>NC_057863.1:359425710-359736810 GCF_019393635.1 Dromiciops gliroides | reverse complement strand
CCTGCCCAGCTACCCCCTCAGTTAGCTCTAAGAAGCTCTGGCTTTTATAATTAGCAACTGGAAGATTAGATGGTCAAAACCTAACTGAGTAATTTGTACACTGATTAAGTTTGACTGCTTAATTGTCCTCACTTAATTAAGGCAGTATGGAGAATATCTCAGTGCTGTCTGCTGTGGGGCCAGTTGACAAGATGTGTTATGGTGTTACTCATAAAACTGACATGTACAGTAGGAGAAGCATTTTAAACTTTTCCTAAGGGATGAAAGCCCTTGATTTTTGCTTTATTTTTCTTCTCTTCTTCCCTCCCCAGAATCCCTCCTGTCACAAGAAACGCCTTAGGCAACGTTGTTAAGTAAGTAAAGGTCTTTTGGTGAGTCATCCCTTTCTACTTTTTCTTGGTATTCAGGGTCCTTATGTTTTTCCTAGTTCCCCAGGCCTGCCTTCTTTCAGCAGTTCCTCATGTTCTAGACTTTTCCATTCCTCTTCTATATAAATACATGCGCTATCCACCCCTTTTTTTTTTTAAACTCCCCTTAAGGTCCTGGCTTTCTCTTGTTTGTTTATTTTTTTGGTGAGACAATGGGGGTTAAGTGACTTGCCCAGGGTCACACAGCTAGTAAGTGTTAAGTGTCTGAGGCCGTATTTGAACTCAGGTCCTCTTGAATCCAGGGCCGATACTCTATCCACTGTGCCACCTAGCTGCCCCCTGGCTTTCTCTTTATCTCTTCTACCTGTCCTGCCCCATCAGACTCAAAGTAATAAACATTAGAGGATAGTCTAGTGCTAATATTGGGGTACGTGGTAGGGATTAGTCATGAACATCATCACCCTACTTCCTTTTACTTCTCAGCACCATGGGGAAGCTAGTGATATGAAGTGCAAATTAAGCATATTTTTCACGTAGGGAGCCCAGTTCCCATATATCTCTTTCTTCTTTGATACCTTTGAGTTATCAAACCAATCTTCAGTCTTGTGGATTCCATTTCATCAGTGTTCCTCTTGTCCATTCTGGTCTTCTTTTTTTTTTTTTCCACTGCCACTAGACTAACATAGGCCTTTCTTACCATCTTCCTGGAATGTTACAGTGCACTTCTTTTTTTTTTTTCTTTTTCTTTTTTTTTGCAGGGCAAGGAGGGTTAAGTGACTTGCCCAGGGCCACACAGCTAGTAAGTGTCAAGTGTTTGAGGCCACATTTGAACTCAGGTCCTCCTGAATCCAGGGTCAGTGCTTTATCCACTGAGCCACCTAGCTGTCCCCTCCAGTGCACTTCTAATAGGTTTTCTAGCCTCTTTTATCAATCCCTTCCAAGGCATCCATCACCCTGTTGGCCATACTTCTTTCTTATGCAGAGGCCTTGTCGTGTGGGACCTATGACACAGTCTAATTCTAACTATCAACTTATGATTATGCCATTCCTCTTAATTGAAGCTCTCCAATGTCTCCCCATTATCTACTAAGTAGAATTCAAATTCTTTTTTTGGCATTCAAGGCTCTCCTCAATCTGATGCCACCTTTATCTTATACTATATACCAAAAATTTTAACCAAATTTAATTACTTGCTATCTTTTGTACTTATCCTACACTTTCTAGCCTCTGTGTTATTCCTTTCTCTGATCCTTTGACTGAACTTTTCTCCCCTTACCTTTCCCCTTGGTCTCTCCTCCCTATCTGTTGAATTCCTATCCATCTTTTAAAGCCCAACTTAAAAAAATACTCCTCTGAGAAGTCTTCCCAAGATGATACCTTCAGATCTATGAAAAAAAATTCTATAGAATTGAATTATACATCTTTATACTTATTGTACACATTTGTGTGTTTTGAGATTGAATCTCCCTCTCTTGCCCAGGTTGGAAGCAAAGAAGCTGCTCACAGGCTTATCCCAGCATTCAGCTGGTTCATTTTTTCTGACCTTGGATGGTTTGTTCCTTCTTGGGCAGCCTTCTGTCCCTCCCCTACCTACTTCTAGGGGCTTTCTCATATTAGCAGCAAACTTAGCATGGACACCAACTTGGCTTCAACCATAATTCAGCTCTGACTCCCAAACTCAAGGGATTCAACCAGAGTAGGGATTACAAAAGTGTACCACCCGGCCCTTAGTCACCTGTATTTATTTATATAATTATACACCTTGTCTCTCATATTCTAAGCTGCACAAAGGTAAGGACATGTTATCTATTTATTTGTTTATTTTGCAGGGCAATGAGGGTTAAATGACTTGCCCAGGGTCACACAGCTAGTAAGTGTCAAGTGTCTGAGGTCAAACTTGAACTCAGGTCCTCCTGAATTCAGGGCCCGTGCTTTATCCACTGCACCACCTAGCTGCCCCCAGATGTGTTATTTAAATATTGAATATACTCATATTTCATGAGTAACATCCTTTGTATATTTTGTTGTTATTTAGTTATGTCCAACTCTTCATGGCTCTGTGGAGCATACTGTCCATGGGGTTTTCTTTACAAAGATACTTGAGTAGGGGCAGCTAGGTGGCGCAGTGGATAGAGCACCAGCCCTGAATTCAGGAGTACCTGAGTTCAAATCCGACCTCAGACACTTAACACTTACTAGCTGTGTGACCCTGGGCAAGTCACTTAACCCCAATTGCCCCGCAAAAAAAAAAAAAAAGATACTTGAGTAGTTTGTCATTTGCTTCATTGGTGGATTAAGGCAAACAGAGGGTAAGTGACTTGCCAGTGTTTAAGGTCACCTTTGAATTCCAGTCTTTCTGACTCTAGGCCCAGCGTTCTATCCACTGAGCCACCCAGTGGTATATAATAAAGTTGAATCCAATTGAACCTAAGTTTAGGTCATGTGAGGCATTTACTTTCCTTTAAATTCCCATAATTTGAGTAAGCAACTGCCAGGGAGATGGTGGTACCTGGGTGGTAGGCACTGGGTGGGACCAGAAATGATTCCCATAGAAATGGATAACTGAAAACATTTAGTATGCTTTCTGCATACATTCTAAGGCATTTAGTATGCTTTTTAAACATGGAGATTAATTAGATGGCTCCTGATTATGGTTCTCTCTTAATCTCTGAGGAGCCAGAGGTAAAGTCTAATCAGAGGAGAAGTTATTTATCTTTGAATCTTCTAGACTTCCTGCCTACTTTGGTGTACTGCTTGTTTCTCCTGTTTTTCTAAGAGTGTGATAATTACACATTTTCATTTGTTGTCCATTTACCCTAAAGCTTCTCAGAGAAATAATTTTACTGTAATCATACAGCTTTCAAAGTACTTTTATATCTGTGATCTCTTTTTTAACTTGATGCAAGATAAGCTTGATGGCCAGAACCATCTCATTTTTGTCTTTCGTGTCCCCTGCCCTTGGCACAATGCCTGACCCATGGGGGATTTTATTGGTATAGGGAACTCACAGGAATAGAAACATTCTGAGGGAGGGGACATGAATTTGAATGGGAAAAATATTCCTTTATTTTCACTAGAATTGTTTTCCTTTGTAAGCCTATATTTTATTTAATGCATTTAAAACCATTATTCTGGGAAGGGGTCCAGAGACTTCACCAACTTATAGAGAGTTGCCTAGAGGACAGAGATTTGCCCAGGGTCATGCAACCAGCATGTGTCAGAGGCAGGGCTCTTAACTTCAAGGCCAACTCTCAATTAGTTAGAGATTATACCTCTTGTAACAATCCATTAAGGCAAAATACTTAAAGAACAATGCTGGACCATGACAGGTGCTCAGTAAATACTTATTGATGGAGGTATAAAAGTCTATGATTCAGAAAACCCTTTTAGGAAGAATCAGAAGGTTGTTTCCTTAAGACCCACAGGAGGTGAAATCAATTTAAGATTATCTCAAAGGCTGGCTTTTGTACAGAGTTCTCTCGCTCCATCTAGTGCGATTGATCCCTGTCTTGTGAGTCATTGTGGTTTAGTGATAAAAGTGCTAGACTTGAAGGTGAGATTTGTTTTTGTTGTTGTGGTGGTGGTTTTTTTTTTGGGGGGGGGGGAGGTTGTGGGGCAATGAGGGTTAAGTGACTTGCCCAGGGTCACACAGCTAGGGAATGTCAAGTATCTGAGGTCAGATTTGAACTCAGGTCCTCCTGAATCCAGGGCCCGTGCTTTATCCACTGCGCCACCTGGCTGCCCCCTTGAAGGTGAGATTTGAATACAGATCTTCAGAAACTCCAGTGCTAGCCCTGTGACTATGGGATGCCATTCATCATTTTGAAATCTCATTTTCCTTATTTGTGAAGAGAATAATAATAATTCCTATATTCCCAACCTCCCAGGGTTGTTGTGAACATCAAGCGAAATAATATGAAGAGTTTTGCAAATCTTTAAGTTCCAGACAAATGACAATTATTAACATATTTACTACTTATCTCCTTAGCTATAGACAGGAGAGTCTTGGAGTCAACGGGAATGCTAATATTTTCATGATAATGGGGAAAGACAACATATAGCTTAGGTTGACTGAGGGCAAATAAAAGCTAGGAAGAGGGATGGCACATTGTCAATCTCCAGAGGTATTGACAGGGCTTGATGATGCATCATTTCAAAGAAATCCTCCATAATTTCTAGTATATTTGTTCTCCTAGACTAACGAAATTGTCTTAAGTTTCAAAACAAAATGTAGATTTTCACTTGGAGATGCTGGGCAAAGTCTGCACATTTCTTCTCAATGGTTCGTTTCAGTTGTGTCCAACTCTTCATGTCTTCATCTGGAGTTTTCTTGGCAAAGACACTAGAGTGGTTTACCATTTCCATCTCCAGTTCTTTTTACAGATGAGGAACTGAGGCAAACTGGGTTAAGTGACTTGTCCAGTGTCACACCGCTAGTCTGTCTGAGGCCACATTTGAACTCGTGAAGATGAGGCTTCCTGATTCCCAGCATACTGCCCTATCCACTGAACAATCTGGCTGCCCCAGGGAGTTTTGGGTGGGCAGTGATTCTAGATAAATTACCTTCAGCTATTGGTTTTCCTGTTGTCCTTTCAAGTACTTTTCCCATATGTTAGAAGTGCACATGTAGTAATAGTCCCAAAAAGCAACATAATAAAATGTCTGCAGATAATCAGGTTGTTTAAAGGCTCAGTCTGCCTGGCAGCTAGAGTTAGGGGCTAGGTTTGGCTGAAAGCCGCGATGCTGTTTTTATCACTAATCCTTTGCACAGAGGTCTGGAATTTCAGTTGATTCATAATTAGGATGATAGGATCACATAATTTATGGTTGGAAGTTACCTTAAACATTATGTACTCAAACTCTCTCCTTTTACCGATTAGGACACTGAGATCCAGAAAAGTTAAGTGTTTTGCCCAAATCTCAGACAGGTAATAAGTAGCAGAAGTGAGATCTGACTCCACACACAAACTAACTGGAAAAGATCCTCATGTTGGGAAAGATTGAAAGCAAAAGGAGAAGGAAACAGCAGAGAATGAGAAAAATAATGTCACGGAAGCAATGAACAGGGGCTTGGACAGACTTCTAGAGATAGTGAAGGATAGAAGGACCTGATGTGCTATGGTCCATGGGCTCACCAAGAGTCAGACATGACTCGACAAATGAACAACAAAGCTGACAATACTGTGACTTTCAAGAAAACAGAGTAGTATAGTAAACAGAGAGCTGGCTTTGAGAGTCACAAAGACCTAATTTTAAGTCTTTACCACTTATTCACCATATGACCTTGGATAAGTCATTTTTTCCCTCTCTTAGCCTCAATTTCTTCATCTAGAAAATGGAAATAATAATAATTGCACACTATGTTATGGAGCATAGGAGGGACTTATTAACTCTTTGTTGAATTGAGCTGAATAAGATAATTTAGAGTGTTTGATAACTGTAAAGCAATAAAATAAGTGTAAGCTGTTTTCAGTGGCATTCATTCAACAACATTTTCAAAAACAACAACTATGTACCAAGCACAGGATACAAAAGAAAATACTCTCTGCCTTCAGCAATCTTACTGTTTTGGGTAGTAGAAAAGAGAGGGGGGTACTGTAGGGACATGGAAAATTAAATACAAAATATATAGCAAATAGTTTCTCAGGGTAGAGGGAGGAATTAGGTCTAATAAGTTATTTCACATTCTTGTGATCATCTACATTATTTTCCTCTGAAGAGGGATAGCCCTAGGCAAAATTTTATAGAATTAAAGATTTAGAAAGGATCTTAGAGGTAATTTCCTGGATTTAGGCAACATTTTTAAACAAATATTTTTTTTCCTTTGGCTACCCTCCTCCATCTCTTTCTTTCTTTCTTTCTTTTTTTTTTTTAGTGAGGCAATTGGGGTTAAGTGACTTGCCCAGGGTCACACAGCTAGTAAGTGTTAAGTGTCTGAGGTCAGATTTGAACTCAGGTACTCCTGACTCCAGGGCTGATGCTCTATCCACTGCGCCACCTAGCTGCCCCCCTCCATCTCTTTCTAATCATCCTCTTTCCTAAAGCCCAGGTATCCAAGGTCTTAAAGCTACCCAAAATGCCTGTTTCCTTGCTGCATTCCCCACCCCATGAAGCCTCATCCAAGCCCATGTCCCTGGTGTTTTAAAATTATGAGTTTTCTTTTTTTTTTCTTTTTTTTTTTTTATGAGGCACTTGGGGTTAAGTGACTTGCCCAGGGTCACACATCTAGGAAGTGTTAAGTGTCTGAGGTCAGATTTGAACTCAGGTCCTCCTGAATCCAGGGCCAGTGCTTTATCCACTGCGCCACCTAGCTGCCCTCAAATTATGAGTTTTCAAAAAAAAAATGTTACCTCTATGAGACTAAGCTCAACTGGTTATTAGGAAGAAAGAAAATCTATTATTGCTGTCTTATGATTCCTAGTATCCTTACTGAGACCATTACATAAGAAAAAAAGAGAGATATTAGTTCATATTTTCAAGTAGAAATCATACATGTTTTATCTCCCCTTCTGGACTATCAACTGCATGAGAGAAGGCACTGTCTTTATATGAGGAAAGAAGAGAGTGCCTAGTCTGGCAATGATGAAGAGGCCATAATCCATTACACAAAATAAATATTCTAGGCTGTTGTTGGGTGCTATATGTGGAATGAATTCAGGCAGAAAGGCAGCATTTGAGTCCAAATTCCATTTAGTCATTACATCTATCTATCTATCTAATCTAATCTATCTATCTATCTGTATGTATGTATATATGTGTGTATGTATGTATACATATAACACACATACACACACACACATATATATATATGCCCTAGCATCTTGGAACATGGCAGTCAAAAACTTTGGGCTTTGTTCAAGACCCACTGGTTATGGTATTGTAATCATTCAAGGACAGCATGATGTAGTAGAAAGGATCTGGAATCAAAGGACCTGAGTTTGAATTCCAGTTCTTCTACTTTCTGCCTATATGACCTGAGGTCAGTCAGTTGACCCCTCTGAGGCTCAGTTTCTTCATTGGTAAAATAAGAAAGTGGCTCATCTGCTTTATTCTGCCCTTGTCAAGTCATATCTAAAACCTTGAGGTCAGCTCTGGAGGTCACATTTTAGGAAGGATAGAGATAGTAAGTTTCCTCTCACTTGAGATTTTCAAGTAAAGGCTGGATTACTTGCTGGTTGTGGTGTAGAGGAGATTTTTATTCAAGCAAAGTTAGAATTGATATTTCTGGGGCAGCTAGGTGACACAGTGGATAGAGCAACAGCCCTGGATTCAGGAGGACCTGAGTTCAAATCCAGCCTCAGACACTTGACACTTGCTAGCTGTGTGACCCTGGGCAAGTCACTTAACCCTCATTGCCCCGCCAAAAAAAAGAATTGATATTTCTTCTAAACCATAAGAATCTGTAATTTGAGTCCCAAATTGTAGAAGAACATGAAAATTACTTAAGCCCAATAGGAAAGAGATTCCTATTTTGAATAGAACAAAAGTCTTGTTCTCCCTCTTGTAGCTCATTCTTTGCTAGTCTCTTCTTGTGCTATAAGATCATAGTCCCTAGGAGCAACTAGCCCTGCTCTTTGTTTCTTCCTCAAGGAGTCAAGATTCCTATAGAGAGAAGAAACAAATAATACTATTTATTGTAGTGTTCACCATAGTGAGAAGGAGTCAGACCATTGGATACCCTACTCCACCTGATGCCAACCCCAGTTAAAACATCAGATGTGTGGGAGAATTCAGTCACTATTGTCATACCTTAGGAGTGATTTTAGAGACCAAGGGCTTCTAGAAAGTTAAAGATGGCTATGGCTTTAGGTTTGTTACAGAGGACCTAATCTAATAAGAACAAATCCAAGATGGGTCCTGGTTTAATCTAAGAATTTTTCAGTTTGGATCACTATCCCTAGGAGGACTTCTCTAAGAATCATTGAAATCAGCAGTTGTTTCCAAACTTTTTGAGTGTGGACTCTATTATATATCTACTCATTTATAAATTATACACATATAATATCTACATGTGATTGTCTGCTATAATTCTACAAAAATAGAAATTTAAAAGGACAAGGTGAATAATAGTTGATCCTATTCTTTAGGGAACCACTGGAGTGTACTGAGTAGGAGAGTGACCTGGTCAGACTGGTATTTTGGGGAAATCACTTTAGCAGTTGCGTAGAGAATGGATTGTATTGGGAATTCTGCCTAGTAGTGGTTGTAATTATAGTTGGATCAGTTTATTGCCTCCTTGAGAGCCCCACGGCCAGGGCAGTGACACTTATGGCCAGAGGTGGGAAAGGGAAAGAGCAAAAGAGGATTATTGTTGAAAGTGATGCAGTTATTTTGAAGACAGCCCACATTTTGGCCATAGGCATTGGGAGTGGGGGGAGATACATGACTCATCTATCCATCCTTTTATTGGTTGGTCACAATTCCTTTGATGCCCATCCATTTGGGGTCATTTCGCCAAGGAAACCTTCGACTCCACTTTGGAGACCACTTGTATAGGAGATTCTGTCTAGTGCTTGGTATTGTGAGTCTTGGGCATCTAGCAGCTAATGTGCCCATGTCATTCACACATTCTCTAGAATCAGTTCTGTCCAGTGAGGGAGAAAATCAAAATAGCAAATAAGTAAGCTTCTCTCCCTTGAGCCTCTGGTTTGTTGTTGTTGTTGTTGTTTGTTTTTGGTTTGGGTCTTTTGGGGGCAGGGGCTTATGCTTTCAACATGGTGTCATGTATAGTACAGTGGAAAAAGCTCCAGATAATCAACCAGATGACCTGGGTTGGGTTCAAATCTTGCCTCTGTCACTACTAGGGCAAGGCCCATAATTTCTCTAGGCCAAAGCGTCCTTATCTATAAAATAAGGTCAGACCAAAAGTCACTTAATTTCCCTTATACATATTAATCTGATATGTTTGTCAGGAAGAAATATGGGGTCCTTTGAATTTCAGCGATACAATCCTACAATAT
The DNA here is from genome assembly GCF_019393635.1 of Dromiciops gliroides. Classification (NCBI taxonomy): domain Eukaryota; kingdom Metazoa; phylum Chordata; class Mammalia; order Microbiotheria; family Microbiotheriidae; genus Dromiciops; species Dromiciops gliroides. The sequence continues at coordinate 359,727,482 of NC_057863.1, read as the reverse complement.
CTACCTGCTAAGATTGTGGCCGATTAGCCAATGTAGCACCATATCAAGCAGGCCATGCTCATGGGTTTATAACCCTTTGAGCCACTTTAGATAGTCTTGCTTGATTCTATAGCTATTCTCAATTGACCACTTAGCAAATATGATCCAAAGTTAGGTGGGTAAGCATTCCTGAAAGAATAGTTTAATGGCACACCAAACTTAGTGTTATTAATAAGCTTCCCCTATATACAGACAGCCAGGTCTTCTTGGACCATCCATTCATTCGACATTTACTAAGCACCTCTTGTGTTCAAGGCATCATCTTGGACACTGTGCCAGGTCCTTTGGCAAATGGACCATGTCTATTTGGCATACTTACACAGTGCCTTTACTTAATTTAAGAAGCTGTATAGGGAATTATAAACTTGTTACTTTTAATATAATAAAATTTACGACAGAGAATGTAGGGTTGGAAAAACAAAGAAGGGGAATAACAACAAAATGAAAGATTATAAGAAGGAAGGGATAGAAATATCAGATGCCCATTTCTACTATAAGTAGTGAGCTAAAAAAGTCAGTTGTATTTCATTATCCCCAAACAGCTAGAAAAATGTTTTGTTTTTTTTAGGGAGGGAGTTAACATAAATGAAATATATATATATATATATATATATATATATATATATATATGTACTTTATTATCAAGGACATCCCTCTTAGATATTGCAGCTGTTTTTGTCTGAATAATGTTATAGAATAATAATTTCTCTCTTTAATAACTGTTATTTATAGATGCTTATAAATAAATTGGACAAATCTTTAGAATTTTTGTTCCAGTGATACAAGATGCATCAGGCCTATTATACAAATAGCTCAAGAATTTAGATGCTTAGGACTGGGTTGGATCTTAAGAGGGCAAAGTACTATAGATGAAGAGCTAACAGGGACCTTCGTCCAGCCCCAGGTGAGAAAACTAACCCCCAAGTATGTGACTTGACTTGTCTAAGGTCACACACAGTATAAGCTGTGATTTGAACCCATAGTCTCTTGCTCCATACACAGCTTTTTTTTTTTTTTTGGCTATAACCAGCCTTCTCCTGATGCTAAGAAAGACCAAGTATTTGTGGAGAAATAACTTTATATTTATGTTTTTAAATGCAGTGATGTTCTGTTTAGCTATATTTTGAGAGGTAAATTCTAATAGAGGCTGGGATTTCAATAACTTCAGTCCCTTTTCACAGGAAGCAGTTTGTGTCTGAGACCAAGTTGTGAAAATTACAAGGTATTTTGCAGCTGTTACTAAAAGGAGCTGATCAAGCTGCTGTTGAGGGGTGGCATCCAAGGAGAGTGGGACCGTTTCTCCAACTTATTGATAAAAACTGAAGACGAGTAAGAGAGGCACCTAACTGGACATAGGTGTTTATATTTATTTAATCTTAAATCAGAGGTTCTTAACCTGGGATCTCTAAATAAAAATAATAATAATAACCACTTCACTATAATTGTTTTCTTTTGTAATTCTATTGTATTTTTAATGACTTTAAAACATTTTGAGGAGTCCATAGGCTGCCAAAAGGGGAGTTGGAGTAAGGGCTCATGATCCATAAAAGCTTAAAAACTCCTGCTCTATATTAGTAATATTTTAAATATATATGTATACATATAAAATTATATTTGTGTTTTTCTGTTTTAACAAGTTTATTTCGCTATTTAAATGACCATAATTGATCAGAAAAGCAAGCTATATAATTTATGTCCCGATGAGCCATGTGTATGGAATCACTTTATCCCTTCATTAGCTCAGGGGCCACCTTGTACTGGTGGCAACTTACCTCAATTATAGGCATAGTACCTAGGAAGAATAATAGTTCTGGAAAATTAGGCCTTGCAAATCCAAGTGATGGTAAGCACCACACTGACCTAGTCAGATTAAAAAAAAAGTTCTGCTGTGAAATACTTCTGCATAAGGAGATTACAGATTCTCCTGAGAATGTCACTCCTAATTTATAGCTGTCCCTGGCAATCAATGACTCTCTGATCTATATCCCTCATACTCTACATGGAGCCTATTTCCTCTTGTTCAGTCCTTTAAAAAGAATATTTAAGTTCACAGCCTAGAACCCATGCCATCCTTCTAGTTACATGTTATTTCTTCTGGGTTAGTGTATTCAGGAGAGAAAGGGTCAAAATGGATATCAGGCTAAGTAAGGGCCCACATCCGTAAAGAAGGAGGACCTCTAGGCTTCAGAAAGTATATTCTTCCCCTCTAGAAATTCTCCTCCAGAGGAAATCTAATGGGAAAATAATTATTTGCTTCCTGATTCATTCCAGTCTTGTTCATTCCACCAAATTGCGTCTACACAAAGAACAGCCAGTAGGATTTTTGATCTGGTCATCTTGTCTGTGTTAGCTACTTGTCTTTTTACTCTCTCAAAATCCCTCTCAATCTAGGCACAACTATTTACATGCTCTGATTTGTGTGTTCTAGGCATCCCATAAGCTAGCATTGCTTCCTACCTTAGCAGGAAATATTCATGAAGCTTTCTGGCTTGGCAAATCTCAGTTAATTATTAATGTTTCCCTGATGCTGACAGGTACACTTACTGTCTAGACTCCATACTCACTTCCATTTTGTCTTACCCATCAATTTCCATTTATTTTCTAGTTAACTATTTGCTCAGACTTTTGGCCACCAGGCTGCCTTTGATATTCAATATGTGTGTTCTTTGGGTGAATGCTCAATTCTTTAACTTCTATCCCCTAAACTGTTCCCTTAGTTAGGTGCTTCCCTTTAGGCAGTTGGGTGACACAGTGGATAGAGTCCTGAGCCTGGAGTCAGGAAGACTTGAGTTTAAATCTGACCTCAGACATTCACTAGCTATATGCTCCTAGACACAAGTCACTTAACATCTGTTTGCCCCAACTGGAAAATGGGGATAACAGCACCTACCTTGCAGAGTTGTGATGAGGATCAAATGAAATAATCTTTGTAAAAGTGCTTAATGCATAGTAAATGCCATCTAAATGCATATTCTGTTCCCTTTCCCTAGCTCCAAGTTCCTGGAATAGATTATTTCTTGTAAAATATCTTCATGGATACATGACAAGAAGTATCTTTTGTAAATCAGCTTATTTCTAACATATCTTCCCAATTTTAGACGTACCATGAAAAGCATCTTGCAATCATTTTAAAGTAGCTGAGGCCAAGAAAAGACGAATTATCAGTAAACCAGAGGAGGTAGCCCTTCCATGAGTTCAGAATTAATCTTCTTCATCCCAAAGGAGGAAAGACTGTGCTCAATATATTTAATATGTTATTTTGAGCATGAATACATACTTGTAGAATCAAGTCATTTATGCCTAAAGTGTTGTTCCTGAATACTTTTGATGAGACCATCTATTTTTAGTGTCACTAGGCTCCAAACTGGAGGGAAAAAAAGAACCTGGTTTAATTGGGATAAGTGGGGTTGTCAGTTGCTCAACAGGTCCATGATGGGACTAAAAGGTCCCTCTCCATTCTAATGAGCTCTAAGTCTTCATCTTCAGTGCTTTCAGCCCCCATGCTGTGAGGAGTGGCACAGAGCCTCCAAAGATGGGCAAGCTCAGATTCCCAAAGAGTCATCAAATAAGGAAGCTAACCTCACAAACAAGGGCAGTGTTAGCCATGGCTGTTCCCGCAGATGAAGGAAGGACTGCCTTCAAACCCATCAGCCCAGAAAAGCCAACTTGGAGGGTGAAAGTCAGCTTTGGGGGCTCATCGTATCAGACAGACCTAGAGGATCCTCAAAATCATTTTTAAAAGGGAGGAAATGAGAATGGGGGTCAGGACATAGAACCTGAAGGTAGCAGAGTAAAACATTCTGAGAAGGGCAGAGAAAAAAAGGATTATTTTCATTTGGGGCATCAGGTTGCAAAGACCAGGCTTTTACCCAGATTAGAATTGGGATATGTAGAAGAGCTTGTCTGAGAATTTGTTTGAAGGGCAAAGGAATGGGGGAGATGGGGGAAGGGAGATGACCTTGACCCAGGCTGTGGGGATTATCTGGGGTTAGAACTCTTTAAGAAAATGCCATTGGACTAGAAACTCTGGGATATCCTCTGTTTATCCAGTGTTTGGGTATTTGCAGTGTTAATGTAGCCGCTTACATAACCTACAGGGCATTGGCCTTGCCTTGATCATAGGAGAGAGGGATTCCCTGTTGCTGTGGTATATGGTTGACACCATAGTCACAGCCTTGGCCAGCTCTCATAGGTCTATGGGGAAAATAAATTCCCTATTGCTAATGTAGGAAATTGAGACCTTAAACCCTTGTTTTAGAATCCTGAATCATAGCACCACGCTCATCATAGTATTGGAATGGCTGTTGAGGGCCCTCGTTCTAGCTTTGGTCAACAATTTATGGATCTGGTGGGATGGAAGAGGCCCTCCCATTGAACCTCAAGCTTGGGGCAGCTAGGTGGCGCAGTGGATAGAGCCACTGGCCCTGGAGTCAGGAATACCTGAGTTCAAATCCGGCCTCAGACACTTAACACTTACTAGCTGTGTGACTCTGGGCAAGTCACTTAACCCCAATTGCCTCACTAAAAAAAAAAAAAAAAAAAAAAAAACCAAAAAAAACAAAACCAAAAGAACCTCAAGCTCCCCCTGCCACACCGTTGTTTTTGAGTCCTGAATCACAATGCCATACTCATCAAAATATTGGTGTGGTTACTTGGCTTTGTGGTCCCTATTCAGAATAACTGTAGGTGTCCCCACCAGTGGAGCACATGGTTCAGTGGCTTGACTCTTTCCCACTCCAGGACAAATGGGAGGTAGCAGTGGTCAGGGTGCTTAGCCACAGCTCTGGTCAGTGGACTATGGACTAAAGGGTTCCAGATTGACCCATTACCCATTCATCTGGTTGGTTTGGAGCCTGGCAAGAAGGGACAACCCCAAGGGTCACTGCAGGAAGCTTTATTAATGGCACACTGACACTTCCAACACCATCAGTCAATGGGTAGGCAGCCATAGTTCAAAGGCATTTAGTGCAGCAACAGCAAAACCTAATTGAGAATGAGGAAGAGGAAGAAGAGCATAGCCCAGAGGAGTTTCATACAGGGGGTTGTGATCCCTGAAGGTTGGGGAGGGAGCCCTCTGGGCATCAGCTGACAATGGGAGACAATCAAGCAGTCTAGGGCTTGTCAGTGACTGCTCTGCTGGCTGGGGATTTCAGTGTGGTTTATATAGGATTTTCTAGGGTGTTCCCTGCTTTGGCCATCTGCATGGGAATGGGGCCTTCCTTCTTGTCTCAAAGAAAGGAGGGGAGAATTTCTCTTTGGCCTTGAAGTGAGGACAGAATGTTTCCCTCTGAAAATCTCAGCCACCATAGGCCTTATCTCCAGTTGCAGGGTCCAGAAGGGCTGTCTATTTTCTCAGCTTTGTGGTCACCTTGGCAGCGCTGGCCTCTGCTCAGGATGGGAGCCTATCAGGGTATACTGTCATGGGAAGTCAAAGCATGGGGGTTTCTAATAGAATAGTTAGTAGATTTCCACAGCAAATTAAAACTGCATCTACAGGGGGCAGCTAGGTGGTGCAGTGGATAAAGCACTGGCCCTGGATTCAGGAGGACCTGAGTTCAAATCCAGGCTCAGACACTTGACACTTAACTAGCTGTGTGACCCTGGGCAAGTCACTTAACCCTCATTGCCCTGCAAAAAAACCAAACCAAAACAAAACAAAACAAAAAACTGCATCTACAGCCAAAGCTACAAGTTAGGTCCCAAATAATGAGAAAAGATTTGGGGAAATTAGAAAACTATCCAGTTTAAGAAACATGAAAGGATCATACAAAGAATCATTTTCATTACACCCAATGAAAGAATTTCACAAACTCACTGTGAAGTTAGCAGATGGGACAGCGGATTCTGCCTGTACTTATAGAACATCTCCCTAAATATATGTCAGAAATACATATACTTCCCTCAAGGCCTCCCGAAAGTCCCCGGAGCATCACTAGTTATGTGAAGGCTCAGTACCCCTCTTGGAGCATGCTCACTGGGGACCTTATATCAGGCAGTCTTTATAGGAATATTTGCAGACAAATGAATGACTCAACATTATACAACCTCCTAAAGCTGGGATTCTCGAACATTTATCGAGTCATGAATCCCTTTAGCCTTCTGGTGAAGCCTATGAACCCCTTTCTAGAATAATGTTTTAATTGTATAAAATAAAAGGATTACATGGGATTACCAAGGCAAACAATTTTATTGAAATACAATTATCAAAATATTTTTTAAAACAAGTTCACAGAAAGCAGGTTAAGAACCCATGTCAGGTAAGGGGTGTGTGTGTGTGTGTGTGTGTGTGTGTGTGTGTGTGTGTGTGTGTGTTTTGATTTGTACCATAGTACAAGGAAAAAAAAACCCTGATTCCTATATGGGGGATAGATCTTGAGAATAAAATTACCAGATTAGAGGTGATTAACAGGAACTAAAGAGAGATCCCCTTCTTGGTGGGATAATAAGGGCATATTCCAAGTTATGCGGGTAAATAGAATGCTCTACTAAGTCAATCTGAAGTCCATGGGGATACCAAAAATGTAGCTGCTTACATAGCTAGAGGTCAGCCACTCAGTTAAGCATTTATTAAATGTTTACTGTGTGTCAGGCCCTGTACTAAGTACTGGGGGTATGAAGTTAGACAAAGGCAGCCCTTACCTTCAAGAAGGTCACATTCTCATGAATAATTTTTCTCATAGAAGTTTAAATGTGGGTGGAAGGATGTCTAAAAGATAGTAAATGAGGGGGGAACCCCATAGTTTTTTAATGAAAAATGCTAAGCATTAGTTAAATAACAACTTGTCTCATGCAACATTTATGCTGGAAATGATATTCTTTTTGGCAATGATATGCTGCATACACTCCCACTTCAATCAGCTGCATAGGTTTTGCTGTGGAACATAGGACTATTTTGAAAACATCTTCATTTGTAATTTTCTACCTACAAACCTCTAATTTCCAGGTTTAGTAATCCAGAAAGGTCATATTACATATTTAGCAAGAAAAACTATCATTCCTGTATTGCTATTTCCATCTTAAGATTTTTGTAAAAATTGCCTCTTTATCTTAAGCTTGGATACAATTCTTTTTGTGTCCCAATAGTTATGGTTAACACAGAGCATGCAGGCACTGAAAGCATTTGTGTTTTCACTCCAACTCCTGGTTAACTTAATTCTTAATTAATTCTTTGCTCTATTTCATTACATATTCAAACAGATCTGTGATCTCATCACTTGGGCGTTCCCTCTCAAAGCCCATTCATACTTGTCCATCCTTTGCGACTCTTGCTTATATTCTCCAAAAAATTCAGCATGGGACACTGGACACCTTTTTTTTCTCCTGTTATTGCCATGTTACCAGTGGATCACTGGCTGGATCCCTCACATCCGTCATTCTTGCCACTTGACTAGCTTGTGTTCTCTTACAATCATTCAATATTTTTAATGATGACTTTTACTCCTACACTCTGAAGTTCCTCATTGATTATATGTTGTAGCCTTCTTACACCCATCATGTTGCTGCCGCATAATAATTTTGATAAAATGTTAGTATTTGGGTATTTGCTTGGAAAAGAAATTGGGAGAAATAATCTAACTTTGCAATTTCTGAAAAGTAATGCAGCTGGACGCCCTTTTCCTATATAATAATGGGTCCAACTTGTCAATCTGTCCTATGTGTCCCACGTATATTTATTGAGGAACAAAGCTCTATGAGGCAGCCTTTAAACTTTTGTTGAAATCTGAGCAATGTACATTCTTTATCTATTTGGTCATCCCTGTGTGGATGGATATGCCAGGATCTTGAGGGATTGCAGATCTTTCCCAGGAGGCTCTGTAATCTTGTAGGGTTTAATGTAATCACCATAATGTCATCTGAAGTTAAAAGCATCTAGGGGAACACCTCATCATTCACAAGGAATCTCTCTCTTTGAGAGACTGAATTCATTATACACAATGTGGACAAAAAATAGAAATAATAATCTAGGACCACATATTGTATGGGGGAGGTTTGCTTTTTGACAACACATTAATTTATACTTTTTATAATTAGCATTAATTTTTCAGTCTACTAAGGTATCACTGTGGCTTCCAATACAAATAAAAACAAAGATCTGAGACAATGTTCCAGATTCTTTAGGTCTCAAAATCTTCTTTGTTTTCATTATCTGGGCATTTCATCCTAAAGTAAGCGGGGAGGGGCTGCAGTCTCTGGGCAAATATTCCAGCAAATAATACAAACAAGCTAAATATAGGATAAATCAGATATAATTAACAGTGGCATAGCAATAAAATTAAGAGGGGAAAGGCTTGGAAAAGACTTCCTGTAAAAGATGGGATTTTAATTAGGACTTAAAGGAAGGCAGGGAAATTAGTAGGCGGGAATGAGGAGGGGTAAGTGTTCTAGACATGAGAGACAGAGAAAATTCTGGAGCCAAGAGATGGAGGCTAGTATCACTGGATCAAAGACTACATGTCAGGGAGTAAGGTGTAAGAAGACTAGAAAGGTAGGAGGGGGCTAGGTGACAAAGGATTTTTAATGTCAAGCAGAGGATTTTGTATTTGATACAGGAAGTGATAGGAAGCCACCTGGGTTTATTGAGCGGGAGGTGGGAAAGTATATGACATGATTGGACTTTCACTTTAGTAGCTGAATAGAGGATAGATCAGAGTGGGGAAAGACTTGAGACAGGTGGACCCACCAGTAGCCTATTGCAATAGTCCAAACATAAGGTGATAAAGATTTGTACTAGAGTGGTAGCAGTGTCTGAGGAAAAGGGGGGGCACATTCAAGAGATTTTGCAGAGGTAAAATTGACTGGCCTTCACAAGAGGTTGGCTATGGGGGAAAGATAATGAGTTCTCTTTGGACATGTTGAGTTTAAGGTGTCTATTGGACATCTAGTTTGAGAAGGCAGATGATGATGAGAGATTGGAGGTCTGCAGAAACTTTGGGGCAGGAAAGGTAGATTTGACAGTCATCTGTATAGAGATGGTAATTTAATCCAAAGGAGTTGGTGAGATCGCCAAGGGAAGTAGTATAGAGGGAGAAGAGAAGAGGACACTAGAACAGCCCTGTGGAGACACCTAGAGTTAGAGGGTGTGGTCTAGAAGAGGATCCAGCAAATGAAACTCCGAGAAGGAGTGATCACATAGGTAAGGGGAGAACCAGGAGAGAGTGATGCCCTGAAATCTTAGAGAAAAGAGAGTATCAAGGAGAAGAGGGTGATCAACAGCATCCGAGGCTGCAGAGAGCAAGGTCACAGAGAATGAGGATTGAGAAAAGGCCACTGGGTTTAGCAATTAAGAGGGTTATGGGTAGGGGCAGCTAGGTGGCGCAGTGGAAAAAGCACTGGCCTTGGATTCAGGAGGACCTGAGTTCAAATTCAGCCTCAGACACTTGACATTAGCTGGGTGACCCTGGGCAAGTCGCTTAACCCTCATTGCCCCGTAAAAAAAACCCAAACAAATAAAAAACAAATAAATAAATAAAAGAGGTTATTGGTAACTTTGAAGAGAGCAGTTTTGGTAGGATAATAAGGTCAGAACCCACACTGTAAGGGGCTGTGATGAGAAGGAGAAGAGAGAAAAGAAAGTGGGGTTCCTTGTGATAGATGACCTTTTTGAGGAGTTTAGCCACAAAAGGCAGAAGGGAAATAAAATCATAGTTAGTGGAGATAGAAGAAGGAAGTGAGGGGTTTTTTGTTCGTTTGTTCTTAAGACAGAGGAGACACAAATGTGTTTGTAGGACATCGGGCCTGAGCCAAAAACAGCAAGAGATTAAAAATGAGTGAAAGAATGAAGATGTCAGAGCCATTCCCCCCTCCCCCAACTTTCCTCTTCCCTAAAGGGACTGGCACAACAGGAGATGGAAGGCCTGAGGTCAAAGGGAAGGTTACTTCTCTTTGATAGGAAGGTTCTCCACATCCTGAGTGGGAGATCAAGCAGGCAGCAGAAGGTAAAGTTGCCTTGTGCTGGCACATAAAGAAGTTGTTGCTTTGGGGAAAATGGAAAATGTTTGTCCCTTGTACCTTCCCTTAGGAGATACACTGTGCCCAGCAGGAGCCCTTCAGCTGGGCCCTCTTCCATTTCTATACTCCTTTCTTTGATAATCTCATGGGTTCAGTGATCATTTCTGGGAAGATGATTTAAAAGTTTGCATATATTCATCTTCAATGTCTCTCCTGAACTTTAATCCTACATTGCCAATGGTCTGCAAAAAATATCTGTTTGGGTGTCCCATTGGCATCTCAAATTTAACATGTCTAAAACAGAACTCACAGTATTCCACTTTCCATATTATATAATATGAATACATATGGAATGGATATATCATATGAATACAAGTTAATATATAATATGAATATGTCGGATATAATATTAATACATATATAATATGAATACATAATGTTCATATATTCCCCAATTATATGTTAAAACCATTCTTAACATTTGTTAAAACAATTTTAAAACATCTTTTAAAGTTTTGAGTTCCAAATTCTATCCTTCCCTCCCTCCTCTCCTCTCTCCCTGAGATGGTAAGCAATCAGATATAGGTTATACATGTACAATTATGTAAAACATTTCCATATTAGTTATTTTATGCAAGAAGACTCAAATAAAAGAAAAAAACAAAGAAAGTGAAAATAGCATGATTCAGTCTATATTCAAACAATATCATTTCTTTCCCTAGAGTTGGATAGTATGATTCATCATTAGTCCTTTGAGATTGTCTTGGATCATTGTATTGCTAAGAATGGCTAAGTCACTCACAGTTCTTCATAATACAACATTGCTGTTACTGTGTACAGTGTTCTCCTGGTTCTGCTCACTTCACTTTGTATCAGTTCATGTAAATCTTTCCAGTTTTTTCCGAAATCACCCTGCTTGTCATTTCTTATAGAACAGTAATATTCCATCACAATTTAAAGCTTGCTCCCCACCCCAGTACTCTCTGCAATCCACCTGCAGGGTTCTACATGCTGTTCTACTCGACTTCCATTCCCTTTGCTCAGGCTGTCACCAATGCCTGAAACACTCCCCCTCTTCACCTGTACCTCTTAGCTTCCTTGGCTTCCTTGGCTTCTTTGGACTCAGCTCCAGGACTTATATTCTTTGGGAAGCCCTTCTTCTTCTCCCCAATGGCTGATGTCTTTCCCTCTCATACTACCTTCAATAAACTCTGAATATTTCTTGCTGAGCATGGTTACTTACTTCCATGTCACCTTGCCCTTTAGAATGTGAGGTCCTTGAGTCCAGTGACTATGTTATTGCCTTTCTTGTACTCCCATTGCTTAGTACAATGCCTGGCACATTTTTTTTTTCTCTTGTGTCTGACTTCATGACTCTATTTAGGGTTTTCCTGGCAAAGATACTGGAATGACTTGCCATTTCCTTCTCCAACTCATTTTACACATGAGAAAACTGAGGCAAACAGGGTTAAGTAACTTGCCCAGAGTCTATCCACTGTACCACCTAAATGTCTGCCTGGCACATAGTAAATGCTTTATAAATATTTGTTGACTTGATGCAACTACCAAATTTGTATCCTAAAACATATCACCCCTTTATTTTAAAAAAATATTCAGGGGCAGCTAGGTGGCTCAGTGGATAGAGCACCGGCCCTGGATTCAGGAGGACCTGAGTTCAAATCCGGCCTCAGACACTTTACACACTCACTAGCTGTGTGACCGTGGGCAAGTCACTTAACCCCAATTGCCTCACTAAAAAAAAAAATAAATAAATAAATAAATATTCAGTGGCTCCCTTTGGCCTCTAGAATAAGACAATAAATTCTAAGTCTGCTATCTAAAGTCCTCCACCACATGACTCTTACCTACATTTCTAGTCTTAATTTATATTGTTCTACCTTATATATTATCTATTCTTTTGTTTGTTTGTTTGGTTGGTTTTTTGGTTTTTTGGTGAGGCAGTTGGGGTTAAGTGACTTGCCTAGTGTCACACAGCTAGTAATTGTTAAGTGTCTGAGGGCAGATTTGAACTCAGGTCCTCCTGAATCCAGGGCTGGTGCTCTATCCACTGTGCCACCTAGCTGCCCCTATATATTATCTATTCTTGTCAAGCTGGGCTGCTAGCTGCTCACTGGACTCAACACTCTGGCTTCTACCTTGATTACATTTTTACATGGTCCTCCATGTTTTTATGTTTTGTATTTAATTACATGTATATTTGTTGTATACATATAAGTAAATCACTCCTTTACAATGTAAGCTCCTTGTAGATAGGAAGTGCTTCATTATTGTCTCTGAATTCCCAGTGACCAGGTCAGTGCCTTCTTATACTACGTGTTTAGCTGATGTTTGTTGCATTGAATTTGTTGGATTTCCCCTGACATACAGGCATATTAATAATAATATTAATAACAACAACATCTAATAATCCTTAGCATTTATATGCTTTAAAGTTTGCAAAGCATTTTATGTATATCATTTCATTTTATCCTCACAACAACTCTGAGAGTTAGGTACTATTATTATCTTGATTTTTTTACACATGAGGAAACTGAGGTATGGAGCAATTAAGCTATGTGCCCAGGATCCCATAGCTAGTAAATGTCTGAAGACAGATTTGAACTCCAGTCTTTCTGGCTCCAGGCCCAGTGCTATATCCACTGTGCTACTTACCTTCCTCTCACATCTTGCTCTTAGCATCTATTAAGCAAAATGACACCTGGAATAATGTGTTCTGTCTTCTGGTTTTGATGTTATTGATGAAAATGAAGTCCAAATAGACCTTTATTTTTTTGTGGAAGGGAATGGGGTGGGAAAAGGAGGTGCTGCTTCAGAATGTAGCAAGCTACACTAGGAATGAAGTCAGCAGTTGGGTAAGTCATGCAAAGGTAATTTGGAGCACAAATTAAATCTATCAGAGCAGTATTCGATTTGCAAAAGCTCATAAATAACAAATGAAAGGTCAGAGAACTGTGAAAATCAGGGTCCCCCTCTCCAATTCTGCTTGTGAGGTATGAAAGATTTGTGGCATAAGCTCAAATAATATGTGCATTCAAGAGCAGAAATTGAATAGAAGTTTCAAAATGTCTAGAAAACACAAAAGATATAGTGACCCTTTAGGGAAAATATCAAAGCACCACTGAAAAAATCCTTTATATAATCTGAACTTCCCTAGAATTCCAGTTGTGAGATTTGGGAGTTAGAACTCCATCTAGCATAGTTTTCTGGTGACACTAAAAATGCATAGACAATCTATATCTTTGCACACCACATTTTTAATGACTATATTTAGACCAATTACAAATCTTTTTATTGCTGCTCATTGTTTGTTTTGCCTTTACTAGCAATATCCTGATAGATTGTATTGCATATATATAAAACTAAATGGCATTTTATAAGCATCGTGAAAGTGTGTATAATACTATTTGGGCCTATCAAATAAATAGCCTCACCCATCCTGTTTTCCCCATGGAAAGGGGAGATGGAAAACTCAGCCCAGGTAATAATGTGGGAAAGATCTTTTATCTATTCATTCTCTCGAGAACAATTTTTTGACAGGGGCTTGCCCCATAAGATATACCCAAACTACCATTTGTTAAGTAGATAATGAGAAGTGGATGAGAAGAAAAAAATTTAAAGAGTAGGGAAATAGGGGGCAGCTAGGTGGCACAGTGGATAAAGCACCGGCCCTGAGCTCAGGAGGATCTGAGTTCAAATTCAACCTCAGACACTTGACACTTACTAGCTGTGTGACCTCAGGCAAGTCACTTAACCCTCATTGCCCTGTGCAGACAAAAAGCAAAAAAACCAAGTAGGAAAACATACCTTTGTCAAGCATTGAATCTGTTCAGTTCAAAGAAAAGTGAGTTTTGGGGGGAGTTTATTTCACCAATTCATTGGGAGAAGATATGACTCCCTATTTGCACAGAAAAAAGTGGGAAAGAACTCAGGCATACAACCATTCCATTGAAAGCAATAATTTTATGAGTAAAACGAGCTTGGATCCTACAGTTTCAATTTCTTTCAACAAACCACTTGTATTTAAAGTTAAAAGATAGAATTCATGGCCAATAAAAACATCTGGATTCCTGTTGAACTCAAGACAGTTGAAAATTCATGTCAGAAAAATGTCATCTGGAGACACTGGCTCTATAGTTAGTCCATGAGATTAAGTAAAACTTAAAGTATGTACTTGCAGATGCATCAGTGGTCACCTTTTTTTGTTGTTGTTGTTGGAGGGAAAAGTTGATATGGGCAGGACCCATCTTTCTGCTTGAAGGTTCAAGACCCCAGGGCAAATCACATTGTAGACTCTTCCACCTAACTTTTTACACCTGTGATATATCTAGTTAAAATGAATAGCCAGGATTGACTTGAAGAGGGAAAAAAATCATTAAAAGGCCACCTAAGAGGAAGAAGTGGAAGCAGAGTGGGGCAGTCCCTTGTTCTTTGCCTTTGTGATGGCGAGGAGTTTGTGTGCTGGTTTTTTATATGCATATTTAGCCTTACATGACTTTTAGCCACCTGTTCACTTAGGCATCTTCTTTCCTAATTAATTGGTTATTTTGCTAAATTTCAATTGAGTTTCTAACCTGGGGGATCCTCAAAGCCTGGGGCCTCAGGAGTCTGCCCTGATTAGTCATTCCTAAGGGATGCTAACAATATTTTGGATAATTGTATTTTTTATCTTCAAAAATGGTTATCTACTGACTTATTTGTAGAATATTAAGGATTCTAGCTTGGCTAGAACAGAGGGCCATAGATAATGTTGACAAGAGCTTTGAATGTCAGATCTAAGACTTTGGACAACATCCCATGAGCACTGGGGAGCCAAGGAAGGTTTTTGAACAGGGGAATGACATGTAGGTGTTTTAGGAAGATTAATTTTGCAGCAGGGATACTGCATGAAATGACAGAGAGACTAATGGTTAGACTATTCCAGTAAGAAAGAAGCAGAAGGGGTGGCTAGGTGGCGCAGTGGATAAAGCACCAGCCCTGGATTCAGGAGTTCCTGAGTTCAAATCTGGCCTCAGACACTTGACACTTACTAGCTGTGTGACCTTGGGCAAGTCACTTAACCCCCACTGCCCTGCAAAAAAAAAAAAAAAAAGAAAGAAAGAAAGAAGCAGAAAGCCTCCATTTTGAGCAAAACTGTAGTCAGAGGGGGGCAGCTAGGTGGTGTAGTGGATAAAGCACCGGCCCTGGATTCAGGAGTACCCGAGTTCAAATCCGGTCTCAGACACTTGACACTTAGTAGCTGTGTGACCCTGGGCAAGTTACTTAACCCCCATTGCCATGCAAAAACAAAAAAACAAAAAAACCCCAAAAACTGTAGTTAGACAGATAAAGATAAGAACAGAAGCAAAAATGTGAGAAATAGGAGAAAATTAAAGGTAAAAGAAACTGTTGTAGAGTCAGTAAGTCAGTAAACATTTATTAAGCACCTACTATGTGCCTGCCAGTCACCATGCTAAGTGCTGAAGATACCAAAAAGAAAAAGAAAAAAAGGCAAAAGACAATCCCTATCTTCAAGTATCTCCCAATGTAATGGGTTAGACAACAGGCAAACAAATAGAATAGGTTTTACTGGAACAGAAAGGGATAATAGAACTCTTACATAAAACAAAACTTGAAATTAAGTCAATTGGGGCAGGTAGGTAGTGAAGTAGATAGAGCACTATCCCTGAAGTTGGGAGGACTTGAGTTCAAATCTCACCTCAGACATTTACTAGTTATATGACCCTGGGCAAGTCACTTAACCCTAATTATCTTAAATATCCAGGGCCATCTCCAGTGGTCCCGATTTCTCTCTCTCTCTCTCTCTCTGGAAATGAGGGTTAAGTGACTTGCCCAGGGTCACACAGCTAGTAAGTGTTAAATGTGTGAGGTCACATTTGAACTCGGGTCCTCCTGAATCCAGAGCTGATGCTTTATCCACTGCATCACCTAGCTGCCCCCTCCTGAAATATATCTTGCCACTGGACCCAGCTGTCTCTGGAAGAGAAAGTAAATCTGGTGACTTTGCACAATTCTTCCTCACTTAAAATCTAGTTCGTTGAAAGTCATGATATCTGTCATGGTCCTCTTCAAGAACAAAGGACAAGGGGCAGCTAGGTTGTGCAGGGGATAAAGCACCAGCCCTGGATTCAGGAGGACCTGAATTCAAATCTGGCCTCAGACGCTACACTTACTAGCTGTGTGACCCTAGGTATGTCGCTTAACCCTCATTGCCCCACCAAAAAAAAAAAAAAAAAGAACAAAGGACAAACAACAACAGCAGTACTTGCTTCAAATCCTCCTTTTATATGAAAACGTTTGTAGACGGCCGTCCAGTTATTTGTCTAAATTTTCCACTCTACTTTGATCTAATTTTATCAGATCCACTTTCTAAAAATGAAAACTGGTCCTAGTAATGGAATAATGTTGTGATTAATGGCATATTCATGGTTTGAGGACCAACGTACACCAGGCTTCTTTGCTCCCAAGTCTAAAAGCCTACCCTATCTAAGTTTCCACTGCTGAGATTACTCAGCAAAAGTACAGTTGTGTGGTTAGGGCTATTCCATTAGCCAGGAAACTGTTGTGAACTTTAGTTATGAGCTTAATTGTTGTCTCTCTCTGGCAACTGTATCCTGGTCTCCATGGTAGAAATAGCTGGGTTTCATGAACATTCAATCTCTCCTGATACAATCTCAATGGGATTTTAGAGGTGACGGCTACTAAGGGAACCTTAGTAGTCCTGATTAAGTAGACATTTTGGGTTGGAATTTTATAAGTGCTCTAAGATTACATCTTGTAAGGCCTCTCCCTCTCTCTGCCCCACTCCTGTGTGCCCTCTGTCTCTTTTCTCTTCCTAACCTCTTTTGCTGTACCCAGTGCCAGGAACTTAGCCAAGTCTCTAGTGGTTTTTTCATACTGGATATTGAGATGTGTTGGCGGCCATGTGCTCATGGGATGTCTTTCTTCATATTTCAGTCGCAATTTCTCTCCAGTAATAAGGAACGCCTGATCCCAGGATCTCTGCATGAGTGAGGCCCCAGTCTGCAATGGAACCTTGGCCTGCATTGGCCTGGGCACTCCTCCTCAGCCTTCTGGCCGACTGTCTGAAAGCTGCTCAATCCAGAGACTTTACGGTGAAAGACATTATCTACCTCCACCCTTCAAGTAAGATCACATTTCCTACATTTGAGAGAGGATGTCACTTGTTTTCAAATAGCAAACGTGTTGAACAGTGGCCAGGACAAGACAGCCTTCAACGTAAAGCTAACTTCACTCGGCTTACGTTGATGATACAATAGTGACTTTTTTTTTTAGGTCCACTTTTCCATGTGGCAAACTCATTTTGAGATGGCGGTGGTGGTTGTTGTTGTTAAAGCAAACTCCTAAATTCATTTTCCCTATCTCCTCTATAATCAGTTTGCTTTCAAATACCCTTCTCTCTTACCCTAGACTTGACTCATTTAGTCAAATGGACTGCTATTTCCCACGTTGCTTAAAGAAGTCGATTCCTTTACAGCCAGGAGACTTTCTTGTCTTCATTAATTTTTCACTATATTCAGGGTAAGTGATTTCTTCACAACGGACATGAGATTTTCATTCTTCTTTCAGTTCCCATAGGTTCGGCTTATACTCTAATAATGAGCTGTTCTGATTGGTAAGGGAGAACTCATTTAAATCACTCTACTTAGGGGGCAGCTAGGTGGCGCAGTGGATAGAGCACCGGCCCTGGAGTCAGGAGTACCTGAGTTCAAATCCGGCTTCAGATGCTTGACACTTACTAGCTGTGTGACCCTGGGCAAGTCACTTAACCCCAATTGCCTAAAAAAAAAAAAAATCACTCTACTTAGCTGTTTCCAGAACAAGCTGCCTGTTCATTCTGCCATCTATCAGGAAACCAAGGCATACTGAGCATGAGTATCTCATCTTCCTCCCTGCTCCATGTAGGTTCTATAGCTCTCCACTTCTTCCAATGCTTCCCCTCACCCTGGAGGTAATAATGAAATCAGTGATTCCATTGCTACTACAAAGGGACTGAGAAATTGACTGGCCTTTGACCCTACTTACCTTTCTTGGGAAGACTCCCCAGACCAAAACTTCCTTCCTTGGCTACCATTCCCCTATATGTGATGGGACTTCCTATTAGAATATAAGCTTTGGGCAGTTAGGTGGCTCAGTGGATAAAGCCCTGGATTCAGGAAGACCTGAGTTCAAATCCGTCCTCAGACACTTGACACTTACTAGCTGTGTGACCCTGGACAAGTCACTTAACCCTCATTGCCCCACCAAAAAAATTTTTTTTAATTTAGAATATAATCTCCTGGAGGGCAGAGATGTCTCACTTTTGTATTTATATCCCTAAGGCCTATTCCTATTCCTAATAGTAGGGGTTTGATATCATCTTCCTTCCCTCCCTTTCTCCCTTCCTCTCCCTCCCTCTATCCCTTCTTCTTTCCTTTCATCCATCCTTCCTTCCTCCCTCCCTTCTTCTCTCCTCCTTTCCTTCCTCCCTCCCTCTATCTTTTCTTCCTTCCTTCCTTCCTTCCTTCCTCCCTCCCTTCCTTCTCTTTCCTTTTCTTCCTTCCTTCTTCCCTCCTTCCCTCTCTCCCTCATTCTTTCCTTCCTTCCTCACTCCCTCTCTTCTCCTTTCCTTCTTTTCTTCCTTCCTTCCTCCCTCCTTACTTCCTCTCTCCCCTCCTTTCTTACTTTCCTTCTTCCTTCTCATTCATTCATCCAGCCTACTTTTTTAGTCCCCGACTGTTCCCTTTAGTTTATTTCTGCTTTTTAGTGACCATTATTCTTTATTGCCCCCATTGTGAAAGGTGTGTGTGTGTATGTGTTTATTTCTACTGCTGTCTTTCTGCCTCTAAACACATTCTCCCTTTGCCAATGCTTTTTGAAATCCCAAAGGTTTAGAGAGTTCCATGATCCCTCCTTTACTATAATTTCAGTCTGAATTTGATGGTTTAGCTTAAATGGTTAGCTTAGGGAATCAGAATTGTTCCACCTCCATTTTGCACAGTACCAAGAACACTATTGATGTCCAAAAATTACTAAAGTGTGTTGTCTTCTTGCACCCGATCTCATTTAATCTGGAGCACATTAGTTAATTGTATGGGATTCCAGCCACTGTGCTTGGCTTTATAGGGTTGGCAATTTCTTTTCAGTAGCATAGTTAGAGGAGAGGAAGATGGTGAAGAGCTTGCTTTCCTTTTTCCAGACTGCCTTTTGTCCTTTTACCTAATAATATTTTTCCTTTTCTATTTATTTCAATATGGTGGGAAATCCATCTATGCAAAACACAACCATTTGATGCCTTAAACAATGATTTTCATGACTTGTGTATGAAAGAAATTGCATATGAAAGAGGTATGAACCTCTTTAAACTTAGTCAAACTGGTCCTCAGACAATAGACAAATAGTCCAGGGCTTAGCCTGTACATGAAACCTCTTCAGCTTGATGGGACCTGTCAGAACTCGTATTTACTTAGCATAGCCTTAGAGGACTCAGGGTCAGTAACACATACAATGAGGCCTCATAATAAGGAGTGGTGTGGGTCAGGGTTTTCTTTAGCATTTGGTTTATTTTTTTACTCGGGGTATGTGTTTGTAAAAGATGCTTTGACACCTGCACATGAAGATTCAGCAGTAAGAAGGGATAGCAGCAACATGACATGCTTAGTGGTGGTGCCTACTCCAGTGCATAGGCCCCAGGCTAACCCTTCTCCAAGGTTGTGTCTACCTTATAAAGAGGAGAAGGAAACAATGTCTCAATGATTTAAATCCTAAATCACTTTCTCCTCTATCATGTTCAAGTTATAAACCCTCCTAGGAGACCTGAACATTTGCTGTTTGGCATATCAGTTTTAAAATGAATTGATAATAATAAATTCCTATTGATATGTATGGTGTTTCAAGTTGTGAGTAGCACTTTATAGCTCAATTTCACTTGATCCTCACAGTACCCCTGTGTAGGTTATATGATTTTTCTCATTTTATAGGTGTGGAAACTGAGGATGCAAGAAGTGAAGTGATTGGCCTGAGGTCACACACTGAGACACACTATTTGGGTCAGGCTGTGAGCCCAGGTCATCCTGTCTAGATGATGTAATAAATCAGATGCTGGACTTGGAGCCAGGAAATTGGGAATTAAAATGTTGCCCCAGGCAATTACTAGCTGTGAGACCTTGAACATGCATTTTACCTATCTATGCCTCAGATTCTTCATCTATAAAATGAGAGGGTTTGGACTTTCTCCCTAAGATTCCTTTCAGTTCTAAATTTATGACTAGAAACCCAGCAATCTATTATAGACCACACTGTCTAAGTGTGGAGAATGATTTACAGATTTGTGAATGTAAATATAAAGCTGCCTCTAATAACCTAAGTGGAGGTAGCTGGGTAACACAGTGGATAGAGCACCAGGCCTCGAGTCTGGAAGACCTGAGTTCATATCTGGTCTCAGACACTTACTAGTTGTGTGACCCTGGGCAAGTCACTTAACCCTGTTTGTCTCATTTTCCTCATCTGTAAAATGATCTGGAGAAGGAAATGGCAGACCACTCTAGTATTTTGCCAAGAAAACCCCAATAGGGTCACAAAGAGTCTGACATGACTGAAAGGACTGAAGAACAATGACAACAATAACCCAAGGCAAAAAAATAAAAAAATAAAACTGCAAACCTGGGGTAAGGAATTTGTGAGATGTGATGACCTTAAAATTTTCTCCGATATGATTTTGAAATGCAAAGAAAGACAAAAGAATCAGTTTCAAACTGGTCAAAGAATTGTTTATTCTTTTCAATTCAAGTTAGAAACAGTACAATGGCATTAGTAAAAGTTCTCTTTTGAAGATGTCTTTACCCTTTGGGTTCTGAATAGTCTTAAAAGCATTTCTGTACTTGATAGAAGTGGATTTAAGCACTTTTAGATTGGAACTTTTATCTGTAAATAGATATCTTTCTACATGTGAAATCTAACAGATGTATTTCATTCTAAAGATGCATTATATTCATAGGATTGTACATTTAGAACTGGATGGAACCTTAGAGGGAAGTCGGTGAGCATTTCTAAGGACCAACTATGTTCCACTCAGTGTATGAAGTTCTGGAGACTATTAAACCCAATTCTCTCATTTTACAGATGAAGAAAATGAGACACAGAAAGGCTGAATGATTGATTTACCCAAGGTCACAAAGCTAGTAAAGTGTGTGAGGTGGGATTTGAACCCAGGTCTTTTTTACTTCAAATCCCATGATCTATCTCAATTATACCATATTACCTTTTATTTTGATTTTTAATTATCTTTAAAGTTTCCCTAATTCTCCATTTGTGGACATATATTCAGTCAGCAAGTACAATTAACCCAGTCTTAATGGGGACAACTCCTCAACCAGAATTCCATAATGTGAGATGTCAACCATACATTTGATCAAGAGGAACAATGGTGATGTCAGTTTATGTGGTGTGGCAATTGCATGGTTTTTACTGAGAAGTGGGCTAGGGTTAATTCAGTGTAGATCTTTTTTCATGAGCACTGAACAGTTGGCAGGTCCTGATAACTAAGATCAATATTGGAAGGGAACTTCAATGTTTTGATGGATCCATGAGCCTATTGATATGAGATTCTCTCCACTGACTCAGTATTCAACCCCCTTCCTCATCTTCTCATCTTCTGGCATTCTTATCCATATCCTTTCATAAGTCCTATATAGATGATCTACTCACTATACTAGAGGCCTCCTAATAGATCTTTTAATATTTCTTGGTTGCCAGGGTACCACTTGGACTTTCTACTTCTCATTCCCTTTTATCACTGCATCACCAGCACATCTCCTTATCCAGTCACACATGGCCCTAATGTTTTTAACAATAGTTTTGTTTTGTTTTGTTTTTACCTATAAGGCATCATTGGTAACATGCTATGACCTACTTATGCCTACTATGAGGCTCTTAATTATCTTTTGGTTCAGCTTCAATTTTGATTCTTCAAAGACTGTGCTATGGTAAGAAAGAAAAGGTTTGAAATTTTACAACCCCAGCACTTATCCCAAGGGAGCTAGGTGGCTGGAATCTGGAATAGGAGTCAGGAAGGTCTGAGTTCAAATACCACCTAAAATACTTGTTAACTGTGTAAGCCTGGGCAAATCACTTAACCTCTTTAAGGCTCAGTTTTCCCATCTGTAAAGAAGAGTTAATTATAGCACCTAGTTGATAAAGTGGTTGTGAGAATCAAATCAAAGGAGAGGGCATGAAAAGGCTGGCAGAATCTTATAGTGCTACATAAATGTAACCTCAAAATTATTATTATCTGCACAGCTCTTTAGTTCTCTGATTTCCAGGTCTTCTATAGGTTTGTAAACAAACAAAGGTTGTGGGTTTGAGAGGTCTGGTACTATTATAAAATAACATTCTAATATATAATTTGTTAGGGTGGGGTGTTGGGGTTTTTTTGTATTTTCTTGTTCAAAATGACAAAGCTTGGTCCAATAAAATATTCCAAAGGGTTACCTTGTTAAAAACAAAGAAACTACTTATTTAGTAGTTTCAGTCATGTCTAACTCTTTGTTACCCTATTTGGGATTTTCTTAGCAAAGATACTAGAGTGGTTTGCGACTTCCTTCTCCCACTCATTTTACCAATGAGGAAACTGAGGTAGACAGGGTTAAGTGACTTGCCCAGGGTCACACTGCTACTAAGTGTCTGAGGCCTGATTTGAACTCAGGAAGATGAGTCTTCCTGACACCAGGACTACCACTCTATCTACTACACCACCCAGCTGCCCAAGAAACTACTTATTTGGTTGTCAAATTCACTAACACTTAGCACAATGCCTGACACATAGTAGGCACTTAATAAATGTCTATTGATTGATTGAATAACGATAGGTGATTTTGATATTTTAAATGAACATAGCTATTTTCTATGGTACTGTTTCTTTCCTTGGAAGAGAAATCTTTTCTCAGAATGCCTATTTTTTTTCTCTAGATGAATGTTGAAAACCTCTCTTTTGAGCATGCAGGTGACAGAATTGGCTCTAGCATGGGACTTCCTTTTATGTCATCATCATCACCAGGCACAGGGCCAATGGAATGTATTCACAAACCTACATAACACTTTGAGAGTGAAGATTTTTCATTCAAGTTGTCATTCTATCAGAAACATGTAGATATTATTAAAATTAGGTTGAATATTTCTTTTCTTTTTGGCAAGTATATGGAGAGGAAAACAGGTGGAGATTATATTTCTTGCATTTTGATGTTTACATCCTGGTTCTGAGAACTATGGAAATGAATTTTTGTAAGAATTTTTTAAAGTGCATATGCTTTCCACATCAGCACATGTTTTAAAATGAAGTTTCCTTTTTTCAGCAGATTTCAATTACTAAAGGCCTTTGTCCATTGGCCAGTTAGAAATTCCAAGAGATTCAAACAAAGCCTGAATCTTTTCCAAAGCCTTACAAATGAATTATGGCAGGTTGAACCACTGCTGACCACAGGAGTTAATGGGAAGATAATGTTACAGGAAGTAACTGGGCACTCTGGAGTTTCTTTTCTTGCTTTACAATCACCTTCTCTTGAGGGACCAAGGACTTCTGCCCTGAAATACTGAGTACTAAGCTTATGAACTCTGTGATCAAGAGCCAAATTAGATTCATTCACAGCTGTGGCAACAACGATTTAAAACTCTCCTTGCTCTGCTATTGCTTTGAAGTAACAAAAGAGAAAATAGGGTACATCTCTTAGGAGCCTCTTTCCCTCTCCTTTTTCCCCTTCTTTATCAGATGTAGTATCAGTTAGCACATTACAGGATACGGTTGTTCACATACAGGGCTAGAGGTAGAATTTATTTTAATCGAAATCCTTTCTTAGGGAAGGATTTAGCTATTTTCTCTGTACTAGGCTGAAACTGGTGACTTATGACACCTACAAATCCATCAAGAGGTGAAGGAGAGAGGTCACTGGAGAGAATAGAATAGTCATAAAGGCTTAATTATTTCTTTGTTTTGATCATTGGTACTATCAAGAGTAAATAACAATTGTACCAACAAGTAGGTTTTGAATTGTAGCTATGGAAAATCCAATGCAACTCATGGAAAGTTATAATATTATAATGTAAAGCTATAATATCAAAATATCAAAATGCAGCTCATCTGGTCAATTGCCATGTCATATTCATGACATACACATCCATTGCTTAACTTAATACAAACAGAGATAAGAGCTCTAAGCATAGGTCCCTTCTCCTTATAGAGTTTCTCAGCTCACTTTTCTCTTTGAATTTCTGCTGAGGTTGTATTACTTTCAGAGCTTATGCCTGCTGAGGCAAAAGATGACAGCATCTGGAAAAATCCATTTAATTTCATCTAATGTGTTAGCAGAGTTTTGCTGAGAGAATCTAGAGGTTAAGATTCCATTAAATAACCCACATGCGTGCGTACTGTGCTTTATTAATGGCCAGGTATTCAATGCGTTTATTCTCAGTGCACTTGGATCTTCAATCTTCATTCAAAGTTCTCAATTTATCTCTTGAGTGGGAAAGGGTCCAAGACTACCTAATCCAACATTCTAGCCAGCCTTTCACTGGCTTCAGTGACAGACAGATAAAATTGGATGCCCCAGTGAATTTATCATGCCGATTGAAATGGTATGGGCTAGGTTGCAGTCATAAAGTTTGGTGGATGTGATGATCACTTCGAGAGGAATGCTGTCCCTTGACATGTCATTTACATATTTTTCAAAGCTCCTTCTTAGTTCCTCTTTAGATTACATAAGCAGAATGTTAAAGATCCTTATGTCCTTTAGGATAATTTATATTTGGTGGTTATTATTTAAGCTTGGACAGCAGAACTATTTTTTTAAGTTTCTAAAATTAGGGCACATTCCCAGAATTCTTTGTTTTATTTTTCTTTTGATTCAATTAAACCCAACACATATTTATAGAATGATTATTCCAAAAGAGGTGCTGTGCTTTGCACTTTTCAGATAGTACATACAACAGAAGGTCCTCTGTTAATTTCAAAAGCTTACGTATAGTATGAATTTGAGAATCTATGTTATAAATTTTTCCAGTGTGGACTTGTCCGTATGGAATGATTTCTTCTATTTTAAAGCATTATCCACCTCTTTAATAAGAGACTGATGGAAAGATATAAATCATATATGCACAGATACACAAAATAGTCTTTTCTTAATCAAATTAGTTGAAATGACCTACGCTTGTGGAGAGACAGTTACTGTCTTTTGCTATTCCCATTACTTTGAAATTGTAGTTTCCAAATTCTAATATCCCCCTCTAATGCTTCAACGTGGCTCCAGGTAACAGGGAGTTCTTGAAGATTCTGCAAATGCAGCACAAGCTCTGACCTGTCCTCCCAAGCTGGCAAGACTTCAAGTTCAGGCCTGGCAATGGAATCTATGTCTGTTGTCTGAGAACCAAGCTCAGAATTCAGAGATGCACAACACCAGAAGCTCGGCCTCCAGGTGATGAATTTTTCAACTATGGCTGGGAGGCCAGCCGATATAAGGAGGAACTGCAATCTCTCTTTGTGAGGGGAGCATGAATACTATAGATATAATCGTGGATCTTTCAAAGTTCACAGAATTTTGGAGTTTGGAGGGACCTCAGAGGCCATCCAATCCAACATGAACCTGGATACAAATCCCTTCTAGCACAAATACAACAAGCAATATACAATTTTTGCTTGGAAAAATTCCAGTGAAGGATACTGGATTAAAAAAAAAACAGTAAGAAAGTTAACAAATGGTTAGTCATACACTGAGCAATAGACCGGCCAAGAGGTTTGCATGAAATGCCTTTGTTAGTGTTGTGTTATTCCTTTTTACGCTTTTTAAACATATCAGATGTCTTCCCAGTCAGTTCTGTGCTTGAATGGATAGTTACTCTGGGCAAGGTGAAAATCTGTTATATCTGGCTCATAACATTGGCTTTTAGCAGCCTCCTCCTCCTTCATTTATGGTCAATAACGTTCTTAATTGGTTCCATGTGGGAAAAGTAATTTACAGGAGGATGATTATTTCAGGAGTATGATTCAGCCATCTGCAAAGAACAATAGGTTGCTGTATCTGCAGTATTTCTAGAGTTTGCAACTTTCAATTACTCTGGGGAATTTGTGGGGGGAAATTACATTTGTATAGTACTTAACAACACTGAGAATTTTCACATTATCTCCTTGGATCCTCCAAACTGTCCTGTGAGTTTGGTAGTATAAGTAATGTCATATCCATCTGACAGATGAGGAACCTGAGGCTGAGAGTTAAGTATCTTGCCCAAGGTCCAACAACTGGAGTTGGGACTTGAACTCGGGCCTCTCTGACAACAAAGGTAGAGTTGTAACGACCAAGGGTTTTCAGCCTAGAATCCATGAACTTCTTCATAGATAGAGGGATACAGATCTATCTATACCCATGTATCTGTATCTATCCCACCCTCTAGAAGCTTATCTTTAAAAGCTATGTAGCTGTGTGACCTTGGGCAAGTCACTTGACCCCAATTGCCTCATCAAAAAAAATTTTTTAAATAAATAAATGAATGAATAGATGAATGACTAAAAGCTATGTGATACAATTAAAAGCTCCCTTAATGAAGCCAGATGGAGATACATGGGGTGAGGAAATTTGCAGCATAAACTGAAGAAATCTTCCTGGAATATTCTCTGTGATGTTCTCTGTGTTCACTTACAGGGATAGAGATGAACATTTGGTGGGTCTAGCAAATCTCATACTCTTGTTCAAATCTCTTCTCACTCTTCAGAAAAATGTAGGTCTCCCCAAAGTCCCCATAGCACATTCTTGAATGATCACCAAGATAAGCCAAATCTGAATACCCAGAATGCCTTTTGTCAAAAAATAAGATTCTGTAGCTAGGGCAAGGATTGGCCAAAAATGAATGTTCTTCACATCTGAGAAATAAAAATCCATAAAAACTGATATAAAAATGGTAAATACTGAAAAGCCAGGCATGCCTTTTGGAAACAAAATCATTACCAACTGGATTAAGCTTGATTCCACACCTGCCCTAAAACATTAATCTTTTTTCTTGGTCTTTTTTATAGCCACCCCGTATCCTGGTGGATTTAAGTGTTTCACTTGTGAAAAAGCAGCAGACAATTATGAATGCAATCGATGGGCTCCAGATATCTACTGTCCTCGAGGTAAAGTTCCCAGCAGGAAAATGGGTTCAAAAGGGTTGCAGACAGAGTCTCTAATTTGGATTCAGAAAGAATGTGGACAGAAATGTGCTTACACTTCTCAACTATTCTTCTTGCTGCAGCTGTTAGAAGCAGCTTTAATCCCATCACTCATTTATTGTGCCTTTCATCTGTGACTTGCAGAAGCATTAAGTTAAACCACAAACATTGGAAATAGGGTTGCATCCATTTTACAGATGGTCAGTGAGGTACTGAAGGGGTTAAGTGATGTTTCGAAAGCCTTAAATCAAGGCAAAGGCAGAGCCAAAAATAGAATGGCTAGTTACTGGATGCTATCTGTCATCCTAATATTTACAGCATTAATCACTGCATAGCAAATGTCTCCATGCAAATTGTACATTGCTGTTCATATAAAGGTTTCATTCATCAGTTAAGTATCTGGGCAGTTCTGTCTTGTGACTTCATGAGGATGCTCAGATTTTTAATATACTTGATGCATTAAAGCTCTAAATTTAAAACTGCTTTAGCTAGAGTGAGGGATAGATGCCAATTTGGTACATTAAAGGTTGACCTAGATACCCCAACTGGGAAGAAGATGACCTCATTTACATTTCCTTTCTTCAACCAGAAAAAGTGGCTGACTACTTAAGAAGGCATTAGGCCAATAATTGCTTGTTTCTTTTGGGGAGGGTCGAAGAGGAGGGGAGGAAGGGACATTTTAGTGACTGATTTTTCGGGCAGAATAGATAAGAAGTCATCTTTAGATTCAGAAATTTGGGGTTCAGGGACAGCTAGGTGGCACAGTAGATAAAGCACCGGCCCTGGATTCAGAAGGACCTGAGTTCAAATCTGGCCTCAGACATTTGACACTTACTAGCTGTCTGACCCTGGGCAAGTCAGTTAACCCTCATTGCCCCACAAAAAAAAATTAAAAAGAAAAGAAAAAAAATAATAAAAAGAAATTCAGGGTTCAAGTTTTGCCTCTGACAGACTGGCAGTGGTCCTGGGCAAGGTATTTAATCTCTCAGTGCTTCAGATAACTCTCTAAAACTATTAAGTTTCAGAGAAAGTGCTGATCTGTATTAGAAAAGGGAGTTTTCTCATTGGAAGCTCTATCTACCAATGATATAATTGGTCTACTCCCATTCTAGTTATATTAGCTTTCCTATTGATTGAATTTGGTAATTGAATTGACTAGATACACCAGATCAACCATTTAAAAAAAAAAAAGATTGGGTTTCCTTATCTTACCCAGGTTGGAAATACAGGGGCTACTCATGGGCCTAGCCTTAGTACTGATCTTCATAGAAGCTTTGTCCTTCTTTTTTTCTGACTTGGGCTAGTTCTCCCCCTGCCTTTGGCAACCTGGTGGCCCCCTGATCTTGGTGGCTTACTTTATCATCATCTCGTGGACACCTAATGGGCATCAACCACTGCAGCTCAGAACCCCTGGGCACAAGACGTCCACCTTTCTGGTCCCTGGGATTACTGGGCTGTATCACTATGCTGAGCTAAGTTCCCCAATTTTTCATTCTCATATTTTCCATCATATAACCATTACCAAAGTCCTTACAAATATCCATTAATTCTTGATTACTTCTGGTGATGGGGGCTAGGGAGAATGTGGTAACAGCAATGAAGGGAAAGGCACAAAACCTGGTGCTAGTGGATGCTTGTATTATCTTTCCCTGGCAAACCTTTTACCAGTGCTGCAAACAAGATATGAATATTCCATCATTCATGAAATGAAGTCCATATTTCAATATCTCCTATTCACTTTCAGTTAGAGAATTAGACACATAGAGCAAAGAAAAGGTATTAGTACCTGGATAATCCAGGATTACTTCCTATTTGAACCAGATAGATACTTATTCATTATGAGACACACACATTTTCTAAAGACTCAAAGGCGACAGAAAACAACCATCCTTAGCAGCCAGATCTTCATTTGTTTCCCATTTAAACACACTCTACCCCCTCGCATGCTGATAAGACTTTGTTCCATATTAATGAACAAATTCTCATTAATGTAGGGAGGATGCGGTTAAGATTTCATCAGTAATTATTCTATCAGATTTAGTTGGGGGGTAATCTTTTATTTTTAAATAGGTGCTGAAAGTTAGAGAGAATATTTCCTAATGGTGTGTGCCACTGTGAAATCTTCCTCTTTCACTGTCTTATCTTCGTTGGGGGGCCTAAGTATAGACTCCAGAGAGATAAGTGGATAACGATAATTGGGTTGTACCCTGAAGCTTTTATCAGTGGTAGCGGGAACACAAGTGAATCTCTCATTGGACACCAGATGTCCTAGTTTGGTCTTAGACTGTAACCTGGCTGTAAACAATCCACTCATGGTTCCCTTTCATTGTTTACATTTGCTCTTTGCCAGCTTGCTCTACTAGCAACCATCAGCCCTGCTCCTGCTTTTTAACTCAATGATCAGGTTGTGAATCCAGAGCTCTGTTTCATGCTCCTAAATCAATGAAGTTTTTAAAAAATCTTCTTGTCCTAGTTGTCTAAGATAAGTTTATGAGAATTGTGCCTTCACAAGGTGTTTAAAAGAATAAAAATGGGGCAGCTAGGTGGTGCAGTGGATAAAGCATTGGCCCTGGATTCAGAAGGACCTGATTTCAAATCCAGCCTCAGACACTTGACACTTACTAGCTGTGTGACCCTGGGCAAGTCACTTAACCCTCATTGCCCCACAAATAAAGATATATATGTATCTAAAAATAATGGGATGATAGATTTAGTTCTGGAAGAGACTTTGAGGCTAATGGATCCAACCTGCTCATGTTACAGATGAAGAAGCTGAGGCACAGAGTGGTTAAATAACTTGTTGAGGGTCACACAGCTATTAAGTACCTGAGGCACGATTTGAACCCAGTTTTTCAGATTCCAAGTCCAATACCCTTTCAACACACCATGCTACCTCCCTTCTTCTGTGCAGATAAATTCTCTGGGGCATTGGTTTCCCTATTTGTGATGAAATTCAGATATACCATTAGAAAGCAAATGCGTCATTTAAAATTATATTAATTTAATTTAGGGTGCCAAAAATTATGAACAAGAATATATTTTAAGGTGACAAAACTTTCTTTTTGTCATGAACAAATTTCCTTTCTCATTTAGCCTCTTTGTATTTTTCTTATTTTGTGTGTAATAGAGTCAAGCAAGAATGAATAGACATGTAGAACAGTAGTCTTGGCTCTTAGACCTGAATGGCCTGTATTCAATTGTTTTTGCCATTCAGAAATGGTCTGATGTTTGACTTGTTTTCATTAACTGATAATCCAACATACTCTATTTCTCCCATTCTTTGTTGAGCCAAATCAGTCTCCTTTTCTCATTCCCTTACTGCCCCACCCTCCTCCCTTCCTAGAAGCCATTGACCCCTTGACATGAAAAATGTCTTTTAGTAAGTCTAATGGCTAATTACCTCCAGGGGGAAAAAATCCCCAAACCCTAAGTGCAGAATGATTAACTACAAAAGCTTTCACAGTGGGTGTGTTCATGCAACCATGGCAGAATTGGATGTGACTACACACCTGGTACTTTACGGATGTGATGACAGATTGCAGCAATGCAAACTGACCAATTCTTTTGGACCACATATTCAGGGGCTGAATATCTCATGTTCAAAAATAATTTTCAATAAGAACTTTTTCAGCAATTTATTTTGAGCTAAAATTTTAAGTATTTACCAGTTGCGGTGTTCACTGTTTTTTGTTTTGGTTTTTGGTTTTTGGTTTTAGTTTTGTTTTTTTATGGACCTTCAGGCTGTCACAGTTTAGAACTGGTTCCACTTCACATTGTTTATCCTGAAACATTTTACACTTTCCATTAGCATGACTATCTTCATTGGACGCCACTTTCTCCAATTGGTTTTTCCAATTGTACAGTTGCCTACTCTTTTCAATAGAAATCACACTTGATCTCTAACCTCCATGTTCTCTGGGATTACATAGGTTTAAGGGGAGAGTTCATCTAGTTCAGACTTTTTCCCTCTCCCCAGACATTTTATAGATGAGGAATCTGAAGACAACTTAAAGAGATTAAGTGACTTGATCAAAGCTACAGCTAGTAGAAACCTAGTCTCATGTCTGCCAGACCAATGTACTTTCCACTGACTGCTTCACAATACCACTTTTTGCCAGCTTAACCCAGGTCACACTCACATTCACACTCATACAAACAGTCCTTAATGATAAGCCCATTTTTGCTTTATGATTTTTAATCTTTTTATTTTTCAAAATAAATTCCTTGAGTGAAGAAGCCTTTCCCAGTCTATCTCCCCATTCCCCACCTCCCATTACTTCCCTCTGAGATTACTTACCATTTGTATTGCATATAACATGTGTGTGTCTGTGTGTGTATATATGTTTGGGAGTTTTTTTGCATGCTGTCTGCTCTTTGGGTATTGTTGCTTTGGGGTGGGGGGGGGCAATGGAGGTTAAGTGACTTGCCCAAGGTCACACAGCTAGTAAGTGTCAAGTGTCTGAGGCCAGATTTGAGCTCAGATACTCCTGAATTCAGGGCCAGTGCTTTATCCACTGTGCCACCTAGCTGCCACAGTATTGTTGCTTCTTAATGGTTGGGGATGTTTTTGCCTTTTTTTGTATCCCCAGATCTTAGCAGAGGACCCAGCATATAGTAAATGCTTAGTAAATACTTTTTGACTTTTTCCTTGATTGAAGTTTATAGGTTTGTTTTTGGTTTGTTTGTTTTTTACAAGTCAGTGAAAAAAATAAAATGTCTAGTTTGTAGCTCTCTTAGGAGAGGCTGAGAATAACAATAAATGATAAAGTGCCCTAACAGTTAATTTTTACTTTTTAATATCCACCACGGGGAATTTCTTATTTACATGAGTAAGCAGTCTATGACTGCCTCAGCAAGTTAGTCTTATTGATTTGAAAGTCAAATTTTTAACAATTTCTTTAGGAACCCATACACCAATGGTAAATATATATGTGCGTGTGTATGTATGTGTGTATGTATGTATATACATATATATATATAACTTTAGATTCATTTTTGATTAGCTTTTATGAGATTTTTTTCTTTTTTCTTTTCTTTTCTTTTTTTACAAGGCAATGAGGGTTAAGTGACTTGCCCAGGGTCACACAGCCAGTAAGTGTCAAGTGTCTGAGGCCAGATTTTAACTCAGGTCCTTCTGAATTCAGGGATAAGTGCTTTATCCACTGCACCACCTAGCTTCCCCCCATAAGATTTTTAACTAGGATTGAAAAAAGATACCTATTTTATACTATTAAAAACTATTAAGAAAGAGAGGGAAAGGTGTCTTGCTAGAGTGTTCCTTATTATTAATTGAAATAACCAAGAATTCAGAGGCCAAATTATTTAATTAAGCTACTTAATTAACTTCATGGTAAGGTTATTCATTGAATGAGATAAGATACAACAACTAATAAAAATGCCTACTGAGTATACCCTTTTTAAAGGCAAAAACTCAGTTCCAAGAATGGAAAGAAACAAATTCTTGTCATTCAAAGATAGAGTATGTGATGAGAAAATATGTCAGAATTCCCCAGGAACAAACACTCCAAGGTATTTATTAAGTACCTATTATATGCTGGACAATGAAATAGCTCATCTGGCAGCTGATTGAGGTTCCTCCTTTTCCTAAATCAGATTTTTGTTACCTTGTACTTCTCTTTGCTTTTGAAATGTGATAATGAGACTATTTAAAGTAACCAAACAGGGGAGACAGTATGAGGTAGCAGATAGAGAACTAACCTAGAAGTGAGGAAGACTGCATTTAATTCCTACGTGTGATGTGTACACTGTATGTGACCATAGGCAAGTGACTTAATGTAGCAGTGTCTCATAAATTAAAGAAATCCCATATAGAAGAAGAAAGAGGAGGAAACAGTAACATAGGATGTTTTATTTATTTTCCACTTTGAACTACATAAATTGATTGTAGATTTACCAAGGAAAGACTGTTTCATCATTCCTACACTCATTTCTATAACACTTTCCTATAACATCATTCCTATAACACTTTCAAAACATATCTCTCTTTAATCTCTTATCTTTCAAATGACATTTTCCTCTTACATCTCTTCAGTTAACATATTCCTAAAGAGTTAAAATACTATAGTTCTGTGAGGAAAAGCAATCTGCATATACAACCAGCTCACAAGAAACCTTTTTGAATGTGATTTGTTCAATTTTTAGAATAATGTTGTCCATATTACGTAAGCAAAGTAGTGTAAAAACACAGATACTCATTATGAGGAGCTGAATGTGGATGGTCAAAAGAAACCTGTGTTATTACCTGCCAATTAATGACTCTACATCATGGCCCAAACGATTTTCCATTTCAGAATTTAGATATGAACACTGATGGAAATGTGATGTCTCCATACATGTGTGTAGAGGCTTTATGAAAATCATGGTTCTGTTTTTCTCAATAAATAATTCACTGAACACCTCGATCTGCTTTTCGTACAATTTCTGCGAATCTCGTAGTGGGCGATTTTTGTTTTGCAACCAGTGGGAATATTATGTATTTATAAGAATATGGGATTTTAGTGGCCAAAAACTAAGCAGGTAGAAATTCAAATACACGTCTTATCTTTAGAACAAAGCCTTTGAAATCCTTTTACCTGGTGTTATCAGGGAGCCCATTTCTTACATAACCTTAAGACTAACTCAAGGGCTATCAAAATACATGGTGAAAATAGTGTTCTGCAGCTGATGTTCAGCATTCACCAACATTAGAACTCACCTACTATTTTGAGACCAAATGTCTGAATAATTTTTGCAAAGACATCACTTTATCAGAGAATTAAGGCTGAGTGATTCCTTTCACATTGGGAGCAAAGCATTTCTAAGCCTAGTATCTGGGTGAGAGAAGAAGTGGAATGAGTACTTGGAATTCTAATGCTACAGGAATGAGCACTCTGATGTTTTGATGATAGTAGTAACAATGTAGGTGTTTTGGGGGTCATATTTGTGCTTATTGAGATTGGATAGCCTAATTTAAAGTGTGTGTGTGTGTATATATGTAATGGGGGAAATGGGGTATGGGTTTGGGTTAGGGGTTGGGGTTCTTAAGAATTCCTCTTTAAAGAATTACACCCTCTTGCACACAAAAGTAGTTAGAATAAGGTGGTAGTTTATTTAGGGGCAAGGGAAGGGAAGTGGGGAGAGGGAAACCATGAAAGAAATCCTTGGACTTCTCATGGGGAGATAGGCACAAAGCACGTGGCTCAGAGGTACCAATCCCCTTGAGCAGGAGGCTGGTAGGTACTTTTATAGAGGCCTGATGGGGGTGGACCATTTGCCTGTGGAAAGTTCCTTTAGTGAGGGTAGACCATCCCCCACTGGTAGTGACTGGAGGAATTGGGTGAGGGGTAGCTACGGATTTCTCTTCAGGACACAAAGGCCACAGCCACACCCAAATTTATCTCCCCAGGGGTAAGGGAGACCAGAATGAAGGGTGGAAGTCCCAAAGCTAGCTCAATCCAAACTGGTTCAGCTTATCTCTTTAGGGTATCTGTCCTCCGGTTTAGTTTCTCAAGGAGAAGATTCCTTGATGTGCCCCAGAGAACTTCTGCTCCCCATGACACATATATCCTTGCAAAACTCTTAAGTGAACCACCAATGGGGGTTTGAACAACAAAGACTTGCCTGTTCCTTTCTATTCTTGGAACAGGCTCTTTGCTCTTACCAAGGGTAAACTCAGAAGACATCTTTATTCCTTTTGCATCTTATTCAATGAAATAATTTTTACCAAAAAGATAATTAAGTATCTCATGGCCTAAGGGAGAGGTGTAAGGAAAAAGTTATGTCTAAATTGAACAAATCATTGTCACCACAAAGCTACTTTAAAACGAGAATAATTCATTATTTGGAGAACATATCTGATTTATAAATTTGAAGTCATAAAGTGATTTACCTGCACCCTGGATGAGATATTATCTCAGTAGTTTCTATTTACCTTTGGAGCAGTAAAACCCAAGGCAGCTGCTTTTAGTTATCTGGCTCCTTCCTTGGCTGATGAGGTGAGTGGAGGAGATAAGAGCATTCCTTTTTTATTAACATGATTGAGCATTTGAAAGTAAAGGAATGGGAAGGTTTTTGTCATTTCCAAGAGCTTCTGTGAGGAATCCCTTGACTTAGACTCATGCTAGTAAATAGTCCACAGACCCCTCTAACAGGCATATTAATGCTTACAGGTCAGTGGGGCCTGTTTAATAAAATCATTTCCAGTACACTAAATAGCCTAGGAGAGAGAATGTCCTCGCCCTGCCTTGAAGGGAATTGAGGCCTACCTTCTCTCCAGAAAAGGATCAGGAGATCATGGCAGTGTTTTTAAATACCATAAAGACTTAGGGCCAAGAATATTCAATTGCGATATTTCCAAGGGGTGTTTGGGGTAGCTACTCTGTTCACTCATCTATCTTCAAAAAAGCTTCATTTCTCCAGTGGAAAATGGCCTGGATTTTAAGTCAAAGGATTTCAATTTGAATCCTGGCTCTGCCACTTAAAACCCTACACAGATCATGCTAGCTCTCTTCTATATATGGAAGGCTCTTTGTAAACCTTAAAGTACTATACAAATGTTAACTATTATTACTACTACAAATTATTGTTATTATTGCAAATTTTATTATTATATATTATTTGTCTATAATATATTTAATGTATATTATATATTAATTTACATAACATGTTTATATTTACATTATTACATTAATGTCGCTATTGTTTATTGTCACTTCTGTTAGTATTATTAGATGTTACTGTTATATATTACTAGATGACCCCTACTAGCTCTAAGTCTATGATGCATTCAGTAAGCCTCGAAAAATAAGGCCCCTTAGAACTGGGTGTCATTAAGCTGTTCCTGAAAAATGAGTTTACCCTGTATATAGAGTAACTATAAATGTGCCTTGTGGTAAATTTTGGCAAGTTTCTATAGGCCGTCTAATTCAACCAGAGAACCTTCTTGAACTTCTTCATTGGTAATGTCTAGAAAGCTTATTAAGATCCCTATATTTTCATAGTTTCAAAAAATGCATAGAGGTGGTCTGTCTTGGATCATAACCAACACCTGAAATGTTCAAGCTCTCTTGCCCTAGATATTATGGCTTCTTGAGTTATAAGATGCCAAAAGGATGACGGAGTCTGGTGGGGTTTTTTATTGCCCAATAAATAATATCACAGTAGGTCATAATTCTGTATTAGCCACTGAATGCCTAAAATGTATAAAGTATGCATAGGTGTATCCATGGTAGAGTGGAGGAATGGTGCAATGACACCTCTTGAGAATTATTTACTATTTTTTAGACACGAAAACTGAGACCTAGAATGTTGGACACTGCCTGGAGGCCTTCTAGAATTATACTGGGAAAGTTATCTTTCTTTAGTTTTTAAATTACATATAAACATCCCCATGATGTGTCAAAATACCTGAAGTTTTCCCAGACTTGCAGGCCTGGGAGGGACATGAAAAAATGATCTAATTTATCATGCTGCCTTCATGCAGAGAGGCCCCATGGTTTAAAAGGAAGGCATGCTAGATCCAGAAGACTTGAGGTCTAACCCTGTCTCCAGCATGGATTAGCTCATTGCATTTGGGCATTTGAGTTGGCTTCTCTGAGTTTCATTTTGTTCATCTAGAATGTGGAAGAAATTATACCTCTTTCTTGGGGTTATAGGAGGACCAGAGGAAATGGTACAAAACATTGTTTAACCTGCAAAGGTCTAAGTGAGAGCTGTGCAGCATGACATTGAACCTATCTTAGAGAACTTTTATCTTTTAAGAAACATCTAAATTGATTTCTTTTCAACTTTTCTTTTTAAATTATATAAGCATCTAGGCAATTTTATTGTTAAGAAAGTTTTTCTAGGGGCAGCTAGGGAGTGAGTGCAGTGGATAGAGCACCAGCCCTGGCATCAGGAGGACCTGAGTTCAAATCTAGCTTCAACAGACACTTGACACTTTACTAGCTGTGTAACCCCGAGCAAGTCACTTAATCCCAACTGCTTCACCCAAAAAAACAAAACAAAACAAAAGAACTTTTTCTTGTACTTAAGGAAAATCCCTCCTAATACAGAGTTAATCAATTTATTCTGCCTCTAAATTCTATGAACTCCATGTACTGGAAAACCATAATTACCTAGTTTTCCAGGTTGTTATTCCTGTTCCATTAGTCCTGTATTTCTCAAATATGTTTCAAAATACTAGTTGTTAGCACTGTCTCCCCTTTTAAATTATCTTGTATTTGTATATCTGTTGATTTTTTTAAAAATCTCCCAATAGAACATTAGCTTCTTAAGGCTAGGGGCTATATTTCATTCCTGCCTTTGTGTCCCCAACCTGGTATGGTGGATAACATCCATTTAGGAAGACCTGGTCTCCCATTCTTCTCTAATGTTATGCTATTAACCTCTTGGTGCTCTAGGCAATTCTCTTAAAATGGTAGTAAAAGACTCATCAGTGGTACAAGTTTCCAGACTGCTCATTTCTATGCTGATGAAATTACAAGATTGTACCTCCCTAGTTCTCAAAGAATGTCTTACACATCTAGGGACCAGGGTGGGCAAGGGTTTGGTGGGGGACTGGTCCTGTGATTTCATTGATATAGCAAACTCCTTAAAGGAGTAAAGTGCTTTTTATGATTACAGATTGGTCCATGCTCTACAACTAATTATACTCTTAGATCAGGGGTTCTTAACCCTGCCGCCATAAACCCTCAAGGGGTCTGTGGATAGATTTCAGGGTGCCCATGAATGTTTTTTGCATATTGATAACTATAATTGAATATACTTGGTTTCCTTCATAATCATATGTATTTTATTTTATGCATTAAAAGACATTGCTGGGGGCAGCTAGGTAGCACAGTGGATAAAATGCTGGCCCTGGATTCAATAGGACCTGTGTGACACTGGGCAAGTCACTTAACCCTCATTGCCTCCCCCCCCAAAAGACATTTCTTTGAGAAGGGGTCCATGGGTTTCATCAGACACTAGTGGCATCCATATCACGAAATTAAGAGCCCATTTCTTGCATTATTGTCTATATCAAATAAAAGGCTATATATTACACAGTCAGTATGTGTTAAAAATGGGATTTGAACCCAGTTCTATATGAATCTGTAAATGTTTTTATCTATTATACCAAGCTGACTCATACCTTGAACATAGGAGGCTCTTAATAAAGGCTTGTTTGGATTGAATTTTAACCCCTTCAAAGTCCTTATAACTCGACACCCCTACCTTATCCCTCCACTCAAAGAAAAAAAAAATAAAGGAAGTATGTTCCTACTCCTGACAAAGGGGAAATAACCCCTTTCTTAGGGTAGGGCTATGAAAAAGACCCAGATCCATGTTGTTTAGAATGCCTTCAATGAATCTAAGGGGAAGCTAACAAAAATAGATAGTGAGTGGGATTACATAAAAATTTCAAGATGTTGAAAATTAAAAGATAAAATAATTCTTGTATTGTTATATGCACATTGTGATTAATGTCCCTTTCATTGAGGTGAAAGTGTGTCTCTCCATTGTCATGTACACACAAGACTTTTGACTCTCAAGAATATTGAGCTGGCTTCCCCCCTCTCCAATAAAAATGTGTTTTCTTTGTTTGACAGAGACCAGATACTGCTACACTCAACACATCATGGAAACCACTGGAAACAGCATATCAGTCACCAAACGTTGCGTGCCTCTGGAAGAATGCTTGTCTACTGGCTGTGTAGACTTAGAAAAAGAAGGACACAAGGTCAGAGACCAACAGAACATGATTGGTACAAATCAGATGCAATTCTATTAAGTCATATATCTGGCTTTGGCCACAGTTTACTCCCAAGAAACTACCAAGCTGCTGCTTCTGTACCTATCTTTATGCTCCGTATCCAAGGAAGTATATTCTTCTGCTTACCCTCATAGGTTGTCTTTTTTTCCCCAGTCATGTCTGACTCTTTGTGATGCTATTTGGGATTTTCTTGGCAAAGATACTGGGGTGGTTTGCCATTGCCTTCTCCAGCTTTACCCTCATATCCTTAAGAACTAAGTTAAAAGGGAATCCGGGATAAACATTGAGGTTGGTTAGGCAGTCAGTAAACATTAATTAATCACCTAATATGTTCCAGGAACTGTGCTAGGCACTGGGAATACAAAAAGAGCCAAAAGACAGTCTTTACCCTAAAGGTGTTCATCATCAAATGGGGGAAGACAACAAGCAAACAAATATGTACAAACAAGCAGAGGATAAATAGGAAATGATTAACAGAGGAAGGCACTAGAATGTCTCTTAGACTGGTAGCTCCTCTTTCCTAGGAGTATAATTAAATTTCCAGGGAAAAAAAACAAAGGGACAACTGCAGAAACTCCCAGCCAGGGTAAGCTATGATGGCTTCCTACACAGTAGAGTCTATTTGACCTCCATTGCTTTGGGCAAAAGAGAGGCCCATTTCTCTCTTTGTAATGTTTATTTGAGAAGTACCCACTAGCTCTTTTTTAAAATTTTTCCAGGACAATGAGGGTTAAGTGACTTGCCCAGGGTCACACAGCTAGTAAGTGTCAAGTGTCTGAGGCCAGATTTTAACTCAGGTTCTCCTGAATCCAGGGCTGGTGCTTCATCCACTGTGCCACCTGGCTGCCCTCCCCACCCCAGCAGCTGTTGAGTTTGGTTAATGCTGCCACATGGATCCACCCTGAGTAGGTGGGTTTGTAGTTAGAGCTGAGAATAAGGACATGCCACACTATTTTTACTTACCCATGTCTCTTACCTCTACCATTTTACTCAAATGAGTTTAAGTTAAAATGAACATCCAATGTAGCCTTGAAGGCAAGTAGATGGAAAAGTCACAGAATGGCGGTTTGATGGGTACTTAAAGAAGGGGAAGGGGCAGTCTTGGTAGTAGGTTGTCTGAATTTGTTATTCTTATGTAGATACCTTACATATTTTGTTTTAAGTTATTCTTGCTTTTTTAAAGGTAAAAAATATCAGCAAAAATAAAAGAGGTGTTGATTTACTTGCATTTATATCCTCAATTCTTAGGACAGTTCTTGGCACATAATAAGAATTTAATAAATCCTTTTTAATTCCAAAAAAGAAAAAAAGCAATCAAATACTTCTCCCTCTGCCAATTACTTCTCTCAGTACCTGACCAATCCTAATTCTGACTCCTATATTGTAACTGCAGGCAAGTTTTATAAGCTTCAATTTCTTTATCTGTAAAGTAGAACTAATAATCTTACATCTCACAGGGCTAGTGTAAAGAAAGCCTTTGAAAATATTATTAGTATATTTTGGTTTTGTTATCTTTTCCAAATCTCTCTCTCTCCCTTTATAATAGAAATAGGATTTAGACTCATGCTTTTATTGCTATGGGGCAGGGCTTCTTAAACTTTTTCTCTACTTGTGACTCCTTTTCACCCAAGAAATTTTTACATGACCCTGGGCATATAGGTGTATAAAGTAAGTATACATAGCCTTATACTATTGCTAAACCTGGATCCCATAAAGTCCACAGCTAAAGTTCTTTGTCTTTGATGATATTATCATATGCAACCAAAGGAGGGCTGACCATTTCCTTTCCAGAACTTTTTTCCTGCTCATTTTGGCATTCAAATGATCTTTTCTGTGAGTTGAAATGTTCTTTCTACATATCTCTGCCTCTTGCTTCATCTTAATGTCTTCTCACCATTATTTTTCTTTCTTTCTTTCTTTTAGGTCTGTACTTCTTGCTGTGAAGGAAATATATGTAACTTGCCATTACCCCGCAATGAAACAGATGCCGTATTTGCCACAACATCCCCCATCAATCAGACAACTGGCCACTCCCATCATGTGTCAGTAATAATGTCATGTCTGTGTGTGTTATTAGGATTAACCTCCTAATAACTCTGAGGTGCCATTTGTTTAGTGAACCAGGCAGATTTGGAAGGAGGATATATCCCTAGATATGCCATTGGCCTAACTATAGCACATATTTTAAATTATAATATTTAAGGATGTTCCCATTACTAAGACCTTTAGGTGTCTGGGGACATGCCAGTCAAGTATTACTGCTTCAAGTTAGGGAACAAAAATTACTCCATTGTGATCATCTTGAATACCCCAAGCCCCTTTTTAAACCAGACTGTTCCCAGCATGCACTTCTGAGTTCTGTATCCCAAAACCTTTTTCCTCTCTGATCTGGCTCTATATTTGTTTAACTGCAACCACAAATTCATGTTTAGAATTTTCCTTTAGTCTTAATGGAAAGCCTTTTGATTGGGTATCTGGAAGAGTTAAGTTACCTTACACAAGTGAGAACTATATAAAAACAAACACAAAACTCCACAGAGATAATTTATCTAAGGATCAGGTCCATCTCTGTTCATTTTGAGAGGTAGCAAGAATTATAAAGATATTGGTGTACATGGAGAGGATTTAGGAGAAAAGTTCAACCCCAAGCATATCTGGGTCAAATATTTATACCATGACTATGCTTGGCCCTGTGTGTAGGGCTCTGTCTAGAGTTGTTGGGAATTCTAGCTTCTGTCCATTTTCCTCACAT
The DNA here is from genome assembly GCF_019393635.1 of Dromiciops gliroides. Taxonomy (NCBI): domain Eukaryota; kingdom Metazoa; phylum Chordata; class Mammalia; order Microbiotheria; family Microbiotheriidae; genus Dromiciops; species Dromiciops gliroides. The sequence continues at coordinate 359,685,785 of NC_057863.1, read as the reverse complement.
CAATCAAGTATTTATTTAATGCCTACTATGTGCCAGGCACTGGACAGGCATTGAGTATACAAATAATGAAACAGTCTCTTTCTTGTAATGAATTTAGAAACTACACTTCAATTGAAGTCCCTGTGTAGGGTTCTCTATAACAGGAATGAAAAGCCACTGGGGTTTTTTCCCACTCCTGATCCCAGTAGAACAGAGGTTGAAGGAAGGAGGAGCTTGGGGGATAGCACCATTCCCTCTGAGCCCAGGAAGGGACTCACTCAGTCATCCCTCTCCTGCACTCACAGGGGAGACTAGAGCCAGTTAAATAGCAGTAGAGTCACCCTTCTACCTGTGGTTCTTCTACCACTGAATTCCCATAATCCTCACAGAGATAAATGATTGAAGCACTGGGACAGAACCATTGGTTGATATCTGTGGACTGGGAGGCAGGGAAGAAATATTGGGTATGAGTAGGTGGGGGGGAAAGGTGCTATGTGAGAGTAGGTAAAGGGGCCTTAGCAATTGCAAACTCTCCTTTTGGGGGGATGTTTGCTCCTGAGGTAGATAGAGGGTGAAGTTTTCACCATTCTTAGGTATATTTTTTACATTCTATGTTGCTATTTTTCTTTTTTCTTGTAAATCATTTATACAATATTTATTTTTCTATGACATAACTAAAAATATAATGTATTATAAAAAATTCCATTGTTCAGACCATGTTCAGAGAGGTTATTTTTAAAGAGCAGTAAAGCGTGTAATATATTTTTGTTGAAAGTCATCAATTATCCTTTGCACCAATGCTGAAAAAGAGTTGCCTTGTGTTGCATGAGCTAAGTGTGTTTTATCTCAAAAGATATTGTAGGATGGTTTCCTCAGCAGGGTTGCACTAGGAACATTTGCACACGATAATCATTATTGTCCTGAGTTTCTGCGTAGATTCACACTGAGAGTGCAGGATGAAACAGAATGGAACCTCTGCTAATGAAGAGGAAAACAGCACCAGGGTCCAAGTGCCACAGTCAGGGAGATGTCTCTGAAAATAACTTAAAAGTGCTGCATCCATTTGAAGAGTGGGAATTTTTTGGCTATAAAGTCCTAAAGAATTTAACATGGAATCTTTCTTGGGAATAAGGAGGCAATGTGGTACAGTGGAAAGAACACTGTCCCTGGAGTCAGAAGACTCAGGTTCAAAACCTGCCTTTTCAAAACCTGTGTGACCTTGGACAAGTCACCTAATTTCCCTAGACTTCAATCTCCTCATATGTAAAATTAGGAAGTTGGATGTAAAGAATTCATTGTTAATTGAGGTTTTAATGCCTCGGGGCGCACACTGGCCTGGGGCATAAAAACCTCAATTAACAATTAATTCTTTACATGGATTAGATGGCCTCTGATATTCATCTAGCTCTAGCTCTATGATGTGATCTAAGATGGAATTTACTATTTGAGACATTGGGCCTTAGGATGCTGCCTCTTGACATTCTTTTTAAGAGAGATACTGCCTGTGTATCAACATACACTTGAGGCAAGTGAGTGAGCATTCAGCTGAATAATGGCAAAGAGCCTTAGAATGTTTACCATGAAAGGTACCCTAGAAATTATGATGGATACTGGAGAAATAGAGCACTTAACGTTCAGTGTTGGTGGTTTTGCTATAGCGGCCTAAAGCAAGGTCTCTCCTATTCACTTTAAATGTGGCTTGATTTAATCCAGTTTCTAATGGAGCCCCAGTAGAGCAATGGGGACAGTTCTTGGAGCTCATCTCTAAAGGTCACAGAAGTTTATTCACAACATCAAACTACCTCAGAGTATAATTAGGCATTTTTCCCAATAGGCTATGGGGCAACCTATTCTCTTTGCAGTTTTAGGTGTTCATGTTTGGGATAAGACTATTAAGTCTTGGAGAGGGTGTAATCTACATTGGTAAAGGTGATACTAATGAAATCACAGGTCCTTTTGATGTATAAGGATGTGGAAGGAAACAGTGATGAACTATCCACCCCTCGGAAACTCTGTCCAGTGGCCTGACATCATGGACTTTTACCAACCTGCTTTGTGGAAGTCGTCTAACCCTGCCCAGGCAGGCAGCCATCAATCCAGAACTCTGACCTGACCATTTGCTTCTTTCTGTATGTCTGCCTCATTCCTCTTGCTGAAAGAGGTGACATTTTGATGTTGCTACTAAAGATGCTATAAAATATAATGGAGGTGTTGATGTCCTTCATGTCTACAAATAGATTTGCATGCATGGGTCTCTCTCCCTTGATTGCTTTTAAAGTAATGCATGGCACTTTGAGTAAGAGACAAAACACAAATGTTGGTCCCCACTGAATGAAGAGGTCATACAAAGGCCTTCCTGGCTACGTATCGTGCAGGATCCGTTAGCCTGGGTGGTCAAATCCATGTCCTTGAATAATATCTCTAAGCCAGGGTTTATCAACAGATCTGAAAACCTGGTACTGCATGCATCCATTAGGATGGGTTATGGGGGGTTTTCTGTACAAAAGAATGCAGTAAGCTATACATTCCAGGCCTTCCCTACAACCTAGAGTAGCCCACCAAGGGACAGGTCATCCACATGAAAGGCACATTGCTAGTCTGGCCTTTCTACGACATTAATTCTAGAAAATGCCACCATCAGCAGCTGCATGAAGTACAAAGAGCAGTCATGTGTATTTAATTCCTATATGTCATCTATTTATTTTTAGATTCTCCACAACATTCTCATTTTAAAATGGGCTTGATGGATATCTAAATTTTGTAAATACTGTACATTTTGTAAATGGATGAAATAAAGATTTTAAATGCATTTCAACTCTTACCTACAAATACATCAAGCAAGCAATTGTCAAAAACATGTTGAGTGCCTACTTTGTGCAATAGTCTTCTCTAGGCATTAAAGAGAATACAATGAAGGCTCCAGAAAGTCCCTGCCTTTAGTTAGGGAGATAAAACCATAGGCACTTAAAAAGACAGCTAACAATGCCAGTGTATGTGTTGAATGAGCCACATAGACAATGGGTTTCAGAAATTCAAAGGACAAAGAGTTTATGGGTTATTTGAAACAGATGGTTTTAAAAATAGGCCCGCAATTGATTTTCCCTAGAACATGTTTGTCATGATCAAGAAGAAGAATAACTCACTTTTATTAAGCTTTAGAGTTTGCAAGGTCTGGACATTATCCTATTTAATTCTCACACATACCCTATGAGGTAGATGTTATTGCTTTCCCCTTTTACAGAAAAGGAAAGAGACTTACCCAGATTCACAAAACTAATTAGAACCTGGAGGCAGCTAAGTGGTATAGTGGATAGAGTGGTGGACCTGAAGTCAGGAAGGCTCATCTTTGTGAGTTCAAATCTAGCTTCAGATACTTACTGGCTATGTGACCTTGGGCAAGTCATTTCACTGCCTAGGTTTCCTTATCTGGAAAAGGAACTGGATGGAAAATGACTAAACAACAATAAATAAGAACCTGAGGTGGGATTTGAATCCAGGCCTTCCTAATTCCAGAGTAGCACTCTTATCTGCTATTAAAAAACAATTTTTCCTTCTTATCTTTTACAGTCACTTGTGTTCATGGTCATATAGTAGAAAGCACAGTCATTGCTTGGAACTTCCCTATGCAACAGGAAGCAAATGTCTTAATCCTCCCCATACCACACACACACACACACACACACACACACCTCCCCGACCAACCAAGGAAATGAAAATCTTTCATCTTGATTATACTCTTTATGATTATGTTATACGATGTGAATATTACCATCAACAAAACTAAAATCAGGGCCATGTATGACTATCCTGGGTCTAAAAGGATCAAGATAGAAGACCAAAGGAAAATGAAACAGATAAGCCTTAAGAGTCTTCTAATAGTCCCCAAGGATATGGAGAAACATTGTCCCCACTCACTAGGCATTCCTATTCATTATAGCACTTGCTGTGTCTCAATGAATGACCTTTCCCAAGCACAGTCCCTAAAAATCATTTGGTCACATTATACAAGAGTTAATAAAAATGGAAGCATTTACTCCCATGTAACAAAAAACCTACACTGCGTATTTCATTCTGGATCCAGCTCTTTCCAAGGATAGAAAACCTTTGTGGGTTTAAATCCTAATCTCCACTATCACTATCACTGAGCCACTAAACCTTGGGCCCTAGATTGTAGGGATTAGTATTATTCACAGCTATCTTGATTCCTAGATTTAAAAAAAAAAAGAAGCCAAATACAAACTATAAAACAATGGCTAGAATACCGAGGGAACTTAGCCAAATCTGCCCTAGGAAACAGGATGCTGGATCCCACAAGATGGCCTGGTGAATGGACAGTCTATGTCACAAGGGAATAATGTTTCTCTTTTTATTACCTTTAATCTAAAGGGTTTGTAGAGCATGTTCTTGGGAGAGGTGGCTCAGTAAGGTACAGAATAGTGAAAGGAGTTGCTAGTGGATGGGAACCAAGATATCCCTCCCTACCCACCCCCAGTATCCCTAGGAATGCTCAGGCGACCTTCAGATGTGGAAGGATCATATCAACTCAATTCTTAGGAGTTTTCTCCCTACCTCTTGCTCCTTTTACTCCTAAAAGAATCTACTGGGTTTCTCCATGGGGAAGGTGCTGTTGTCTATTGTCAAAGTCTCTTAAGAAGCAAACATCAGGGCAGCTAGGTGGTGCAGTGGATAAAGCACTGGCCCTGGATTCAGGAGGACCTGAGTTCAAATCCAGCCTCAGACACTTGACACTTACTAGCTATGTGACCCTGGGCATGTCACTTAACCCCAATTGCCTCACCCCCCCCCAAAAAAAAGCAAATATCATGGGGGGGGGTAACCTGAGAGCACTGCCATTCACTGGACTCGCATTTGTTTCTTCTTTAGTCTCCCTGAAAGGATTCCTTCTGAGCACATGTGTTCCTGGAGAGAAGGGAGGAGGTGAAGGTGGGTGTGAAGAGTGTAGACAACCAGCTCAGTCAAACTGGCAAATGGAAACATATCTAAGAACCATTCATCTTTCTAATGAGTACTAGCTATGCCTTCTCTTCCATTAAATTCCATTCAGCAAACATTTCTTAAAAGCCTGTTCTGTGCAAAGTACTGTACTCAAGCCCTAGGAGTAAAGAGATAAAACAGAAATCGTTCCTGCCCCCAGGAGCCTGTATTCTACTGGGTTGTCATAAATGTAAAATCTATTTGAAACTTGCAGGGAAATGCCATTTACATAAGTTATATCTGGTGGCATTCACTTTGGGTTCTAGCATTTCTTAGAATTTTAAATTGTATTTTTAAAAGCAATATTACTGTAGAACTCTATGGAGAGAAACATGGGGCAACTAGGTGGCTCAGTAGATTGAGTGATGGGCCTGGAGTCAGGAAGCCCTGAGTTCAAATCTGTCTTCAGATACTTAATAGCTATATGACCCTAGACAAGTCACTTAACCCTGTTTACCTCAGTTTCCCCATCTATAAAATGATCTGGAGAAGGAAATGGCTAACTACTTCAGTATCTTTGCCTACAAAAATGCCAAATGGGGTCATGAAGAGTCAGAAATAACTGAAAATGACTGAATAACAACAACAAAATAGAAATAGCATAGTATAGTGGGGGAAAATTTTATATATATATATGTGTGTGTGTGTGTGTGTGTGTGTGTGTATACATACATACACACACACACACACACACACATATATATATATATATATGACATGGAGAGTTATGAGACCTGGATCTGAATCCTAGTATGACATTTCTCACTTTTTGACAGTGAACACAGTTCTGCTTTATATTACCTGTGGGTCCCTGGGCAAGTCACTTAAGTACCCTGAAACGAAGTTTCTTCATCTGTCAAATGAGGAGGTTATACTATATGGCTTCCAGTGACCCCTTCCAGTTCTGTATCTATGATCTATGATCCATGAAATTCCTTTACTCCGAGTATACTTATCTGAAAAATCATGATAACAATCCATGAAATAATTATCTCATAGGGTTGTTGGACTACTTAATAAGCATTAATACAGCACTTTAACTACACTATAAATGTGAATTCTTATTATAACATGTATAACATGCTTTAAAGATATATGAAATAATTAAACAAAACTAGATAAGCCACAGGCTGATTGTTCACATTACAAAAGCTTTATTTGCTTTTCTAAAAAGGTGTACTGTGGGTGCCCTTTAGTGAGTGGCATCCCTAGTACATTTTAAGCAGTTTAATGAACTAACAAGTTTTGGGAATTCATCTACTATATAACCCAAGGTAAGACTGTATCTTATGCCTTTCATCTCTAGAAGAGCACTTCACACTCTTCTTGTGAGGCGGGAAGTTGGTACTTACCTCTTTCTAAAATGGGCAGAGTGGGTAGAGTCAAGAAGACCCCGATTCAAGTATAACCTCTGACACATACTATCTGTGGGACAATGGATACATCATTCAACCTCTTGGTTGAAGAGGTTAAGTTATAGGCAGTTTCCAGTTTCTGTGCTGGAAGGAAACTCATTGGGAAGTTTGCTGCACTAATGACACCAGAGGGCTACACCAACATCTAAGATCACAGAGCAACTTAGGGGTAGAGCCGAAACTAGAATCCAAATTCTCCTGACTCCCACTATTTACCTGAATATACGTGATAACAAAAGTATTTTTTTCTTTTCCAACTTAAAAACAATAACTTTGAGATTTCATGGCATAAAACCAATGTAGGCCTTAAAAATATTTTCCAGCTAGGATTTCATTTTCTGCAGCTGTTGAAAAGAACCCCTCTGCTGGTTTTAAAACTAAGTCAATTCCCACTAGCAGATTTCTATTGTTTTGCCTTACTGTTGGCAAGTTTTAATAGTTACAGCTGCTGGAACAGTAAAAGAAAAAAAAATCACATGTGGCTGTGTATTTGGGACTCAGCTGAGACCTAAAATCCCAAGGCTTCATGTTGAGAGGCAGAGTGAGCAAAGTACTGGACATGGAACCAAAAAAAAAAAACCTGGGTTCAGATCTTGACGTGCATATTTTCTAACTGTGTGATGAGGGCCAAATCACTAACCCTTTCTGAACCTCATTTTTTTCATCTGTAAAATGGAAATGATAATAAATGTAGTAGCACCTTTGAAAGGCAGTTATAAGGCTCAAATGGAGAATGAATGTAAAGCATTTGCAAACCTCAAATCCTATGGACAAGAAGGATCTAGGATTGCCTTCTCATGGTGGAAGTCCCAGGGTGGGAAGCAGAACAGAACTTGAAAGTTTCCAGGTACTTGCCTAGGGCACAGAAGTTAAATAATACTTGCTAACACTTAATTAGCACTTTTGAATTTGCAAAGTCAGTACCTATATTATCTCATTTGATCCTAGCAACAATCCTGTGAGTCGAGTGCTATTATTATCCCCATTTTTAGAGGAGGAAACTGATGCTGAGAGCTATTAAGTGACTTGTCTAGGTTCACACAGCTAGCAAGTATATAAGACAGGACTCTGTCTCAAATTTTCCTGATTTCAAGTTGTCTTGCCCAGGGTCACACATCTTTTAAGTGTCAAAAGCAGTACTGGAACCAGATATCCCTGATCTTAGTCCAGATTACGTTGTTGTTCGGTCAATTCAGTCATCTCTGACTCTTTGTGACCCCTTTTGGGATTTTCTTAGGAAAGATAACTAAGGAGTATGCTGTTTCCTTCTCTAGTGCAATTTACAGATGAAGAAACTGAGGCAGAGTTAAGTGACTTGCCATGGGTCACACAGCTAGTAAATGTCTTAGGCCAGGTTTGAATTCAGGTCTTCCTAACTCCAGTCCCTGCATTCTATCCACTCAGCCACCCCTAGACTCTATCCAATATTCCAAACTGACTATATAAAATGCCGAATGAATGAATGAAAAAGCATTTATAAAACCTGACACTGTTAAGCCCTAGGGATACAAATACAAGCAAGCAAGGTAGTCCCTGCCCTCAAAGAGCTTATGTTCCAATGGAAGAAAACAGATAAAGGGCAGAGATAGTCATGAAGGTGTATTTTGGACAAGGAATAAAGAATGAATGGTAACTGGAATCATGGGACTATTAATTGGTGCATGAGTTATTCATAATCACTTGACAAGCATATATTAAATGCTTACTATATTCTAGGCACATTTGTTTTCACCCTGCACTCTGGGCATAAAATACAAACAAAAAGAAAGACTATCCCTGCCCTCAAAGAGCTTACATTCTAATGGGAGAAGACAACACAAAAGGGAACTGAGGAGAGATTTGGAGTAAGGCGCCTTATTAAGGCCATAGTGGTGAAGTCTCCAGAGTCAGAAGCATTGAAATTAGAAGAATGAATGAATGGGGGAAAGGGGGGGTACAAATGATAGCCATCTTGGGCCCTCCCTCAAATGGAGGTCCTGAGAGGAACTCACCAGTGGGAGAAGAAGGCTACAGGGCTGGAGGGATGCTCCAGGGTGAGAGTTTCTCATTTCTCTGTTCCGCTATTATCAGTCATCCTTTGACTGTGACAGCATTCGGGGTGTTTTTTCCTAACTTGGATTATGGAATTCAGAGCTGGAAGGGATCTGAGGGCTCGGCTAATCCAAACTCTTCATTCTGCAGATGAGGCAACGGAAGGCTAGCTATCAAGCAATTATTAAATAGCTATTTCTGGGGCTGGGGGAGGGGTTTGTAAAAAATGGCTAGCATGGCAATGTAGCATGTTAAGGTTTGTAAAGCTCTTTAAATACATGATCTTATTTGATCTTCACTATCACATTGTGAGACAGTCACTATGACATTGTTATCCCGATTTTACCACTGAGAGAATCGAAGCTCAGAGATGTTGTGAGCCACTTGCCCATGCTCACATTATCCTCATTGCCACATTATCTGAGGTCACACAGGTAGGAAATAGCAGAGTTGCGATTCAAATACAATTTTCAGATTCCAAATCCATGCTTTCTCTGCCATGACTGGAATGTTCTCCTTCCTCATTTCTCCTCACTTTTGGAGCTTCTTTTTGTTTGTTTGGTTGGTTTTAGGTTTTTGTTTTTTGTTTTTTTGTTTTGTTTTTGTTTGTTTGTTTTGCGGGGCAATGGGGGTTAAGTGACTTGCCCAGGGTCACACAGCTAGCAAGTGTCAAATGTCTGAGGTCAGATTTGAACTCAGGTCTTCCTGAATTCAGGGCCAGTGCTTTATCCACTTCGCCACCTACCTTCCCCCCCCCCCAGCTTCTTTTAAATCCCAGATAAAACCCCACCTGCTTTAGGCAGCTTTTTCTAATCTCCCTTAATTCCAGTACCTTCCCTTTTATTGATTATTTCTAATTTTATGTTCTATTTATCCTGTTTGTACATAATTGTTTTCATGTGTTCTCTCCCATTAGACTATGAACTCCTTTACATCAGGGACTCTTTTGCCTTTCTTTGTATCACCTAGACTTGCCACCATGCCTAGCATGTAGTAGGCACTTAATAAAAGCTAGCTCAATCAGACACTCAATCAGACAGTTGTTTTCTTGTTGTTGACCCATTTCAGTCATGTCTCACTCTTCATAACCTCATTTAGCCTTTTCTTAGAAAAGATACTGGAGTGATTTGCCATTTCTTTCTCCAGCTTATTTTATAGATAAGGAAACTGAGGCAAACAGGGTGAAGTGACTTTCCCAGGGTCACATATCTAGTAAGCATCTGAAACTGCATTTGTGGGTCAGGTCTTCCTAACTCCAGGCCTGGTGCTCTGTCTACTGCATCATCCAGCTGCCCAATTGTTTTCTAGAACATCTTTAAAAGATGGAAGAGACTTTAGAGGTCAGCTAAGTGCTTTACTCAAGGTCATAAAACTAATGAATTTCAGTCAGAGCAAGAATCCAAATACTAGGAGGCAGCTTAAGTGGTGCAGTTGATAAAGCACCAGCCCAAAATTCAGGAAGACCTGAGTTCAAATCTGGCCTCCGACACTTGACACTTCCTAGCTGTGTGACCCTGGGCATGTCACTTAACCCTCATTGCCCTGCCAAAAAAAGAGAGAGAGAGAGAGAGAGAGAGAGAGAGAGAGAGAGAGAGAGAGAGAGAGAGAGAGAGAGAGAGAGTCCAAATACTCTTGTTTAATGTTTTCCTACTTGGAGAAATAATAGTAATTAACAGACATTTATATGGTGCTTTAAGGTCTGCAAAGCATCTTATATGTTAGCTCATTTGGTCCTCACAACAACTCTATGAAATAGTTGTTATTACCATCCCTGTTTTACAGAAAGGAAATTGAACCTCAGAGAAGTCAAGTGATTTCCCCAGGATCACACAGGGATTATGTATCTGTATCAACATTTAAACTTGTGTCTTCCTGATTCCAGGTCCGACCCTTTATCCACTGTTATCAACGAGCTGCCACTGAAAGGAAAACTGAGGCTCCTTTTCCTTTTATCATCTTATAAAGAGTATAAAACCCCCTCTCCCCAAGATGAAAGTAATTAAGACACAGAAGCTCTTCCTTGATTTGCCATCCTTATGTTTTTTTGAGTAGCATTAATCAATACATCATAAAGATGAAAACACATGAAATACCTGTCAATAACACTTGAAGGCAGAACATCGACGAGAGCCCTGGGTTTGATGTCTTCTAAAGAATTCTCTTTTGACAACTGTAGGAAGATATCCTTGAGAGACTTCTTCCTATATATCCTCATGGTGGAAAATCTCCCTTGCGAGTGGCAGTTTTCAGAAACAGGCTTAAAAGGCAGAAGGAATATGTTAAATTCTCTCCTCTCTTCCCTTCCCTGCTCCCATACCCCTTTTCCTACTATGGTCCATGATTTTGTTAGGGTTTGCGGTGTGTATTGGACACTCAGCAGCTGAACTCTCTCTGCTCTATATGGGTGAAGGGTTCAATCATAGGGGAAAGACCAACCTTGCTTTATAGAATCTATGTTAAGGTCCCTTTACAAAGTGATTATAGGGAAGACTGGTCTAAGGAACTATTTTGTGGGCTAAAGAAATGCCCAGAGCTTTAAGTTAACTGCTAACTATCCAATATTGATTCATATAGCCTGATTACTTGAGCTACATATGCTTTAAACCCATCATCTAAATGAATTGCCCAATTTTTCTTCTCTCCAGTGTTCACCTGTGCTGGTGATCTGATAGACCAAACAAACACCCTTGCCTTGCACCCTAACCTTGTCCTCATTTTGATCCTTTTACTCCAGTCTGACAAGAAAGCAGGCTTGAATAAACACCTCACTCTTCCACATATAGCGGGAAGTCTATGTTAATGCTGTTTGAGAATAAGGATCCAGGTTCTTGGGGACTGTGCACAAGAGAATTCCTTGGCATCATTTTGGATAAAAGGTATTGTTGTAGGTACTACAGGAATCTCTGTTGCATGAGGGGAAAATATTTAAGATTACAAACACATGCACACAAAAAGATTACAAACAGTGACATCTTTGTAAATAAATCCATCAATCAACAAGCATTTATTAAGTACTCACTATGAGTCAGACACTGTGCTAGGTACTGAGGATATACAGGCAAAAATGGGGGGGGGAGTCCTTTCCCTCAAGGAGATTACAATCTATCATAATAAAATGTAATGCAGGCAGCCTATTTATCATGAGTGGGATATTTATCCATCCATGAAAAGATTTCTTTATTTTAAATTAAACACTCAAACATATCTATTGAGATGAGGTATGGTAGGTGATTGGAGACATGACTGATGAACACCAGCCATGCATCAGTAATGAATTGCCTACTGATTACTGCAGAGTATTCCTGAACATCCTACAGCCATGTCTAATTAAACACATCCAAGATGAAACTCAGTATCCCTTCTCTCAAGACTTCCTTCCCCTTCCTTCAGACTTCCATCTTTCTATTAAGGGAACCACAAATCTTCCAATCACACAGGTTTGCATTCTCAGTCATCCTTAATTCTTCCCTTTTCATCATCCCCTATAGCCAATCAGTTGCCAAATCACTTTTACATCCAAAATATCTCTAGCATTTGCTCCTTTTTCACCATCTTACTTTAAGCCCTTATCAACACCAACTTGAACTATTGTAATAACCTCTATGATTGGTCTCCTTCCTAATCTTTCTCCTTTCCCATCACTCCTCCACGTAGCTGCCAAAATAATATTTTCAAGATATAGGTTTGACCATGTTACTTCCTCTGCTTAAAAACCTTTTATGGCTCCCCATTGTCTAGAGGATAAAATACAAATTCATTAGCTCTACACCTAAGTTCCCCCCAAATTTGGATCTCACCTACCTTTCTCCTCTTATTTCATTCTACTCTTCCAGTTTTAGGCTATAATACTAGGTATTCCCTATATCCAATTGTGGGGACCAATTTTTAATTGGGGAGTGCTAGCTAAGCGGCTCGCCGCAATATTGGGGCAAGGAAGGAAACCAGCAGCCTCTCTCAAAACAGAACAAGATTTATTTTAACAAGAACGAACTTTAAAAAAAAACACAAACAGGATCAGTAGGATCAAGGGAAAGGAAATAAAAATGGGGAAAGGGAAATTATAATACCTGAAAAATACCACCGCCAAGGAATCAGCTGAAAATACGGAGCAGAACACCTGTTGCTTCCCAGCTTCCACCTAGAATGCCCAATTATCCTCCCCCAAACCTAGAAACACCCCACACAGTCCCAGCCAATGGGATGGCCGCTCTGACAGTCACATGACTGCCCTCACTAGGCTTCCAATCATAATTTTGCCAGGCCCATGTAGGCTTCGGCGAGTGGTGATGACGTGAGGTGCCAGAGCCCTGGCAATGGCTACAACCAGTGGATGGAGAACTGTGCAGTTTGCGGAGCCCCAGGCCAGTGCTCGCTGAGGCATAAAAACCTCAAATAACAATTAATTCTTTACACAATACTCTATCTTCCTTTGAAAATTTTCCATTGCTACAAATGAATAAACTGAGGCCCAGAAAGGTTAGACAATTTGTCCACGTCCATACAAATAACAAGTAGGGAACAAGAATTTTAACTCAGAGTTTTTGACTCAAATTCAGTACTCGTCACATATTTGTCTGTTGAAGGGAATATGGAATTTACATATTATATATATATATATATATATGTATGTAAATGCAGACATGTATAAAATATATTTGATATAAAAATATTACATTTCACTATATACACACATATATATTTATATTACTTTTTGTTGTTGGGTTGTTTCGATTGTGCTTGACTCTTTGTGACTCCATTTTGGAATTTTCCTGGCAAAGATACTGGAGGAATTTGCCATTGCCTTCTCCAGCTCATTTTACTTAGGAGGAAACAGGTGAACAGGGTTAAGTGACTTGCCCAGGGTCTGAGGTCAGATTTGAATTCAGGAAAATGAGTTTTCCTGATTCAAAGACCAGTGCTCTGTCCACTGTACCACCTAGCTGCCATATACTACTTATATTTCTACTCCATTTCTATATTATAACATAAATATATATTCTATAAGTATATGATGTATAAATATTACACATTATAATATATATGCATGTGTATATAGTCCTTGAAAAGCATAAAGTTCTATACAGGTTGAGGTGTTGCTGCTCATGATTAATAGTCAGTTTAATGGATCAGTGTTTTCATTCATCTGAGTTACTCCCTCTATTGGTGGAGGGTACTCCTTCTGTTGGTGTGCAACCCCTTCTGAGCCTGTGCAAGCTTTATCCATGTCTCTCCATACATAACATGGTATAGAGATGTCCAGTAAGTTGCAGAGAGGCCTGGTTCCAGGCCAAAGCTAAAGCTTCCCTATCAGAACCCAGTATCCCAGTGGCAGAGTCCACAGTTTTGGTGAGGGAAGGGAGTGAATGCACATGATGTCCAAAGTGGCCAAGAAATGGCCGGATGACCTCGCAGAGTTTTTCTACATCCATGATGGTCTGGAGATTCATTTTGCTTAGAATGGACTTATGAGTTCCTTGATATAGGGACTTAAGCCAATATAAATCAGCACCTGCTCTGCAATTTTATAATCTTAAAGAATTGTTTGGGGCACAAAGGTTAAGTACTTCAGCCAGGTCACACAGTCAGTATGTGTCCAAGGTGGTGCTGTGGACTGAGGGCTACCTGATTCTGTAGCCCTCTCCCTATCCACTCTGACATGGCAACCCTTGGGGGACTATAAGCTTACTCTCTATAAGCCCTTCTTCAAGGGCACAGCAGCTATAGAGCCAATGGAGAAGGGCTAGGAGGAATAGAGGGCTGACTGCTTATAGTAATAACCATAAAAACTCACATATGGCACATTAAGGCTTACAATTTGCTTTTCTCACATCAGCCCTGGAAGATAAGTGATGTAATACAATTATTCCCATTTTACATATGAGAAAATTGAGAGGTTGTGTACAGAGAGGTTGTGGCTGGGGCAGCTAGGTGGTGCAGTGGATAGAGCACTGGCCCTGGAGTCAGGAGGACCTGAGTTCAAATCTGACCTCAGACACTTAACACTTACTAGCTGTGTGACCCTAGGCAAGTCACTTAACCCCAATTGCCTCACCAAAAAACAAAACAAACAAAAAAACCAGAGAGGTTCTAATAAGCATCAGAGTCATGACTCAAACTCATATCTTATGAGTCCAAGCCCATTGTTTTCCTTGATAGCACATTATCTCTCCATACTGTACAATCCAACTGAAGGGATTTCAAGACAATAGGTTTCTGGTTTCTGGATATTAGGATAGTTGGTCATTTTACATCAAACACAAGCAGAGTCTACAACATGTAAGGCTGTATGCCTTATACAAACTGAATTGCTGTATTGTTCATTTAGTTTGCTTAAGATAGTTAAAATAACCAAACTGATGTTCTTTAATGATGGAGACCCCAACACCTTTTCCATAAGTAGCCAATGGAGAAGGAAACACTTTAAGTTGCTCCCTAATTGCTTCTAGATAAAATAGACACTTGAGCCTGACCTTTTAAAAAATATTTCAGTTTCCCCCAATTACATGCAAAAACAATCTTTAACATTCATTTTTTTAAAGTTTTGAGTTTCAAATTATATCCCTCTCCTCCTCCTTCTCTGAGAAGGTAAGCAATCTGATATAGGTTATACTTGTGCAATCATGTAAAACTTTTCATATTAGTCATTTTGTGTGAGATTATAAACAAAAGAGAGAGAAACAAAGAAACAAACAAAGAAGAAGGAAGGAGGGAGGGAAGGAAGTAGAAATAAAGAGAGAAAGGAAGGAAGGAAGGAAGGAAAGAAGAAAGGAAGGAAGGAAGGAGGGAAGGAACAAAGGAGGGAAGGAACAAAGGAATGAAGGAAGCAAGGAAAGAAGATAGGAGGAAGGAAGGATAAAGAAAGACATAGAGAAAGAAATACATAAAGAAATAGGGGGCAGCTAGGTGGTGCAGTGGATAAAGCACTGGACCTGGGTTCAGGAGGACCTGAGTTCAAATGTGATCTCAGGTACTTGACACTTACTGGCTGTGTCACCCTGGGCAAGCCACTTAATCCTCATTGCCCTGCAAAAAAACACAAAAACAAAAACAAAAACAAAAACCAAGACAAAACAAACAAAAAAAGGAAATACTTAGAGAAAGGGAGAAAGACATAAAGAGAGGAAAGAAGGAAGGAAGGAAGGAAGGAAGGAAGGAAGGAAGGAAGGAAGGAAGGAAGGAAGGAAGGAAGGAAGGAAGGAAGGAAGGAAGGAAGGAAGAGCATACTCTTTTCTCTGAAGGTGGATAGCATTTTTCAGCATAAGTCCTCTGGGATTGTCTTGGAACATTGTATTGCTGAGAATAGTTGTCATTCACAGTTCTTCATTGTATAATATTGCTGTTACTGTATACAATGTTCTCTTGGCTCTGCTCACTTCACTTTGTGTCAGTTCATGCAAGTCCAGGTTTTTCTGAAATTATCTTGCTCATCATTCCTCACAACAGAATAGAATTTTACTACAATCATAATACCACAACTTGTTCTGCCATTTCCCTATTGATGGACATCCCCTCAATTAATTCTTAGCCACTACAAAAAGAGGTGTTATAAATATTTTGTACAAATAGGTTCTCTCTCACTCTCGCTCTCGCTGGGATACACACCTAGCACTGTTGCTGAATCACAGCTTTATAGCCCTTTGGCCATATTTCCAAATTGTTGAGCCTGACCTTTAAAGCCCTTCACAGTCTAGCTCCAGCCTCCCTTCCCAGATTTATTTCCTCTTACTCCCCTTCACATATTCTATATTCCAGCCAAATGAGAGACTATCTCTCACCACTTGTATGCCTGGAAAGCAATCCCCGTCCCTCAGAATTCTTGGTCTCCTTTAAGGCTCAATAAAAGTGACACCTCAGGTGCCTTTCCTGATCGTTGTAATGGTTAGTGTTTTCTCCCCCCACAAATTATCTTCCACTTAACTATCTTTATGAATATACAATAAAATGTAAGCTCCTTGGGGCATAAATTGTTTTCCATTTTGTTTTTGCTGTCCTAGAATTTAGTATACTCCATAGTAGGTGCTTAATTAGTGCTTGTTGAATCAAATTTAATTGAGTTGAACTAAACTGAATTGAGCTGAGTGGAATTGAATTGAATGAGTGGCTGAAACTATGCATTGCCCTACCCTGATTTATTGGAACAGAAAACCTTTGCCCCATTTCTGGAGGTGAGAACTTGACCAAGAGACCCCTGGCTAGCTGGCTGCTCTCCCATCCAATGGGTAGGCATTCTGGAGCCCTTAAGACACTAATGAATTTAAGAACCTGTTGTCTAAGTCTATTCTGTTCTCCATAGACAATATTCACATGAACACCCCTTTTTGCTGCAGGCCCATTTAGGTATGTTCCAACAGTGCTACAGATTCCAAAAGAATAACAAAGACATTTTCCCAGTATAAACATTATCTTCTCTCCTAGAATTTCTACTCATTGTCTACCAGGAAACATTTTTCAGGATCAGTGACTCCACAGTGGTTCCCATCTAATCCTTTCCCCCTGCCTAAGCCTCAAGTGGTCTGGGAGCATCATTCCCACAAATTTAGTTCACTTGAGGTGGATGATAGGTAGCAAGAAGGAGAAGGAAGGGAATATTTCCCTAAGGTCTCATGCCCTAGAAAATATGCACCAGGCATCTCAGAGCAACAGACAGACGTGCTGGGGCAAATGCTTTCTGGCTGTGGAGTTCCCTTATCGCTCCATAGTGGAGAGCTCTTGCCTGTTCAGCAGCATATCATCAAAGAGGAACATGTTGGCTCCCCAACATTCTGCCCTGTGGGGGCTTCTCATGGAGGGAAGGGTGGGGGATGCATCTGAGGGGAGCCCTCCAAATGGCTTCCCCCTCCACATCAGGACCCCAGGCAGCCACACTGACTGGCAGGAGCCCCACGTGCCAAAAAGCCCAACTTGACAAGGAAACCTCAGCTCCCACCTAACAAGTTCTGCAATGACATCTTGAACAGTATTGACATCTCCCTTCATTTCAATTTAAAGTTCTCATAATTGAGGGGATTTCCCAGGTGTTGATTCCCCAGGCAAAAATGGAGAAGGCAAACATCAGTCACCTTTGTATATTGCAGAGAACCAGCTTAATCCTGCCAATATGTTTTCTCAGCATCAAATTTTGCTTGCTGGCCCGTAGAGGCTTATTCAGACAGTTCCCAACTTCCATTGAGCTGTGTACAGAAGGTTTGTAAGCTGCTTGTTTAGAGTTCAGAACAGCAATCTAATCAGCAAGCATTAGGCACTTACTACATACCAGGCATTGTGCTAAGAGCTGGGGATATATGGAAAGTCAAATACATGTTGCCTGTCTTCAAGGAGTCACATTCCATTGGAGGAGACACTATATAAATGACTATATTCTGACAAGATATATACAGTCTAAATGAGAGGTGATCTCAGAGAGAAAGGCATTAAGCAGTTGAGGAACTGGAACCATCTCATGCTCAAGGTGGGATTTGAACTGCATCTGGAAGGGCAGCTAGGAGGCAGAGGTGAAGACGGAGATAATTATAGGCATTGGGGACAGTTGGTGAAAAGGCATTAAAAAGTAGGGAGGTAAGAGTCTTGTGTGAGGAATTAGCTAGTCTGGCTGGATTGTAATGTATGTGACAGGGAATGCAAAGTAAAAAGACTGGAAATATAGGAAGGGGCTAGTTTGAGAAGGCCTTTAAAAACCAAGCAGAGCGGGGCAGCTAGGTGGTGCAGTGGATACAGCACCAGCCCTGGAGTCAGGAGGACCTGAGTTCAAATTTGGCCTCAGATATTTAACACTTACTGGCTGTGTGACCCTGGGCAAGTCACATAACCCCAATTTCCTCACAAAAAAAGAGATAAAAACCAAGCAGAGGATTTTATATTTGATCCTGGAGACAATAGGGAGGCCTGTCCTGTAGGAAGATCACTTTGGTAGCTGAGTGAAGGATGGACTGGAGTGAGAAGAGCCTTGAGGCAGGGAGACCAAGAAGATGGCTATTGGAAAAATCCAGTTGTGAGAAAATGAAGGCCTTCATGAGGGTAGAGGTTGTGTCAGAATGTTTTCTCATAGAAAGAAACATAGGTTCAATGATGGTTAGATTCCTAAGCTAACCTAGGAAAGCCAGTTTAACCCATGTTATCCCTGAACCAATTAGATCATTTCAATTCCAACTATTTACCATATTGTTCCTATAGAAAGATGTATTAAGTTCTAATGGCTTTACAATGCCCATATCTATGGTGCCCTGCCAGGGTACAAGTTATTCATGAACTGAATGCTCTGAAGCTTGGGACTGACTGTATCTTTTGGACATTTTTCCCCATAATGGGAGTCAAGAATATATGTAATCCTCACTTCTCCAAGTCCAACACCACTGTTATTGTTCAGTCATTTTTCAATCATGTCCTACTCTTCATGACCCCATTTGGGATTTTCTTGGAAGAGATACTGGAGTCATTTACCATTTTCTTCTCTAGCTCATTTTATAGATGAGGAAATGGAGGGAAACAGGGTTAAGTGACTTACCCAGGGTCACATATCTAGTAAGTGTCTGAGGCCAGATTTGAACTCAGGAAGATGAATTTTCCTGATTTCAGGCCCAGTACTCTATCCACTGTGGCACCAACCACAATGTGTGTTTAATGAAATATGACCTGTCTCTTTGATGAACAGATTTTAAAAAGCTTAGTAGAGAAGATGAAAAGTTTCTAGACAGCATGCAAGAAATAATCTATTAAGGAAGTTGACAATGTATCAAAGAAAAGATGGGGGAACTGAACTTCATGAACTTTCTCAGGACCTAAACATTACATTTACTGCCCTGACTTAGTTACTTCCTGAATGGTGCCCAAATAACTTTACAAGTAACAAAATAACAAGTAACTTTACAAGATACAGAACATATTTTAAAGAAAGTGTCCCCATGGCTCATGGCATTATGCTTGACTCCTGTGGGACAGAATTTTAGAGTTATAATGGACCTTAGAAATAATCAGTGCACATGAATGACAACTATTTTCAGCAGTACAATAATACAAGACAATCCCAAAGGACTAATGATGAAACATACTGTCCACTTTCAAAGAAAGAACTGATATTGATGGAACACAGGCAGAAGCATGCTATTTTTCACTTTCTTTCAATTCTCAATCTCTCTCTCTCTCTCTCTCTCTCTCTCTCTCTCTCTGGCGGGGCAATGAGGGTTAAGTGATTTGCCCAGGGTCACTCAGGTCCTCCTGAATGCAGGACTGGTGCTTTCTCCACTGCACCACCTAGCTTCCCCCTATTTTTTCTTTTATTCAAGTTTTCTTGTACAAAATGACTAATATGGTAATGTTTTACATAATTGCACATGTATAACCTATATCTGATTGCTTACTGCCTTAGGAAGAGGTTAGGGGAGGGAGATAAGGAGGGAATAGAATTTGAAACTCAAAAGTATAAATTAAAATGTTTATTATTTAAAAAGAAGGGCAGCTAGGTGGCACAGTGGATAAAGCACCGGTCCTGGATTCAGGAGGACCTGAGTTCAAATCTAGCCTCAGACACTTGACACTAGCTGTGTGACTGTGGGCAAGTCACTTAACCTTCACTGCCCTGCAAAAAATAAATTTAAAAAAGATTTTAAAAAAAGAAAGAAAGAATCAGTTCAACACCCACCCCCAACCCCTGCATCTCCCTCCCAGCTTACAGCTGAAGACAATATTCTTTGACAAATGAATCATACAGTTGGTATGGGCTATGCTTTCTGGCATCCCATCTCATACAGAGGTACCTTATTGTAATGCAAAGAACAGTGCAACTTGAATCCTGGGACCTAGATTCAAATGTAGGCTCTGTTACTTCCTACCTTTTTCTTTTTTTTTTCTTTCTTCTTCTTTTTATGGGCCAATGAGGGTTAAATGACTTGCCTAGAGTTACACAGCTAGTAAGTGTCAAGTGTCTGAGTCTAGATTTAAACTCAAGTCCTCCTGAATCCAGGGCCACTGCTTTATCCAGTGAGCCACCTAGCTGCCCCCTACTTCCTACCTTTTTGACCTTGGGCACATCCTTAATCACATCTAAGAAATGAGGGATTTAAAACAGATAACTTCTGGGGCAGCTAGGTGGCGCAGTGGATGAATAATTGGCCCTGGATTCAGGAAGACCTGAGTTCAAATCCAGCCTCAGACACTTGACACTTATTAGCTGTGTGACCCTGGGCAAGTCACTTAACCCTCATTGCCCTGCATAAATAGATAGATAAGTAGATGATAGATAGAGAGATAGCTGAATAAATAAATAAACGAATGGATGGATGGATGGATGAATAGATAAATAAATAAAACATATAACTTCTAAGGTTCCTTTTGTCTCTTAATCCATGATGCTATCATCTAATATTTTTCCACCACAATAATAGCAGCTAATATTTATATAGTGCTTACTATGTGCCAGGTATTTTGCTAAGTACTTTTCAACTACTATCTTATTTGATCCTCACTATTATTATCTATTATCTAGTTATTATTATCCCCATTTTGCATTTGAGGAAACTGAGGCCAACAGGTTAAGTGACTTGCCCAGGGTCACACAGCTAATAAGTGTCTAAGGCTATATTTGAACTCAAGCCTTCCTAATTCCAGACCTAGTGCTCTATTCTCCATTCCACCTAGCTGCCTGAAAATGATTCTCTGCTTCCTGTAGTATCTGTGGAATAAAGTAAGAACACCTTATCTGGATACTGAAGACCCTGGGCAATATGATTCTTCTTCACATACTCCACATTCCAGTCAAACTAGGTTACTTACAATCCTCCTGCAGTAGAAAGAACACTGAACTTGGAGTGCTGAACCCATTGGAGACACTCTGCTGCCTTTTAGGTACCTAGAGGTAACTGGGTGGTACAGTGGATAGGGCACTGGGCCTGGGGTCAGGATGACCTGAGTTCCATTCTGGGCTTAGATATTTACTAGCTGTGTGAGCTTGGACAAGTCTCTTAACCTCTGTTTGCATGAGTTTTCTCATCTATAAAACTGGGGGTAATCACAGCATCTACCTCCCAGAATTGTGAGAATACATGAGATGATATTTGTAAAAGGCACTTAGCACAGTGCTTGGCACATAGTAGGCACTTAATAAAGACTTCCTTCCTACAAGTTATGTACTATGGGAGCAAGTGTTCCCTCAGAGGGGCATACATGATGTAGTAGAAAAGACTTACTTTAAATAGATATGCTAACACTGCCTTCTAAGGAAGTTTATAGATTTTAAAAAAGGACTTTGCTTTTGACAGATCCATAATGAGCATAAATTAAAGACAGGCAATAAATATAAATAAGCATGATAGTATAGTGATTTCTCTGTAATACATCCTGGTTGAGAACAGGGAGTTCTAGTTAATCAAATATTCTGATTGATAGAAAATGTTCATATAACCCTTGGCTCAAAGGCCCATTTGCATGGTATCCCCCTCATTGGTAGAGAATCATTACTTAATTCCCTGGGGAAGATAAAGTTGGTGAGCACTCAAGAGAAGAAAGATCTGAACTCTTCTGGTTTCCATCTTCAAGGGAGAAGATGTACCATTCCAACTCTTTTCAGGTCACTAAAGGAAGATAAAGACTCTGGGAGGAAGCCAACATATAGAGGAACTGGCCGTCTCTATTATGTCATGATCCTCAGATTTCTACACTAAAGACTTTGGGAAATTTCCCCCTGGGTGAGATCTGGGACTCCCTACCTCACCTGGTTGAGTTGAGTTAATTCATGCCAAAGAGACAATTCATTCAATATAACCCTTGGCTTAGAGGGTCAGTTGCATGGGACTCTCTCTTTATTGGTGGAGATTGATTACTCAGTGCCTCATGCCAGAGTAAAGGGTATGTGGAGTTGGTGAGAGCTGGAGAGAAGAGAGATCCTGGACTCTTCTGGCTTCTAACTTGAGAGAGAAGATGTTCCATCCCCACCTATCTTCAGGTTGCTGATGGGAGAGAAAGACTATAGGAAGCAACTGGCATGTAGAGGAGTTGGCAGTCTCTCTATCATGTTCCCATTCCCAGCTTGCTACACTAGAGACCCCAGGGTATTTTCCCATTGGGTAAGATCTGTGACTCTCTCTCTCTTTCTTGGTTCAGCTGTGTTATCTTGCTTCTAATGGAGGGGTTCATTCATTTTGTATTGTCTGGCATATATTTTCCTCTGCATATTTTGTCTGATTTCTATCTCACTATCAACTTAAATAAACAGGTTAATTTACTATTTACTATGTGTGTTCATTGTGGAACTGGCATTTAGTGAGAAGACAATGAAGCCTTTTTGTAGGGATTTTACTTTTCTAGAGATGTGTGTGTGTGTGTGTGTGTGTGTGTGTGTGTGTGTGTGTGTGTGTGTAAAATATGTATCATTATTAGGACAGTCTCCAGTTATCTCTCCTTTGTAGGAATTGCTTGACTCTGGTGCCTTTGTGACTTTAGGGTATAGGAGTTCTTAACCTATAGCCAATGGACCCTCTTAGAGCCTGGAGATAGATATCAAGGGGGTCTGTGAATTTAGATGGGAAAAAAATTACGTCTTTCTTTTCATAAACCTTTAGCTGAAATCTAGCATTTTTAAAATCAATCTATTACATACCTACTATGTGCTAGGCCAAAGCTTCTTAAACTATGCGTCAAAACCCCACATGGAGTCACATAACTGAATGTGGGGGTTGGGAAAAATTTGGCAGCAAATGTTTGATTCATATACCTACTTTATATATATATATATATATATATATATATCAGGGATTATGTAAAAATTTTCAGGTGAAAATGGGTCTTGAGTGGAAAAAGTTTAAGAAGCTCTGTGCTGGGTTCTATGCTAAATACTGAAAATACAAAGGGAGGCCAAAGACAAGTCTCTGCTCTCAAGGAGTTTATAATCCAATGCTGGAGACAACAGGCAAATGTATATATATATATATATATATATATATATATATATATATATATATGTGTGTGTGTGTGTGTGTGTGTGTGTGTGTGTATGTATATATGTGGGGGAGGGGACTTAAAGGAAGCCAAGAAAGTTGGGTAGGTGTGGAGTTGAGGAGGAAGACCCTTCCAGGCATGGGAGAAAGCCAGAGAAAATGCCTAGAACTGAGAGATGAAGAGTCTTCTTCAAGTAACAGCCAGGAGGTCAGTGTCACTGGATTGAAGAATATGTGTTGGGAAATAAGGTGTCAGAAGACTGGAAGGATAGAGGGCTAGGTTATGAAAGGCTTTGAATGCCAATTCTTTTTTTTGGTGGGGCAATGAGGGTTAAGTGACTTGCCCAGGGTCTAACAGCTAGTAAGTGTCAAGTGTCTGAGGCCGGATTTGAACTCAGATCCTCCTGAATCCAGGGCCGGTACTTTATTCACTGTGCCACCTAGTTGCCTCATGAATGCCAATTCTTTTAAAAAAAACATTATTCAGAGACTGATATGAAGATTTCAACACTTTGTCAAAGGAGTCCATAAAAAAAGGTTAAGAATCCCTGGCCTAGAGATAAAGAGAGATAAAGAGACATTTCCCTGGGTAGCTCTGTAGGGAAAAGATTTGTAGTTCTCGTTTGGGCCTATTAGTGCAAGTTAAAGAAAAGGAGTAATTTTTTCAAATCCAAATACTAGGGAAGGTAATGCAACGGAAAGCAGGATTAAGTTGATTTATAATTAGCAATGCAGTTTACAAATTAAATATATCCACTGCAATTAACTGTGTGCTGTTATAGTGACACTGAGAGCTTAAAAAAAAGCTTGCTTAGCAACTTTATTTCTACATTTTAAAGGACTGAAAAAAATGATACTAGCAAACTAAGGGGGCATTCTAGAATTCGAGAGCAAGAAGGGACCGAAAGTGATTATTGGGTCTGCTCAGTTCAGTTCCTTAGAATAAGCATTACACAAGTGTGTACGATGCACAAGGCACTGTCCTGGGAGCTGAGAAAAGGAAAAAGAAATTAC
This sequence comes from Dromiciops gliroides, assembly GCF_019393635.1. Lineage (NCBI taxonomy): Eukaryota > Metazoa > Chordata > Mammalia > Microbiotheria > Microbiotheriidae > Dromiciops > Dromiciops gliroides. The sequence continues at coordinate 359,661,427 of NC_057863.1, read as the reverse complement.
ACATAACGCTTGTCCTTGGGGAGTTTATCTTCTCATGGAAGTTTATACCAGGTATAGACATGACATAATAGAAGGCAGAAGGTGAGAGATACAGAGGAGAGATGCAGATAGCACGGCAAGAGAAATTTGAGTAGAGAGAAATCACTTTCCAGCTGAGGAGAATTAGAGAAAGCTCCACCTAAGAGGTAGCACCCAAGTTGGGCCTTACTGTAAAGGAGGGTTTTCGCTAGGTAGAAATTATGACCAAATCCATTTCACATAAGGGTTATGAGTGAAAGGATGGAAAAAAGAGGACATTCGAATTGTAAATCTGAGCTGAAAGAGACCTTTAAATATCTAGATAGTCCAATCCCCTCATTATATAGATATGGAAACTGAGGCCTAGGAAGTTTTAAATTTAAATTAAATTCTATAGGGGCAGCTAGGTGGTGCAATGGATAGAGCACTGGCCCTGGATTCAGGAGTACCTGAGTCCAAATCCAGTCTCAGACACTTGACACTTACTAGCTGTGTGACCCTGGGCAAGTCACAACCCTCATTGCCCCACAGAAAAAAAAATTAAATTCTATTGCCCAAAGAGATACAGAACATGAATTTAGTTCTTTCTAGAATATCACATAAATATAAGAAACACTTCCCCTGGTAGGGTATAACCTGTAGGCAGCAGAATTGGGTTTTGAACTCAAATCCTACAATTCCAAGTTTAGCACTCCAAATTAAAGATCTTTCTACTTCGGTGGAAGGATAAAGACTTTTTACTTCATTCCATAGGCAATGGGAGTCACTGGGGGGTCTTTAAGGAGGGGTGCACCATGGACAAAATGGTGCATAAGAAAGATGACTTGGTCAGAAGAAAGGATACATTGGTTGGGCAGACCGAAGATCAACAGAACAATTGGGAGTCTAGGTGAGAAGGGTGGTAGCCATGGGAGTGGGAGTAGGAATGAGTAGATGGGATGTTTTTGGATTTGGTTGAGGGAGTAGAAATGACTGAACGTGGCAACTGATTAGATGTGGGAGTTGAGGGAGAGTCACAGGTGTTGATGGTGGTATTATCAACACATGTAGGAAGGTAAGGGGAGGGGCTGGGAAGGAAGTTGAAGAGACAAGCTATGGATATGCTGAGTTCATTTCCTAACCTCTGGGGCAGGACCCATCTAACCCATTACAGCTAAACCTGGTAAGTCACCTGGTAAAGGACATTCCACAGCTTCCCTCAGTAACTCATTGCAGGAGCTGAGCCTCTGACACTAAGCCAAATGCCAGACCTCTCTCATTGCCTGCAGATGCTTGATTTATGATGGGGGAGATTCCATGGTAGGCTTTCCTAGAGCATGCAGAGACTTCATCCATGTTCTCAGCTCCATCAAAAAAAATCGATTTTCTTCCCCTTTTGACCCATCTGCTTAGGCAGTTTCCCATCCCAAGTCTGGCTGGTGAAGGAAGCTAGTGACTGACAGGATAGGCCACTCATGCTTATTTTCCTTATCCATGTAATAGTAACAAATAGTAACAACAATGATAATGGTATCGCTGATGATGCTCAAACTTGTTTAATCTGCTATTTCTTGTTAAACACCTTCATATCTATTACAAATGGGACGAATGTATGTAAAGTGTTTCATAAATCTTAAAGTACTATGTGAATGTCAGTGATGGTGTGGTGGTTTGGGGTTTTTTTTGTCATTTCATCTTCACAACAGCTTATAAAATAGATAAGGCAAATATGTAAATTGAAACACAAAGTATTTACATCTGACAGGGGAAGGGGAGGTATTGAAGTGAAAGCATCACATGATATATAATGGGAAGAACCAGGTTCAAGTTATACCAGTGCCTAGTTGTATTAACTTCAGTAAAGTTACAACTTTCTTTTTTGTTGTTGGGGTTTTTTTGGAGTTAATCAGGGTTAGGTGACTTGTTCAGGGTCACACAACTAGTAAGTATCTAAGACTGGATTTGAACTCGGATTCTCTTGACTCCAGGGCCAGTGTTGTATCCACTCCTTCACCTAGCTGCTCCAAGTTACAACTCTCTAAAGCCTCCATTAGACTAATTGATCTTTGGGACAGCTTAGGTCCTATAGCTAACTAATATTAGAAATAGGGATCCACCTTAGTTCTTTTTACTTTATCACTGTCCCCTTGTTTAAGGAAAACCACCTTGCTCCCTTCCTCCCACACAAATGCTTTCCAGCTCAATTTACCCATTTGCCGGCTCTGAAATTCTGATTCTTTCCCCTTCGGAGACAAGACTAAATGGACATGGCCTTATTCCTGTGCTGGGGCAGCTTATCCATACACTCTGCTCAGGTTTCCAGCTGTTTCCCTTGGTCTCTGGACCTCCCTAGTGAGTGATCCTGCACTCTGCCTCATTCCTGATGGCCATTTATTCAAAAAGTTTTGAAAATACAACACATTCTGCACTTCCTTCTTAAAAGCCTAGTACAGTAGCAAAAGTGCTAAGTTAGAAATCAAAGGAGCTGAGTTCAAACTTGAGCTCTATAGCCTATTACTTTTGTGACCCTGAGCAAGCCAAATCAAGTCAAATCAATAAGCATTTAAGTGTCTACTGTATACCACATACTGCACTAAGGACTGGTGAGCCACTCAACCTCTCTGTTTGTATGGTGTCTCCCCCATTAGATTGTAAGCTCCTTGAGGGCAGGGTCTGTCTTTTGCCTCTCTTTTGAATCTCCAGCACTTAGCACAGTGCCTGGCACATAGCAGGCACTTAATAAATATTGATTGATCAATTAATTGGGACTCAGTTTTCTTGTATTTAAAATTATAAGGTCCCTTTTAACTCAAAATCCAAAAGGATACAACTCAAATTTCTTAGCCCTTTCTGACTATGAACCCCTGCCACCTTTTCTGTTCCTGGCTTTTTGGCAGGTTCAGCCTACCACAGCAGTAACTCTAGAACATTAATAGAGTTTCCAGAAACCCCCTGTGTGTATGGGGCTTTCCAGGTTAAATAATGTCTTTTGTGAGGTCCCAAGAGGGTGGGACGAGCCTGGTGCCCAGCTGGGCTTTGGCACATAGCCATTGCTGCCCTTCTCTGTGTTCTTCATGAGAGAAAAGTATCTGCTTCTCTTGAGGGGCACTGTCCCTGATTTCTGGGATTTCCTGACCTCAGACTTCTGCCATACTTCTGAGAGCTGGCTTTGCCTGGTATCTCTCATCTCTGGACTGGCACCGAAGGCTGCCTCCTTGAGCTATCATACCAGGACGTCAAACAAACATGGTGAACACTTCTCTCTTTTTAAAAAATTTTACTTTTATTTTAAAAATAATAACACTTCTTGATAGGAAAGTAGATGTAAATGTGGAGAACGGGATTTATCAGAAGCACCAGCACAGAAAGTCTGCTCAATATTTAGAGGTTGAACATATGTGGGAGTCAATTAATCTCAAGCATTTATTAAGTGCTTACTGTGTGTCAGACACTATTCATTGCTGGGGATGCAAAGAAAGTCAAAAACAGAGTCCCATTCCTCCAGGAGTCTCCTCTAATGGTGGAGACAATATGTGTATATATATGTATATGTATATGTATATGTATATGTATATGTATATGTATATGTGTATGTGTATGTGTATGTGTATGTGTATGTATATGTGTATATATAGGCATATATAGAGGAGATGGAAGATAACATTAGAGAAGGTGGTACCCCTTGGGGGGACTGGGGAAAAAAGTCTTTTGCAGAAGGCATTGTTTGAGATGAGTCTGGAAGGAAGCTGGGGATCTTAAGAAACAGCACCACTTAGTGGATGGAGAACTGGTCTAGGAGTAAGAGGGACCTGGATTCAAGTCCTCCCTCTGACACTCTTGGCCCATGTGACCCTCAGTTAAGTCCCAGACCCTTTCAGGCAAGATGCTGGTCTGCTTTGACAGGGGATGTTTGCTCAGAGGAACTTTGCTACACCCATGAAATCACAGGCCCGGTCCAAATAAAATGTTCATGTGGGAAAAAATGAGGAAAGGCTAGGGCTTTTCAGAAGAGGAGACATGTTGACACTATTTTGTACTTTGAATGTTTTCTGGTTCAACTGAAAAATGTACCATGAAAAAAAATCTAAAAAATCTCTTTAAAGACTGTAAAAATGAAAGCAGCAGAGAGAAGCTAAATAATTCTAAATCATGGACATCAAAACAAACAAATAAACAAACAAAGTTCCAAACTTGGGGGGGGGGGTGGGAACTAATGAAAACTTCCCAGTTTTCTCTAAGAACAGTGTATACTTGGAGCGCCTAAGCTTCTGCTCTGCCATCTAGTGGCCATTGCTATAACTACATATTTCCTAATCCACCTGCAAAAAAGGGGTATTTTTAAAGGGCAACTCACATGGGAGTGAATATTATATAAAATGAATCAGGTAGAGTGGGATTTTAAAGTGCCCCAGTGCTCTCCAAATAGAGTTAGTCATAGTTTAGAGGTGTAAGAAAACAGTCCTCTCTGTTTAATTTTATTTAGAATAAGTTGGAAAAATGTTTAAATAAGTAAGTATGAGGAAAAGACTAGCAAGACTGAGAAAAGGGGAAATCAGTGACTCTTTATTGACATTCAAGTATAAATCTTTAGTAAGAGCCTTCTTGTGAAGTCCCTGCAAGAGTTAATTAACCCCCCCACCCCCAACTCCAGGACTTGGCAGCAGAATCTCCCAGGGAAGCCTGGGATCACCAAATCCATCTTGTCTCAGATCACAGATATCAGGATCTCTACATAATGAGCCAACAAATGCTTTCTCAGCTTTGCAAAACATCAAGTGCATTGAATTTGGCAGGACCACCTTTACTTCCTCTTCTTTCTTCCCAGCCATGAGAAGCTCCAAAAACTGCCACCTTTGTTGCCTGGAATTTGGCTTTTGAAGAAACAGAACTCTGGGAAGCCCAGATGGAAAATGATCCTACTCAGCCCTTATTTTTTTCCAGAACTGATGCCTAAGATCTAGTGACACGTTCTTCTGAATGACGCATTGGAACAATGCTAAAGTTTATCTGCTTCAAGAGTGGCATAGGGGATAGAGAGTGAGACTTGGAGTTAGGAAGGCCTGAATTCAAATCCTGCCTCTGACAGTTATTAGTTGTATGACCAAGGGCAAGTCATTGAACTCCTCTAAGCCTCAGTTTCCCTCTCTATAAATATAGGGGTCAAACAAGAAGCTGAGTTGTAGCTAGAAGTTTTTTTCACATGGAGGAAAAACAGGATGGTATAGGGAGAGTATAGAGAACTGAACAAGGGCTACAGTTATTCCAAGAGAAAAAGTAGCCCATCCCTTCCTTCTTCCTGGTGGGAGTTAGGGGGAAGACAGAAAGAAGACCATGAAGTAAACTCTAAGAATCATGGTCACTTGGAAGAGTAAACATGTCCCTTCACATGTTGACACCTTGAATCAAAGCCTCATTCACCCTATGATAGGTCTTGCTCTGCTAAGGGCAAAGGGAAGATGGCAAGAAACTTGGAAGTGTTGGTGGGGATAGAGAGAACCTAAAGAAAATCACTGGACCTGAGATGTCATCATGTAAGTTTCCAAGTCAAAGAGGGCAGGCTTACTTTCACAGAGATGTGCTCTGACTTATCTTTTTTTAAAATATAATTGTGTCACATAGAACATACAATTAAATGTCATTTATATGTTGTTTGTTGCTTAGTCATGTCTGACTCTTTATGACTCCCTTTGGGGTTTTCTTGGCAAAGACACTGAACTGGTTTTGCCATTTCGTTCTCCAGCTCCTTTTACAGATGAGGAAACTGAGGCAAACAGGGTGAAGTCACCTGCCCAGGGTCACACAGCTAGTAAGTGTCTGAGGCTGGATTTGAACTCACATGTCCTAACTCCAGGGACAGGGGTACTCCACTTATTGTGCCAGAATGCAATCCAACAATAAAAAGGCCTAGAAAATAATAGCTGTTGTTCAGTGTTACCATGCTTAGGATCATAAACTTGGAGCTGGAAGGGAGGTCAGTGGTCATGGAGTCTAACCCTCTCCGTTTACCTATAAGGAAACTGAGGCCAAGAGAGGGAAAGTGATTTGGCTAAGACCATCTTCCTCTTCATTAACCACATTTGCCTTGACTAGAAAAATAGATAGGTGTGACCTCCTCTCATATGGGTGTGTATGTGATATTCATGAAGGAACATTTCAGCAATAATAATGCACTGCACCCATTTTTAATTACAAAATGATGATCCACATAATACTAATGGAAAAAAAGAAGGGAGCCTCCTACAGAGTGCCATTGCCATGCCCCATTGCGAGGCTCCCAATGTTTATCCTGATTGCTTTATCACATTTCCTGGCCAATTCCTGTTTCCAGTAATGATTCTAGCATCTGTTTCACAGAAATCATGTTTTCTGGATTTTTTTCTATTATTATATGGCTCCTTTCTCTGTCCCCTTCCCCCCATGGAATTAAGGTAGGCACATACCTATTTAATCTCATATTCAGAGGACATTGGAAAGGTGTTTCTTAGTTCATGGGGAAGGATATAAAGGCTATTTACATTACATTTTTTTTCAAAGCAACACAAATAAAAACTCCTCTAAAGGGAGAAATTCTAGAAATTCAAACAAGGACAGAACAAAGAGAACTCTCTACTTTACTAGCAAATGTCACTTGCTACCTGCTTGGGAGAAATTAGTTGGAATTATGCAGAGGTATTTGAGTTTTCCAGAACTCATGCAAGGTTCACAAGAAATTTGTGAAATCTGAAATGTAATCAACTCTCCCCCAAAAAAATTTCTGGTGATTTCTGAATTGGCATTGCAGATGAAATAGGACAAAAGTAGACTAAGATGACCCAAATGCTGAGACCCCTTTCAGTGGTTTCATAATTCCATAACGGCAGAAATGGTTCTAACTTGAACAATCCAATATTTTCAGAGTCCTGTCTTCCATTGTTTTTCAGATTCTTTCCTCCACCTTCATGACTTTAGGTTTCTGATTGCCCAGTCACTGATCTTTGCATGGTTGATCATGGTCAGGAGGGACCATATCCTTTGATATGTTCTGACCAGTTCTGATCAGTACCCAAGGTAAATTTTCTCATCAGTTCTGACCAGTACCCATTGTAAAATGAGTATTGTAGACTAGAATAATCTAGTTTTAGACTATTCTAAAGTCAAAAGATAGGCTAAGGTCAAGGTTCTTTGAATAGTGCCTCATTTTTTACAAATTAAATCATTTCCCTCTCCTACCTGCTCCCTATCACCTACTACTGGCTAACAGGTCATATCTGATCTTTGTAGTTTCCAAAGTTGAACAAAATGTCAAAAACACAGGAAAATATCTTTATGATGCTTTCCATAGAATGGAAGCTTAGGGAAAAATATGGAAAGAAATGATATACAAGGAAAGAGCACTTATGAATTCTGAAAGATGGGCTATAAAAGAAAAACCTTGCATGCTGGGGAAAGTGTAGAAGGCCCAATTTTCATTGTCTGATTAGAAGATAGAATAGAAAGGGAAGGCAATCTTAATGGTCCAGTTATTTTATTACCGTTTCTGATCTTTCTCTTTATACCCAAGTTAACATATTTTAGTAACCAATCAGGCTCTATTATCAAGAAGGTAGTTTATTTGGGAACATTACAAAGCTTTGTTTTCTGACCGTCTTTCCTGATCCCAGTACCCTCATCCTGTCCTTTTATAGCCCAAGGGACCAAATCATATCTCTCTATAGGAAACAATTTAACATTTATTTCTGAGTGACATAAAGAAAAATATCCCCGATGGCAACATTGGCCACTGAGAAGGATAAGCCTATCTTTGAATGCAAGCAAGGCATTGCCTACCAGCCTAGAGAAGAATCTGGTACTTTCTGGGTTTGAAAGGCATACCTCAGGTGCCTACCCACATAGCTTTTGGTTGCTCAAGGAATATTGGTAAAAGGAAAAATGGAAAGGGTAGACCAGTCTAAGAGAAGAACTTTTTCAGGAAGTGGAGAAGCAAGGACAGAAAGGGGAGAGTATGAGGTCATGGCATTAATGAATGTTTGTCTCCTGGCCTCTGAGCAGGACTGAGAAGTCTGGGCTAATCATATCCCTTGGAGACCTGCATCTGCTATGCTCACAGGTAGGGAGGAGAACCTGAGTAGAAAATCATGGACAGCCAGAAGGGACTTAGGTCACCAAACCTGGTGATGACCTAATGCCTTTTCCTTTCTATAGCAGCCGAGGGAGGAGGTCTAAACACCTGAGTAGAAACACTTGTACTGTGTTCTTGAAACTCCACGGTTTGGGGCACGCCTATTCACTGGTTTCATGCTACCTGGGTCTGGGAGGTGCTGTAGGCACCTAGCCCATACAGTAGCTGTTTTAATTTATTTGTTCTTATTTATTTTGCTTCTATGGTTATGAGTAAAGAACTATATGTAGGTAAGTCATACTTGTGTGACCAGTATTATTCCACCATGCTAGTGTGATTGAATTGAAACACAATAGCAAAGGAAAGAATACATTATTCCTAGTAGGTGGGGGATAAGCCAAGAGTACAACTGAATAAATATACACAGACTGCACACCTAGACCAATGAGGTGAGGACTGCCTGCAACCCACAAGATGGTCAGAGCTAGGGGACAGAGGTAGTCAGAACCATAGAGACCATGGCATTTCCCCTAAGTTCCTTATGATATTAGAAGGAGTAGAAAACTCTGGGGGTGAGCATGGAATGACTTGTGCCTGGTCCTTATTTATCGAATAGTATCTGTCAAATGACCAGCAGTGTCTCCTGGTGGTTAAATTTGCCTTCTGAAGTAGAAATATTTGGGGAAAGGGAGAGAAAGAAAGTAGTAGGGAGGAAGGATAGTGGTTGTCACCACAGTAGTTAATAATAGCTAGCACTCATATAGTGTTTTATGGTTTGCAAAGCACTTTACAAATAGTATCTTATTTTTATCCTTACAACAATCATGGGAGGCAAGTGCTATCCTATTTTATAGATGAGGAAACTGAGGAGGAAAGAAGTTAAATGACCAGCCTAGGGTCACATAGCTAGTAAGTGTTTGATGCTAGATTTGAACTCAGATCTTACTGACCCCAGGTGAAGAATTCTATTTACTGTTCCACTTAACTGCTATAACCATATCTAGAAATTCTCTAGTTGCGCTCAGTTAACCAACTGGTATTTTTAAGTGCTTATTATGTGCCTAGGACTATGCTTGCATGCTTATTCTTGTGGACTAAAAATCTGCCTCTCTCTTTTTTTTTGTGGGGCAGTGGGGGGTTAAGTGACTTGCCCAGGGTCACACAGCTAGTAAGTGTCAACTGTCTGAGGCCGGATTTGAACTCAAGTACTCCTGAATCCAGGGCCAGTGCTTTATCCACTGTGCCACCTAGCTGCCCCAAATCTGCCTCTCTTAACATCGTTTATGGGAGTAGGATTAAAAGTGTCCTCTCTATTTCAGGAATATATTTAGCACCAGATCTGCAAAGTTTATTAGCAGTTTAATAAAATGAAGCACCCCAAACCCAGAAGCTGTTAGTTCTTACCAATAATACCACTTATCTTCCTAGACCTACCACAAACTCTGCCTCCACCACATGCACACAGATACCTTGTAGGACAGTGATTGGGATCTGAGTCACCACCTTTATTGGTCTTCTCTCCAATGTAATGACTTACATTATCGCAAAGGGACATAGTTTATCACTTTCAAGTCACAGAGGGCAATACTAATGGGATTATGGGTCTGAAATTTTACGCTACTGCTGGGGAGGAGAAACAGAGAAGGAAAAGTGGGATGGGGGCCAAGGACTTGGCAGAATAGCGTCTCCAGATCTGCAAAATTTTCTGCATTAGTATAGTAACTACAGTATTGTCTTTTGCTTTGGTGGAAACGTATATGTAAGTGGAATATCAGAGTCAATTGATAATATTTCTTCTTCATTGTGTTGCTTTCTGACAACTCTACCCCAGCTCCATTTGAAATGTCTCCCCTGACATTAGCCAGGGAGGCTGATGTGATAGAGGCCTTGTAGGGAGCTGATGTCTTACTGGGAACCTGCTCTCCTGCAGATGCATATACAGTAAGGCCTCCTTAATAGGTTTGTTTCTTCCAGAAGCTCTCCCGCTGTTCCTAGACATTAGATGAAACTGATTCTAGGCTCCTGATCCCAGGGGATCCACTGTCAGGCCCTGCATCAGTTACATACCCATTCTTCATTTCCCAAGGTAGCAGAAGGACTCCTCAGATGACAATTTGAGATGTCAGAGGATGTCTATTCCAGGTTATTAGCTGTCTCTCTCAGCTATCCTTGAAGGCAGCTTGGTATATTAGGCCTATTTTTCACATAGGCAACCTCTAAGATGAAGGCTAAGTCTATCTAGAAAGAAACAAAGGGGAGACTTGGCAATGCCTAAAGTATTTGTATGCATTCAGATTATTACAAGTTCCCAAGTGAACTTCGGGATATTTCCCCTCAACTTGGCCATATGCTCATAACTTGATGACCTCTAATTCTCCCCTCTTGTGCTATGTAGTCCAGTCAGGGATGTTCATTGTATATCCCCAATATCAATCGCATTAGCATTGAAAGCACAAGCTATTTTGTTTTCATATCCCTGGTGCCCTAGAGTGATACCTTGCATAGATAGATGATATAGAGATAGAGATAGAAATAGAAATAGAGATAGACATAGAGATAGAAATATAGATAGAGATGAGATAGAGATGAGATAGAGATAGAGATAGAGATAGAGATAGAGATAGAGATAGAGATAGAGATAGAGATAGAGATAGAGATAGATATTTAGGGTCTGGATTTATTATTTAATTGGAACTTCTGGTGAGATAACTCCCTTTACCAATATATACTGGGAACTGCTCTGCTGCCCAGAATGATGTATCCAATATGTGTCAGAGATAGAAATTGAACCCAGGTCTTCCTGAATCTGAGGCAAGTGCTCCATCCACTCTGCCATGTTGCCTCTCACTCCTTGCACATAGTAGGTGCTTAATAAATGTTTGTTGAATTGAACTCACAGTCAGGTGATACAGACTCAGAATCACCCTTATTTATCTAGATTCTTAGAAACTATTCCCAGAAGAATGAAGCTTTTTTCTTGGTTTTGTGTGTATGTATGTGTGTATGTGTGTGTTTTGTTGGTTGGTTGGTTTTTTGTTTTGTTTTGTTTTGTTTTTGCAGGGCAATGAGGGTTAAATGACTTGCCCAGGGTCACACAACTAGTAAGTGTCAAGTGTCTTGAGGCTGGATTGAACTCAGGTCCTCCTGACTCCAGGGCTGGTGCTTTATCCACTCCACCACCTAGCTGCCCCCTGAAGCTTTTTTTCTTAACAGAAACAAATATTAGGATGTGGCTTTCAGAAATGCTTCCTCTGGTATCTAATGAATTATATGATATTTTATTTTCTACAGTTAAAATAAGAACATTTGAGTGTTGGGAATATGTAGTGACAGGTGCCTCCTTATTAAGGTGCCATTACTTCTTCTGCTTGTTGGTCAGGCTGCGGAACATGGCGGACCTAGACCTGTCAAAACGTTTCATAAACAGGAACATGACTTCTTTCAAATTTAAACCCCAGGGATCCTTTTGATAACATATGCAGTACATGTGTAGGCAGAGGGCTTTCTGCACCCAGGTGACCTATCGGGGCGGGGGGTGGGAGGGGGGCGCAGCTCATTCAAGGGGAAATGTGTGTTCTCTTGCTGTGATGCATCTGGAATGTGGCGAGGAGCTGTCTTCTGAGTTCTATTCTCTAGATTGACAGTCTTTGCTCTGCTCACGACATATGTGCTATGAAAAGGAGAACTGGAATGGATTTTTTTTTTTGGCAGTGGCAGCAGCTGCTAAGTTTTCAGGCTTCCTCCTCCTCTGTCTTTTTCCCATCTCAGTGACAGAGCTGACCTGTGCAATAGGGAGAAAGAGATGACTGTCAGGAGAGAGAAAATTGGGCAAGGTCCATTATGATCACAAGCCATTTCTGAGGACTGCATTTTGTTCCTTGGCTTTCTTTGCAAAGCAGAAATCCATGTCTGTCAATTTTGAAGATGCTTACATTCAACAAATATGTATCAGGTGCTTCTATGTACAAGACACCATGCTAAAATTTAGATGATAACTTGGTTGTATATGTAAAAGGAATAGCAAGTTGTACATAGCAGATTTGCGTTTCATGTGCAATCATTTTAATTATACTATGTATGATATAGAAATGCTTGTTCTATTCAGTAAATTAAAAATAAGATAAATTTAAAAAATAAAGGTTCCACATAAATAAAAATAAAAAATATGTATACCTGTATTTCCATTCAAAAAAAGACACTGAGAAGAACAAGACAGTGTATGTTTTTCCTTTGGGAACTTACAATCTAATAGGGAGATAAGACAATGGAGGCAATGTGGAGTATTAATTAGAAATGGCACCAGAATGGAATCTGGTTTCTAGTCCTGATTCTACTGCTAATTAGCTGAGGGGACCATGGACACTTTACTTCCCCTCTCTGAGTCTCAACTTCCTTGTTTGTGAAATTGGGGAAACTAGATGATATCTGAGTTACCCCATAGTTCTAAAATCCTATAATTTCATGATTCTATAAGACAACTACAATATGTGAAAATACAGTAAAAGAGGGGGCAGTTGGGAGGTTCAGTGAATAGAAACCAGACCCTGAGTCAGGAAGACTCATCTTCTTGAGTTCAAATCTGGCCTCAGACACATACTAGATGTGTGACTCTGGGCAAGTCATTTAACCCTGTTTGCCTGTTTCTTCATCTGTAAAATGAGCTGGAGAAGGAAATGGCAAACCATTCCAGTATCTCTGCCAAAAACAAAACAAAAAACGCAAAGGGGTCATGAAGAGTTGGATACAGCTGAAAATAACTGAACAACAAGAGTAAGAGAGGCAACGAGCTAGGGTAACTCATAAGAAACAGAAATTATTCTCAACCTCAATAACTAGGGAAGGTTTTAGAGAAGACAAAGTGTTCCAGGTGAGTCTTGAAGAATGAGCAGGAATTTCAAAGCCAGAGGTGGGCTGGAAGAACTGAAAATTGAAAAAGCATGGAGATGAAGGAAAAGCATAGCACATAACTGGAGGAGAGTCCTTGGTCCACTTTAGTTGGAACATCAGAAGGTTAAAGGAAAATAGTGGGCAATAAAATGGGGTTAGATTGTAGAGCCAGATTTTGCAATGCTTTAATGCCAGTCAAATAAGTCTGAACTATTATTCTATAGGTAATAAGTAGCCATTGGAGTCGAGTGGGGTTTTTTTTTGTTTTTTGTTTGGGGTTTTTTGGTGGTTAATGCTACGTATTACAAAGCCTAAGCTAGCAGGGTTTGTGTGATAGATGGGAACCGAGAGAAGGCAACTAGAGGCATAAGATTAGGAAGCTATTGTAAATAATTTAGGCAAGAAATAATAAAGTTCATAATTTAGGTTGAGAAAACCAGGAGTAAGAGAATGAGATTGGTTTGATTTCCTACTGTGAGGCTTCAGAACTCAATGGTGGCAGCAGAGGACAGTGTTGTCACTGTTTAGCCCAGATTTGGAACATCTGTGTCTTGCAATGGTTGAGATCATTGCTTTCAGCTCAGGGTAACCATAGCATAGCCAATTCTGGGGAGAAGCAAACAGCATTATACAAATATACACCATTATTAGAGAGTGTGGGCAAGGTGGAGAGAATTACAAGAGATGCCCAACCTGGAGGTCAAATCAAAACAAGAAACCAGTCCAGTTGACATGAGGCCAAAAAAGGGCAGATGGAGCTAAGAAAAATAAAGCTGGTATGGATATTCCAAGATAAGACTAAGGGCACAGTGTCTGACTCAAAAGCTAAGAGGAATTGGGGAACATTTCAACAGGGTGCTGGGAATTTTCTGCTGATGCTATCACAATCTACATGAGCTAACTCCCTTTGATTTCTCTACTGTATTTAGGTTCTTGAAGTGCTGATGCCTGCATTAGTATGGGATCTGACAGATTAATGAAAGCTAATATGAATGAAGTCGAATGAAGAAGCATATTGAAGATAGCAATGATAAGATAGTTTATTATTAGAAGTAGGATGAAAGGAAGGGGGACAGCAAAGATGACCTTAAGATTAAAAGTCTGAGTAACTCAGAATACCATTAAAAAGCACTGAGGACTTTCAGGGTGGAGCCAAGATGGCAGAGTAGAGAAAAATAAGCTCTCTGAACATTCCCCTGTAAACAACTTTAAAAGAACACCTCAGATCAAATTTTGGAGTGGCAGAGCCAACAAAAGGTGAGAGGGAGATATTCTTCCAGCCCAAGACAACATAGGAGGTCAGAAAGAGAGATTTGTTAAATGGGGGAGGAGGCTGGCCCAGAGCCCATATGGATGAAACCCCAGTGGTGGGACTGGGTGGAGGAGACAGAAGCAACAGCAGTTTGGGGAACTCTCAAGCAAGAGACAATAAGGGGACCTGGCAACTCTTCAGAAAGAGGTTACAGGGTACCCCTGTGCTAGCATGGGATGTAGAATCAGATGCTGTTTGGCTACTCCATTGCTTATGATCTCTGGGTCATAGTTCAAGTTCAGAGAGAAGCACTTTTTTTTTGTGGGTCAATGAGGGTTAAGTGACTTGCCCAGGGTCACACAGCTAGTAAGTGTCAAGTGTCTGAGGCTGGATTTGAACTCAGTATTTCCTGAATCCAGGGCCACTGCTTTATCCACTGCTCCATCTAGCTGTCCCCAAGAAGCACTTTCCATTATTAAGAGGGAGTGGGATCCAGCCTCAGACACTTGACACTAGCTGTGTAACCTTGGGCAAGTCACTTAACCCTCATTGCCCAGCAAAAACAAACAAAAAAACCCCAAAACAACAACAACAAAAAAGAGGGAGTGGAAACCCTGAGGGACAGTATACTTCTAGTCCCAAGGTATCAGGGACCCTGATGAAGAGTTTCATTTCCAGTCCCAAGGGAGGAGGGACCATGAGGAGCAATATTGATTTCTATCCCAAGGGATCAGAGGTTCTTCCTGTATAAGGATCAGAATACAGAGCAAAAGAGCAGTGACCACACCTCTCCCCACTGGAGGCACCAACAATTTCCAAACCTCCAGCACTAGCTCTGAAAACAGCAGTGTGAAAAAGCCTGAAGCTTGGGGCAGCTAGGTGGTGCAGTGGATAGAGCACCGGCCCTGGAGTCAGGAGTACCTGAGTTCAAATCCGGCCTCAGACACTTAACACTTACTAGCTGTGTGACCCTGGGCAAGTCACTTAACCCCAATTGCCTCACTAAAAAAAAAAAAAAAAAAAAAAAAAAGAAAAAGCCTGAAGCTTGAAACAGAGCCCCTTCACTCCTCCCCCCAAGCTGGGAACAGAGCCCTACATTAACATAAAATTCCAAATCAAGAAATATGGTAGAAAAATGAGCAAACAACAGCAACAACAAAAGAACCTAACCATAAAATACCAGGATAGTGACAGGGAAGATCAAAACATACTCAGAAGAAGACAATGAAATCAAAACAGCCACAAGCAAAGCCTCAAAGAAAAAAATGTGAATTGGACACAAGCCTAACAGCAATACCTGGAAGAACTAAAAAAAATTTTTCAGAATCAAATAGGAGTATGTTAAAGAAAAACCCCTGTGAACTATTAAATGGAAGAAACCCAAGTCCAAAAAGGGGGACCTGGAATGAACCAGAGTCTGATCATAGTTTAGACAGATTATAAAGTCATGTATTGCCTAAGAAGTAAAAGCTTGCAAGCTGGAACAGCATCAGTGTTCTGACATGTTCAAAGCCCTCTTAGAAAGAGTAAGATATTTATACTTTTTTTAAATAAAGAAAGGAGGAAAGGCAAGAATTTAGACAGATCCTAGGCAGAAAGCCCCATTCCCAAAGAAAGGAGGGAATCCAGGAAACAAGGGGAATGAGGAATTACAGGTGTCAGAGCTTTGGCCCTTGGATACACAAATCAAGGCTTGAGTACAGACAAGAATTGGAGATGTCTCCAAAACCCATAAAACAGGATATGTATGAGTGCTCCATAATCAACAGGAAAATGAGTCTCTGAAGATAAGGGTGTTTCTTCTAGGTCCATAAACCACCAAGTGGATCTGCTTTGCAACTGCTATGTGCTTAATTAGATTTAGAGTTGCTTGTTTTCTGCATGTCCAGCCAGATTTACTCTCAGTCAATGCAAAGGATTGTTGGTATGTCAAGCATCCTTGGGCATCAGAAGTGCTCCTGATTGGCTAGTTGTTCTGCTTCTCTATTGTCTGGTTCCCCTGTGAAAAAGGGAAAATCTAGCATATTTAATCAGTTAGTACAAGCCTTACAGAGACCATGTTCACAAGTGGTAGAGAAAAAAACAGGTAAAGAAATGAAAGCAAAGAAAGAAAATTATGAAAAGACAATTAACAGTTTGGTTAAAAAAAAAAAAAAGGAGACACAAAAAATACTGATGAAAATAATACCTTAAAAAGCAGAACTGATAAAAAGAAAAAAATGGTATAAAAGTTCACTGAAGAAAATAATTCCTTAAAAATTTGAATGGGGGGGCAGCTAGGTGGCGCAGTGGATAAAGCACTGGCCCTGGATTCAGGAGTTCCTGAGTTCAAATCCGGCCTCAGACACTTGACACTTACTGGCTGTGTGACCCTGGGCAAGTCACTTAACCCCCATTGCCCTGCCAAAAAACAAAAAGTAAAAATTTTTTTTTAATTTTAAAAAAACTTTGAATTGGGCAAGTGGAAGCTATTGATACTATGGGACACCAACAAACAATAAAACAAAGTCAAAAGAATCGGGAAAATAGAAGAAAATGTGAAATATCTCCTTGAAACTACAACTGACCTGAAAAATACATTGAGGAGAGATAATTTAAGAATTATTGAACTACCCAAAAGCCATGATCAAAAAAAGAGCTTAGACATCATATTTCCAAAAAAAATCATCAAGGAAAACTGGCTTGACATCCTTGAAACAGAGAGTAAAATAGAAATCGAAAGAATCTACCAATCACCACCCGAAAGAGATCCTAAAATAAAAACTCCCAGGAATATTATAACCAAATTCCAAAGTTTCCCAGAAAATACTTCAAGAAATAAGAAAGAGATCATTCAAATATTGTTGAGTCGTAGTCAGTATCATACAAGCTACCACATTAAAGTAGCTACCACATTAAAGGAGTGGAGGACTTGGAATATAATATTTGGAAAGCAAAGAAACTAGGATTACAACAAAAATAAACTATGCATCAAAACTGAGTATAATCCTTTAAGGGGGAAAATATTTAATGAAATAGAGGACATTCAAGAACTCCTGATGAAAAGACCAGAGCTGAATAGAAAGTTTGACTTTCAAATAAAAGACTTAAGAGAAGCATAAAAAGGTAAACATGAAAGAAGTTATAAGGGACTCAAAAAGGCTAAACTGTTTGCCTCTCTATATGGGAGGATGATATATGTGTCTTCTAAGAACTTTGTCATCTTTAGGGTAGTTAGAAGCAATCTACATAGAAAGAGGGAGTGGGAGTAAGTTGCTTATGTTGGGATGATTTTAAAAAAGGATTGGAGAGAAAGAGGGGTACCCTGGGATACAGGGGAAGGGAGAGGAAGAATAGAGGAAATCATCTCATTATAAAAGAGGCATAAACAGAAAGATTTTTACAGTGGAGGGGGCAATGAGGTGAAGGAAGGGAGTAGGCACAGCTTGAATCTCATTCACATCACATTTAAATTGGTTCAAAGAAGGAAAAATTTATCTATATACTCAATTGGCAATAGAAATCTATCTAGCCCAACAGAGAAGTAGGAGAAAAGATAAGGGAAAGGGAAGGTGGTTATAAAAGGGAGGCCGGATAAAATAAGGCAGTTGTCAAATGCAAAACAGACTTATTGCCTAAGAAGAAAAAGCAGGGACAGAATAAAAAGAGAAAGAAGATAAACAGAAGAAAATTGAATGAATGAAAATGCACAGTTGGTAATCATAACTGTGAATGTAATGGGATGAACTCATACATAAAATGGAAGCAGGTAGCAGAATGGATTAGAAACCAGAATCCAACGATATGTTATTTATAAGAAACACACTTGAAACAGAGACACACACAGAGCTAAGGTAAGGTGCTAGAGAAGAATCTATTATGCTTTAGTTGAAGTTTTTGTTGTTGTCAAAGTTTTTTTAAAAAAAAAAGGCAGAGGTAGCTATCATGATCTCAGACTAAGTAAGAGCAAAAAACCACCTAATTAAAAGGGATAAGCAGGGAAACTACATCTTGCTAAAAGGGAGCATAGACAATGAAGTAAGACCAATACTAAACATGTATTGCCAAATGGCATAGCATTCAAATTTTTAAAGGAAAAGTTGAATTATAGGAGGAAATAGACAGTAAAATTATACTTGCAGGTGATTTCAACTTTCCCCTCTCAGAGTAAGATAAATCTAACCATAAAATAAGTAAGAAAGACATCAAGGAGATGAATAGAATCTTAGAAAAGTTAGATATGATAGACCTCTGGAGAAAAGTGAATAGGAATAGAAAGAAAATTTTAAAAGGTTGGAACAGCCACAGTGGGGATAATGAAAAGATATGCAAAACAGAATTTAAGACGCAAAGACCATGAATTTATAATTGCACCATTTTTGTGATTTCATCAAGCAATTCTCTGTAGTCTGGAAATGGGAATAAACTGCATAGTGTGCTTTACTGAGGGTTAAAAACTGATAAGGGAAACATGATGGAAGTCAAAAGAAAACATAGGAATCTAAGGTGTTAGGAAGAGTATCATTTAAGTGGCTAACTTGGGGGTTCAGGCTAGGTAAGTAAAAAAGTGAATCCTTCTGTCAGTGAGACTTGGGAAAAATCAAAGAAAAGGAGGTCTTAGTAAGGGCAAAGAGCAACTCCAACAGCATTGAGGGAATAGGAGAAGTAGAAGGATAGGAGGTTTTGATTAGAGGGGGTATTTTCAGGGTTCAAATCCTTGAACAGTTCTGAGTAATGATGCAGTCATGGAGAAGAAGGTCACTGCAGCTGAAGAGGTCCAGGGATTGTGAAGATAGAATGTTTTGTTGTTGTTCAGTCATTTTTCCAGTCATGTCCAACTGTTTGTGACCCCATTTGGGGTTTCTATGCAAAGATACTGCAGTAGTTTGTCACTTCCTTCTCCAGCTCATTTTACAAATGAAAAAACTGAAGCAAACAGAATTAAGTGACTTGCCCGGGGTCACACAGGCAATAAGTGTCTGAGACCAGATTTGAACTCAGGAAGATGAATCTTCCTGATACCAGGCACAACATTTTATCCACTGTGCCACCTAGCCATCCAGAAGATAGAGTATAGAAATCATCAATGTCAATGTTGAAGTTGTCAAGAATACTAGCAGAAGAAGCCAAGATGGTGGGGAGAAGGCAGTGACTCACCTGACTTCTCCCTAAGACCCCTCCAAATACTGTTAAATAATGCCATAAAATGATTCCTGGAGCAGCAGAACCCACAGAAACACAAAAGAAAACACTTTTCAGCCTGAGACAACTTAGAAGTTCATCAGGAAAGGTCTGTCATACCCAGGTAAGAGTGGAGCACAACACAGCACAGGCTGTACCAGCACAGACCTGACACCAGAAAACCAGGAGCAGTCCTTGGGATCAACTGAATCAACAACTGCAATGACTGCTTCTGGAACTCTCAACCCACAGATGATAAGGGGGAGGCAAACAACTAGTCAGGAGATTATAGGAGCCACTTTGCTAGCACTGGGGACAGCACTTTGTTGCTTTGCCCATACTCAGATCCAGGTTGCAGTCTTGGGTGGCAATCCCAGGATGAGGAGCACTAGCACACCAAAGCTTGTGGCCAGTGGAACAGAGACCCTCCTCATAGTTCCAGGGTAGAAAAGAGTGCTTGTGGTTGCATACATACCACAACACAGGCAAGGATAGTAGTAAACACACTGCTCCTTAGCTCATACCACCTTGGAAGAACTGAAAACCTACAGGTCCATACAGGTACATCTCTGAAAACACCTGCACAAAAACCCTGAAGCTTGTTACAATGCTCCCTCCACTCTAAAAATATAATCCTACTTTAACAAAGAATTAAAAGTCAAGAAATGGGCTGGGAAGATGAGCAAATAACAGAAAAAATTTTGACTATAGAAAGTTACTATGGTGACAAGGAAGCTCAAAACACACTCAGAAGAAAATAAAGTCAAAGATCCTACATCCAAAGGCTCCAAGAAGAATATGAATTGGTTTGAGGCCATGGAAAGGCTCAAAAAGGATTTTGAAAATCAAATAAGAGAGATAGAGTAAAAATGGAAAGAGAAATGAGGTTGATACAAGAAAATCATAAAAAAGAGTTAATAGCTCAGTAAAGGAGACCCCAAAATGCTGAAGAAAATAACACCTTAAAAACAGAGTAGGCCTAATGGTAAAAGAGGTACAAAAAGCCAATAAGGAGATGAATGCCTTGAAAAGCAGAATTGGCCAAATAGAAAAAAAGAGGTACAAAAGCTCACTGAAGAAAATAATTCCTTAAAAATGAGAATTGAGTAAGTAAAGACTAAGGACTTATAAGAAATTAAGAAACAATAAAAAACAAATACAAAGAATAACAAAAGTAGAAGACAATGTGAAATGTCACACTGGGAAAAACTGACCTGGAAAATAGATCCAGGAGAGATAATTTTAAAATTATTGGACTACCTAAAAAGCCATGATCAAAATAAGACCCTGGACATCATCTTTTTTGAAATTATCAAGGAAAAATGCCCTAATAGTCTAGAACCAGAGAGTAAAATAGAAATAGAAATAATCCACTCATCACCTCCTGAAAGAGATCCCAAAATGAACTTTCCCAGGAGTATTATATCCAAATTCCAGAGCTCTAGATCAAGGATAAAATATTGCAAGCAGTCAGAAAGAAACAATTCAAGTGTCAGTATAGCACAAGATTTAGAAGCTTCTATATTAAAGGATTGGAAACCTTGGAATATGATATTCCAGAGGACAAAGGATCTGGGATTACAACCAAGAATCACCTACCCAGCAAAACTGAGTATAATCCTTAAGAGGGGAATGGACATTCAATGAAAGAGAGGACTTAACAGGCATTTTTGATGAATAGACTAGAGCTGAATAGAAAATTCAACTTTCAAATACAAGACTACAGAGAAGCATAAAAAGGTAAACAGGAAAAGGAAATCCTAAGGGATTTAATAAGGTTAAACTGTTTATATTCCTATATGAGATGATACTTTTAACTAATAAGAACTTTCTCATTATTATAGCAGTTGGAAGGAGTATACACACACACACACACACACACACACACACACACACGGCACAGGTATGAGTTGAATACAAAGGGATGATACCTAAAAAATTAAAATTAAGGGGTGAGATAGGAATGCACTGGGAGAAAGGAAAAGAGTGATGAAATGGGGTAGATTATCTCTCATTAAAGAGGCAAGGAAAAGCTTTTACAGTGTAGGGGGAAGATGAGGGAGGTAACAGGGAATGAGTGAACCTTACTCTCATCAGAATTGGCTCAAAGAGAGAGTGATGTACACACTCAAATGGGTATAGAAATCTACCTTACCCTGCAGGAAAGTAGGAGGGGAAGGGCATAAGAGAAGGAGGGAAGTTATAAAAGGGAGGGCAGATTTGGGGAGGGGGCAGTCAGAAGCAAAACACTTTTGATGAGGGGCAGAGTGAAAGGAGAGAGAATAGAATAGAAGTGGAGTGGGGAATAGGATGGAGGGAAATACAGTTAGTAATAGTAATTGAAAAAAATTTTGAAGCAAGTTTCTCTGATAAAGGCTTCATTTCTCAAGCATATAGAGAACTGAGTCAAATTTATAAAAAAAGAGCCATTTTCCAATTGATAAAAGATCAAAAGGTATGAACAGTCTTCAGATGAAGTAACCAAAGTGATCTATAGCCATATGAAAAAAAATGTTCTTACTATTGATTGGAGAAATGCAAATCAAAACAATTCTGGGGTACCACCTCATACCTATTAGATCGGCTAATAGGACAAAAGAAGAAAATGACAAATATTGGAGGGGATGTGGGAAAAAAAGACATTAATGCATTGTTGATGGTGTTGTGAACTGATTCAAACATTCTGTAAAGCAATCTGGAACTATGCCCAAAGGGCTATAAAACCATGTATACCTATTGACCTAGCAATACCACTACTAGGTCTGTATCCAAAAAAAAAAAAGATTAAGAAAAGGAAACAAAAACAAAAACATCCCCTCAGTTCTAAACAAAAGAATTATGTTTCCTTTGATCTAGTTATCTGCACACATTGCATTCATTGGAAACCTCTCCCTGCTGCTAGATCTTTTCATAATTTCATCTCCAACCAGCTCATTCTTACTCATCCCCAGGATTGCTCTATCCATTTATTATTCCCTTTCACTAGTCCTTTGGGGAAACCCTTGTTCTATTGTGAAGGGGAGAATCTCAACATTCTACCTTTTCTACAGGCACTGTTTTCACATACTTTCCTTCACTTGTATACTCATCCATTCTACTCATTCTCACCACTCAAGTTTAAACCACTGCCACTTCCAGATTATTAATCTTGTATCATATCTCAACAAGCTCTCCTCTTTTGAAACTCATGCCAACTACTTACTTACTTATAGCCCCTTCTCTCCAACTTAATTGGTACATTTCTGTTGATTTCCAAGACTCTCCTACCTTCCTTCATAGCCTTTTCAACCAGCTACCAGTTCCTGTCTTTCTTCTTTCTTCTACTAGCATTCTTTTTTAAAATTTTTTATTTTCTATTTTATTCTTCCCCAATTACATGTAAAAACAAATTTTAACATTCATTTTTAAAATTTTGAGTTCCAAATTTTCTCCCTTCCTACCCTCCCTCTTGGAAAGGCAAGCAATTCAATACAGGTTGTACATATGTAGTCATGCAAAACATTTGAATACTAGTCATTTTGTGAAAGAAAACAGACCAAAAAAAAAACCCTCAAGAAAAAAGGTTTTTAAAAAAATATGCTTCAATCTATTCAGACACTATCATTTCTTTCTCTGGGAATGGATAGCATTTTTTTCATAAGTCCTTCAGAGTTGCCCTGGACCATTGTATTGCTAAGAATAGCTAAGTCATTCACAGCCGATCATTTTACAATATTTCTGTTACTATGTACACAGTACATTTCACTTTGTATCAGCTCATGCAAATCTTTTTAGGTTTTTCTGGGAGCATTCTGCTCATCATTTCTTAGAGCACAATAGTATTTCATCATAATCACATACTACAATTTGTTCAGCCATTCCCCAGTTGATGGGCATCTCCTCAATTTCCAAGTCTTTGCCACCAAAAAAAACCTACCATAAATATTTTTGTATATATAGGTCCTTTTCCCCTGGATATATACACTTGCAAAGTTGGGATATTTTTGTTTTTGTTTTTAAGACAAAAACAAAATTTTGGTTAGAAAAAGAAGTTAGACACATGAATTATTACTCAGAATGAAACACTGGATATATACACTTACAAAGTTAGGACAAAAAAGAAAAGAGCAAAAATCTATTCTGATCACAAATTAAAGCTGTCTACACAACACAAAGCAAGGGAAAGGGGGAGTCAACAGTATGATTAATTTGGCAACCGTTGAGAGTCAAACCTGATCTTTCTAACCAAAATGTCCATTTTGGGTCTGAGTTAGTGACTTGAATTGTTCAAACTGACCAGCATCACTCTATGCTAACTGATATAAGGGTCCAAGAGCAAGAACCACTAGGACAATTTTTGTCCTACAGAGATTTCTAGGTTTTTATCAAGTTATTACTATGTTATCAAATAGCAGGCTATATTCAATACATGAAAGGCTGATAAAGGGAGATACAGTGATTATATAATAATAAAACTTAGAGCTGGAAGGGGCCCCTGAGGTCACCTAATCCAACACCTCATTTTATGATTGAGGAATCTGACACCCAGGGAATTTAAATGACTTGCTTAAGGTCACTTTGGGTATGAAATAGCAAATCTGGGATTTGAATTTGGGTCCTCTGACCCCAAATCCACCCCCTCTACAAGAATCAGTACACTTTTGGGCAGCTAGGTGGCAAAGTGGTTGGAGCACCAGGCCTGGAATCAGAAAGACCTGAGTCAAATTTGGCCTCAGATGCTTATTACCTGTATGACCCCGGGCAAATCACTTAATCCTTTTTTGCCTCAGTTTCCTCATCTGTCAAATGAACTGAAGAAGGAAATGACAAAACTCTCCAGTATCTCTGCCAAGAAAACCCCAAATGAGGCCACAAAGTATGTGAAAGAACAACAACACTTTTGAAGTGCCATTGCTCAAGATGTTTCTATTTAATATGACATAACCAATAAATAGGTCATCTATTTATATTAAAAATGGGTTCCGGGGGCAGCTAGATGGCGCAGTAGATAGAGCACTGGCCCTGGATTCAGGAGTACTTGAGTTCAAATCCGGCCTCAGACACTTAACACTTACTAGCTGTGTGACCCTGGGCAAGTCACTTAACCCCAATTACCTTACTAAAAAAACAAACAAAACAAAAAACAAAACAAAACAAAATGGGTTCCCTTGGAGGGGAATTATTTTTTCTTACTTTCAACTAGGTAAAAAAAAAAGATAAGTGTCATTCCAATACGAAAGTATAATCAGATCAAATCAACTAGCATTTGGCTAAAAATAGTAGACATTAATATAGTTTCAAAAAATAAAATACTCAAATTGGTATTTACCCAAGACCCTCAAACTCCCAATTTAGCATGATCCCTGGAAGTGAGGATTGTAGGAGATCTTTTTTAAAAAGGATATAATATCCAGGTTACAAATCAGAGGTATCAGATTGAATATTTACAAGGAAAGTTTAGGAGCTGGAAATTGATAGGCAATACTGAGCATGACTATTGCTTGTTAAATCCTGATGAGTACTGGGTCATGTGTGAAATCCTGAAATCTGGCAGTGATTGAAAGCTAGATTCAGAACTGGAGGGTGGTGATTTAGTGCTGAAATCAACAAACACCTGCTCTAACAAGCCTTTCCTGATTCCTCTTAGTGGCTAATGTCCTCTCTTGCCTTTGTTTTTACTCAGCTGTTACTTTTTGTCTGTTTCCCCCAGTGCCTAGCAGAGAGCTTTACATGAAGTAGGCACTTAATAAATGCTTGTTGAATTGAATTAATCAGAATTTTACAAGATCACAGAAATGTGAGAGGTAAAAAGACATCAGCACCCATTTATAATGAAAGGGGACAGCTAGGTGGCACAGTGGTTGGAGCACTGGGCCTGGAGTCAGGAAGACTCATCTTCCTGAATTTAAATCTGGCCTCGGACACTTACTAGCTGTGTGACCCTGGGCAAGTCACTTAACTCTGGTTGTCTCAGCTTCTCATCTATAAAATGAGCTGGAGAAGGAAATGGCAAACCACTCAAGTATTTTTGCCAGGAAACCCCCTAATAGGGTCATGGCAAGTCAGACACAACTAGTACTAAATTCTCTCTTCTTTCTCTGGAAAAGGATAGAAAGTTAATCCTCTTGCTTGAGGGAAAATATATTCTTGTCCTTTGGAGAAATCCAGCACCAATTCCAGTCACCATTGAAAGTCTCATTTGCTTATTAATTTAAGGGCCTAAATCCTGGGTACAACACATAATAGCTGTGGCAAGTAATTTCACTCCTCTGATCCTTATCTCTAAAATGGGGACCATGGTCCTTTAACTATCTTGTAGGGATAGACTCTTGTAAGGGAAATTCTCCCTAAATCTTAAAGCATTATGTAAACATGAATGAACACTCTCTTGCTTTATATACCAATGATAAAAATAAGCAAATCAAGAAAATTGATATGACTGTTTCAATTATCTTAATTGCTAAATTAGATCTACTGTATGATGATTGGACTGTGTACAAATGGTCAATAGTCAATAAATGTTTATTAACAACTACTATGTGCCAGACAGTGTCAAAGCACTGGGAATATAATTTTTTTTAAATGGGAGCTAAGCGGGGAGGAGATATCTGACTCAGAAGTATGTTGGAGACATCAGAGATGTCCCAGAGTAGGCCTTGTTGTTTTGTTGTTGTTGTTGTTTGTCCTTCCTTCTCAAAGAGGACCCTGACATCAGGGTGATATTATGACTTGAGATGAATTGGATTTAAGTGAAGGAGGGCTATGCAAGGTCACCAACTTCACTCTCTTCTCCAGAGCCATCTGGGTCCAGTGGCATGATATATATCAGGACGACTAGAGATGGCCCCTGATGCTTAAGGCAACTGGGTTAAGTGGCTTGCCCAAGGTCACACAGCTAGTAAGTGTCTGAGGTCAGATTTGAACTCAGGTCCTCCCAACTTCAGGCAAGTCACTTAACCCTCATTGCCCCGCAAAATAAAATAAAAGAAAACAATGGCATGTCTCCATTCTTTAACATGTATAACCTATATCTGATTGCTTACTGCCTCAAGGAGGGGCAAAGGAGAGAGGGAAGGAGGGATAGAATTTGGAACTCAAAACTACAAATAAAAATGTTTATTATAACAAAAAATATATACAATGCTATCCCTCCCTCCCCAAATGCCTTTGAAAGAGGAGAGCTCACAATGAAATAAATTTTCTTTTATGTTATGGGAAATAAGGTTCTTGTAGCATCTCCCCTCTGTAGATCTCAAGACACTTTTGAAATATAGTATCTTCACGACATTTGGTGACATTTTATCTTTTTACATTTTAATAATTAAGTCAGAGACAATGTGGTACAATACTTAGAGTGCTGGCCTTGCAGTCAAGAATCATTCCTTTGGCATGTACTAGTAGCTATGGGAATGGGGTCAAGTCATTCTTCCTTTATATATGCCTCGAAGAACACTTCCAAGATATGATAGAAAAAGCACTAGCTTGGCTCTGGAATTCTTGGGTTCAGATCCCACCCAACTTACTTTGGGTGGTTGTGTTGGGGCCTCAGATTACTTCTTTGCAAAATGAGGTGGAACTAGATGTCAGCTATCATTTCTTCCAGCTCTGTATCTATCCTCGTTGTTGTGGTTCGTCCTTCCTTCTCAAAGAGGACCATGACATCAGAGTAATGTCATGACTTGCAATGAATTGGGTTTCAGTGAGGGAGGGCTGTGCAAGGTCATCAGCCTCACTCTCTCCTCCAGAGCCATCTGGGTCCAATGGCAAGATCAGGATGACTGGAGATGACCCCAGCTATTTTAAGGCAATATGGGTTTAACTGACTTGCCCAGGGTCACACTAAGTCACAGTGGAGGGTTATAATCTGTATTGGTTTAGGGAGTTCCCTATACAGTTATCCTTTCCACATCCTGACTTTCTCCATCATGGTTTCAATATATCTTGGGTTGGCATAAGAAATTAAATGGGAATTTCAGGGGTAGTTTTGTGGAAGCTGTGGATGACATAGAAAAAATTTAGAAACCCAGCAATGCATACAATGTACGGTATTGTATAATATTAACATATTTAATCTTTCAAGACCCTACAATTTCCTTTTTAAAGTTAAAATAAGTAAACAGTTAAAGGTTGCAAAAAGAATGTGAAAAGGAGCAGAAGATACACAAAAGCTAGAAATGTAGAGATAGCACATTGACCTACATATAGCCTAGAACCAAATATTTAACCCAAATTTTACAATAAGGTACCGTAAACACCCTGTGAAAGAAAAAAAGAAAAAAAATTCAGACTTCTCTGGTATGAAGGGAGGGCCAAAAATTTTACACAGATTTTCCAGATTTCCAGGGTGCCACAGCCCTAATCCCAGTGATGTGGAAGGGATAACTGTATTGCCTATTAGAATCACAGATCCTTTAATTATTTGTGCAATAACTGACATCGAAGGGACAATAGAAACAACCTGTAAAGGGAATTTTCTTCTCCCAATTGAGAGGGACTTCAATTGTGCCAAGTGGAACAGACTACCTTTTGAGCCTGGGCAATTATTTTTTGATTGTCACAGAATCTGAAATAAAAATCTATTGTACATAACTGTGTACCGTGGTTGTCCTAATCTTAATACCTTCTTTTAAAGTGCTCCTTAAAGGACCCAAGTTATCAATGCTAAAGGGTACACATGGACTTGGTGGAAATTCCGTATCCTCTCATTTATCCTCACAGATCTTTTTTAAATTTTTAAAAAAGGGTATTCGATCTCTGTAATCTAGGCCAATAGGGAAAAATGGAAAAGTGGAGTGAATTGCCCAATGTCACACAATAAACATCAGAGCAATGTCTGCTGCTTTAAGTCCCCATCTGGTTTCCCAACTCAGTGTCTGATTTTGACTGCCTCCTACATTTTTTTAAATAATCAAGAATATTTTCATCCACTTTTAGTTAATTTTAAATAATAGCATTTATATAGAACTTTGCATATGTTCGTTCATTTACTCCCCATAATAACCCCGTGAGTTAGGTGCTTTTATGATTCTCATTGAAGATGAACAAGCTGAGACTGAGAGTAGGTAAGTGAATTATCTAGGGTCTCACAGCTGGTTAAATGTCTGAGGTATTTAAACTGAGGTCTTTCTGACTCCTGAAGTTTCATTCTCCATCTGCTATGCCACCTAGCTGCCTAATTTGATTTACTTGAAGAACAGACACCTCAGGAGATTATTTGGGAAGTGTAAAGTCTCTCCTTAGACTTCTATGGAATCAGAAAACCAATTGTGAGGAGGAAATAGACCCATGAAGCTCTGTCCTGTCTGTAGTAAACGGTTTTGTTGGTAGTTTCTTTGAATTATTTTCTGGCTTCCAGTGAACCATAAACTGAACATAGACTATAGAAAGCACTTAGTAAAAGGGATAACAAGAAGGCAGAAAATCTGATTAGACAATCTAGTCTAATCACAAAGCAACTTACAGAGGCCAAACACAGACTTGGCTCTTCCTGGCACTGTTTTCTTTGGCACTCCTTCCACCTGAGCTTTCTACTCCATCCCCCACCTTGTAATGAAAAAAAAAAAAAGCCAACCCAACCCTTAGTCTTGAGTTTCTAACAGACTTGGCTTTTGATAATTGTGGTTTTGTTACAAGATATAGATGCAATCCTGGTTATTAGGCAGGGCTGAAAAAGTCATCTTTGAGAGTAAATTTGGATTTGTAATCTCATCCCACCAAAGGGCTACATTCTTTTCCAAGATTAACTGAAAGACTAGTGGTCAGGTAAACTTAGGAGGATTAAAGACTGTGCTGGTTCCCACTCCTATCCTTCGACCCTCCCGAGGATTGCCAACTAATACGTTTAATCCGGTTCCCAGGTGAATAAGAGATTGTGTCTTTTGGTGAGTTTACCAGGTGAGCATTCCTTTTGTGGGGAGGAGGCTCTCAGTAACCATCAATGGATCGTACCTGTTTAATCTGCTACTCTCCTCAGCCAACCCTATCAGAATTTGGGGTCCAATGGCTCAGAAAGATGAAGCAGAACACAACCAATCATTTCCAGTGCCCCCATGAAGCCCGTTTGTAGACTTCTGAGGACTCCTAGTAGCAGGCTAACCTCAGGAATAGACAGCAATCAGAGAAAGGAGATGTTCCTTTGTAAGCATACAGACAATCCTAGATTTCTCAAAGTGATAGCTGCAAGGCTACCTTTCCAGTCTTTGCAGAGAGAAGTTGTATGAAGAATTTCTACCTCCCTACTTTTTTTTGCAAAGGTGGGGAATGATAGGTGTGCAATATTACACGTATCATCAGATTTGATTGGTATGTTGGTTGGCTTTGCTATGTTGCTTTTTTCCCTCTGACTTTCCTTCTTTGAAGAGAGGGGAGAAAGAGCTCAATTTGAAAATGAAGGTGATGTAAAAACAAATTATAACAAGAAAAAATTATAAAATAAAAGAAATCTTGTCAATTACAGCAAAATTTCTATTCCTTTCTATTCCCAATCCTCTACCCCAGCTAAATCATGGGCCATAATGTAAAATGGTAGAAAAACCCATGAATATCAACATTTACAATGACCTAAGGCACGTTGCTTAACTTTATTTGCCACTCCTTTGGCATTAGGAGCAGGTACCATACTTTGGAGGATTCAACTTTAGAACATTTCCCTGTCTCATCCACTCCCTGAACTGATAAGTGACTCATTTCTATCTTCCATATGGTCCACTATATCTAGACCAACCCATTCCTCCATTGCTTCCCATAATGAGAAACATAATGAAACAAATACTTCCATTGCTACTAGAAAAGCTATGTTAGTCTTCTCCTCCATGCATCCACTCAACATCCCTGTCACTTTTCAGACCCAAATTCCCTCACAGGGGCAGCTAGGTGGTGTAGTGGATAAAGCACCGGCCCTGGATTCAGGAGGACCTGAGTTCAAATCCAGATTCAGACACTTGGCACTTACTAGCTGTGTGACCCTGGGCAAGTCACTTAACCCTCAATGCCCTGAAAACAAAAAACAAAAAACTATATTCCCTCACAACCACCATCACTCCCCTATATAAAATGTTTCCAAGCACTAGAACATCAGCTCCTTTAGGGCAGGGCCTATCTTTACTTTTGCATTTATAACCCCAGTGCTTCACACAGTATTTGGTAAATAGTAATCATTTAATAGCTTTTCATTGATTCATTGATTCATTCGTTGACTGATTGATTCATTCAATAATAGAATCACACAATCGCAAAGCCAGAAGGAACCTCATAGAACAACCAAGTAATCCAACCTATACCTGGATAAGAATCCACTCTAAAACATCCCTGACAAGTAGCCATCTAGTATGTGCTTGAAAATCTGAAGTAAGGGGAAGTAACCTCCTCACAAAGTAGTCCTTTTATACTTGGGATAATTCTGATGGTTTAGAAGCTTTTCCTTATAAGCTTCAGTCTCCTCATATTTTAGAGATGATAATAATTCCCATAGTGCCAAAACTGCAATGAGGAAAGTGCTTTATAATCTTTAATTGCTATGGAAATGGAGTAATTACTATTGCTCATTGGACAATGGGAATAAATGCTTTAATAGAATGCATTTTATATTGGAAATGTCACCTGTGAAGCCATCCCACCTGTATTCTGTGGGCTCCATCAGTCAACAAGCATTCATTGCACACTTACTATGTGCCGGGAACTGTGCTAAGCACTGGTAAAAGCAAAAAGAAAGATAATCCTTGCCCTCAAGTAGCTTACATTCTAATGACGGAAGATAGCACATAAAAGGAAGCTGAGGGGCAGCTAGGTGGTGCACTGGATAGAAAACCTACCCTGGAGTCAGGAGGACCTGAGTTCAAATCCAGTCTCAGACACTTGACACTTACTAGCTGTGTGACCCTGGGCAAGTCACTTAACCCCCATTGCCTCCCCCCACTATCCCCCCAAAAAGGGGGAACCTGAAAGGAGAAAGGAGGGGGAAGATACCCAGTAAGGGGCAAGAGATGGACAAGTCTGGATTGTAGCCAGATGAGAAACACAGAGATGGAGCCATGGCCTGGGCTGAAAGGGAGGTTCTGGGACTAGCCATTCAATCAGTGACAATAGTTCAAGAAAAGGGGTTCAAGATGTGAATTTCAGGGCGGAGCTGATCTTCCAGCAGGAAGAGGTTTCTGAGGCGTGGTGGACAAGTGTGACATCCTGGTGAGAAATGAATTACTGTGAAAACAAGAAGGTTTTGAAGGGGGAGGAGGTGGAAGAACAACAGGCCGGGGGCAGGGGGTAAATAGCCTCCGATTCAGGGCAACCTGGGTTGGGGCTCTGCCTCTGATCCATAGTGGTTGTCTGACCCTGCATGGGTTACTTAAGCTCTCAGTGTCCCAGGCCTCTCTGAGACTAAGTTGTAGATCAGGTGTAGATCTGCTGCACATACAGGGGGTTTCTTCACCCCACAGTGATGAAATCACAGCCAGATGAAATTGATTTTTTTTTAAAAGGGCTGATCCACATTCTCTCACTTTTTAACTAGATGATTAATAGTTGGAATACTACAGATGAAAATACACACATACACATACATCTATACATACGTATGAATATTTTATAGATACAGAGCCTGAGGATCAGATAAGTTAAGCAACTTAATCTGGTCAATTAAACTGATAATAAATCTGTAGATAAGGTCAAGTGCCTGAACTGTCCAGAATCATTACCATAAAATGGATCTTTGTGGCTAAGCAGGTATTTTATGGTTTCTACTGTTTGGTGAATCTTGTATATGGGCAAGTCACTTAACTTCTGTTTGCTTTAATAAGCTGGAGAAGGAAATGGCAAACTACTCCTGTATTTTAGCCAAGAAAACCCCATGAACAGTATTGTCCACAGAGTTATAACAAGACTGAACAGCAACAGCAGAGATAAGGTGATTGCCTGACTAACTCAACCAACTCCTTCCCCCGCAACTACTAGGTTGAGCAATAGGCAGAAAAAAGACATAAGGTAGGGGTGGAGAGTAATCATAGTTATACTTAATAGATTACGTATTAATAGAATACATAGCTCATATTTAGAATAATAGACTCTGAATTTTCAGTTACAACCGAGAAAAGGACTCTAAAAGTCTTAGTTTTGAAACCAATTTGCCGGTGTGGTCTCTTCCTCTTCCCCCTCAAAAAAGACCAACAAAAGGAGAAAGTGCAGAAAAGGATAGCTAATAAATGAAATGCTATTTTATGGGGAGAAGCTTAAAAAACCCAACAGTTTCTTTTTTTTTTTTTTTTTTTGCAGGCAATGGGGGTCAAGTGACTTGCCCAGGGTCACACAGCCAGTAAGTGTCAAGTGTCTGAGGCCGAATCTGAACTCAGGTACTCCTGAATCCAGGGCCGGTGCTTTAACCACTGCACCATCTAGCTGCCCCCCAACAGTTTCTTTATTCTGAGAAGGTAAAACATGGAGAAGTATGAATGAAATCTATAATCTTATAGAACCTTCAGGACTAGAAAGTGACCTTTAAGATACGTGTTTTTCTGTATCAGTGATTTCATCAATGTAGGGAAATACCCAGTGTTGAAACTTCCTTCACAGATGTAGTTTGGCCACTGGCAATCTGGGAGAGTCCAATAGTTCAGTGGTGCCAAATTCAAATAGAAACAGATCCCTACTGGTACATATTGACTTAGAAAACCACAGATTAATGTTATCTATGATGCATTGTATTTTTTTATTTATTTTGTTAAACATTTCCCAATTATATTTTAATCTGGTTTCCAGCTCACTTGAGGGTTTCACAGGCTGATTCTGGCCGTGGGCCTCTGCTCTAGGCAGACAGCTAAGAGCTAAAGTACCCATGATCACATAGCCAGTATGTGTAAGAAGACATGAACATAGGTTTTCCTGACTCCAAGCCAGCCCTCTAGCTACTATCCTATACTGAATCTCTGAGATCATCCTAGGATCATGTAATTTAGACCTGGAAGAGATCTTAGAGATTATTACAGAAGAAGAAATTGAGGTCCTAGAAAATGAAGTGACTTACCTAAGGTCACACAAGTAGCAAGCCTGGAAGTCTAAACAAGGTTATCCGACTCCCAACTGGTGATTTTTCTACTACACCATGCTCTACTCCAGTTTCCTCATTTTATACATAAGGAAATCTGAAGTGACAGAGAGGATAAAGAATATAGATTTGTTTCTGATCCTGGAACACTAGGATTAGGACCTCAGTAGATGTCAAGGCAAAAGCGACTTTTTTTTTATTCTAAGGTAAAATCAAATAAATTTAACAGGGAGCTGGCCACTGGGCCGAGCCCTTAAGAGTAAGTGCAATAGGGGTAGCTAGGTGGCGCAGTGGATAGAGCACTGGCCCTGGAGTCAGGAGGACCTGAGTTTAAATCTGGCCTCAGACACTTGACACTAGCTGTGTGACTCTGGGCAAGTCACTTAATTCTCATTGCCCCACCAAAAAAAAAAAAAAAATTTTAAAAGAGTGAGTGCAATGTCACCCATGCAATTCCCCACTTGGAAGAGGGAGGAAAAGTGGTGATGACATGTAATGGAAATACCTTGGAGAGACTCAAAGCATGTGGAGATGTTCTATATCTGGTTCTGATCCCCTTACTGTGGGATCGGCTACATAACTGGAGCTGGGTTGGAGAGAAAGGGAATCAAAAGGCATTCGCTGCTGAGAAACTTAGCCATTCTCATCCACTGGCTTCTTGCTGGATGATGACCTTCCAGAGAGAGACAATGCTATAGGAGAAAGGCCTTGGGCCCTTCCCTTCTGAGGCTGACGTAGCTCCAAATAGCACTTCAGTTCTTTGCTTTGATGTTTGTTCTGTCATTTTAAGCGAAGGAGATTTGAGATGACTATGATGTTGTGAACTTTGTTAGGAGCCAGTCACCCAAAGACCAGACAACTGTGATTTCGTTAATGTAGGGAAACTCCCAGTGTAGAAACTTCATTCACCAGAGAAAGTCCTGGAAATCAGGCCAAGGTTTTTTGATTTTATGTTTTTTGTTTGGTTGTTGTTGTTGTTTTCGGGGGGGGGGGGTTGTCAGACCTTCATCAAAGCCTCTTTGAGACCCAGCTTGATACTTAGCCCAGCAGTAGTAGCCAAGACAAAGGCTCATCTAACAACAAAACACTGCCACTTATGGAGGTGAACTTAGTAGGACATCACCATGTAGAAATTGCCCAAGGACTGAGGTGGAATAGGGGAGAGTATGCCCCCAAAGTATTGGGGGGAATGTTTGTGTTTCTGTTCTGTCTATATATTTGTTCTTGCTATATACTTTTTTTTGTGGGGCAATGAGGGTCAAGTGACTTGCCCAGAGTCACACAGCTAGTAAGTGTCAAGTGTTTGAGGCCAGATTTGAACTCGAGTCCTCCTGAATCCAGGGCCGGTGCTTTATCCACTGCGCTACCTAGCTACCCCCTTGCTATATACTTTTGTAAATGTAATCAGTGTTGAGTGGTTAAATAGACTAAGACATTAGTAATAAGTAGTAATATCTGACATTTCTATTTCACTTCAAGTTTTGTAAAGCATTTTACAAATATTATCTCCTTTGTTCCTTACAACCCTGAGAGGGGGGTATTATTATTATCCCCATTTTTGCAGATGTGGACAATGATGCTGAGATGCTAAACGAGGGTGTCACATCTGGTAAGTATCTGGGGAAAGATTCAAACTCACCTTTTTCTCACCCCAAGTCCAATTCCACCTAACTGCCACTAATACCTAGTGGATAACAGTGGTAATGGTGAGAATTTCATACCTGGAATGGGGCCTCAAGCTGATCACACTGGAAAAGAGACTGGAACCCTAAGGGGGGATAGAGCTTGTCTGGCACTAGAATATAGTGAAGTCAGTGATTACTCACTATATAAAGAATTACTTTATACTATAAACAGTAAACTTCTGGAAGTAGTTTACCCTAAGGGCTACTATAGGTTGAAAAATGTAAATTAGTTCAAGAAGTATTTAAATTTATGGATGATGATGGCTTTCTAGGCATTTTTAAGGGAAGCCAAGAATCTTTAAAGCAGTCTCCTTTAAATTGATGGAATGAAGGATAACCAGACCTTCCCATAAACCATCCCATGGTGCCATTATAGTTAGAAATAGAATGCTAGGCTAGGCATAGCAGCACATGCCTCTAATCTCTACCACCGGGTGGGCTAAAGGTGGTGGATCCCTTGAGCTCAGGTGCTCAAGACAATTGGATTCCCAAATTACGTCTGACACCCATATGATGAATACCTTGGATTGAAGGGCCACTAGGCTGCAGAGCCAGGTCAAAACTTTTATGCAATCAGTTGTGTGTCTGCTGCCTAGTCTGGGCTAGGTAGGAAAACCCAGTCTCTGGAAGGAAGAGAAGAAAGAAAGAAGACAGAGGGAGGAAAGCAGGGAAGAAGAAATGTAAGGGAAGGAAGGAAGAGAAGAGAAAGGGAAGGGAAAGAAAAAGGGAGGGAAGGGGGAAAGAAAGAAAGGTATGTTGGGCTGAATGGATCAAGGGTGCATTGTTTATGTAAAAAATGACTGCTTCAGTGAGAGCTGGAAGGAAAAACAGGGAACCTTTTCTCTTTTCAGGTGTTCTATTTTAAACTTGCCTATTCATTTATGTTTGAGGAGTGCTCAGTGATTGATAACATTAGACACCAGAGATATATAAAGACATATTTATGACAGTGGGGCTTATTGAAGAATGAGCTCTGGACCCCATCTGTTTTACTGGACAGACTCCTAGGAATGATTATGATTGGGAGTTTCTCTGGCCTAGGGGTATAATAAATTAAATGTTCAGTGTGATTATGGGTGGGTGTTCTGAAACTTCATAATGGTTGTGTCTGCTTGGGGTGGAAGAAACAGTTGGGGGAGGGGGGAGAGACTACAATCCATGGAAATAACACCCTTGGTTGCAAAATTGTTTTTTCGTCTCCTGGGAATCATGAGCTAGATACCTTTGTGCTGAAGAGCTTGACTATCTCACAGAGCAAAATGTTGTTAGCTTGTAGAGCCAGAGCCGTCCTCTTAAAACTATTTGCTTCTGAATTGCTCACATAGGTATTGTTGAGGAAGAATGAATTTTGTAAATGGTTCCAAAGAGCTCCATCCAGAGGAAGTTTGCATGATAGAATGGGACAGACAAGCAACTCTAAGTGCTCAGAAGGGTGTTTGTGTGGTGGGAATAAGAGAGTCCTCTCTTCTACATCTGGAAAGCTTGGATGACATCCTTTGAAAAATATTTTTTTATTCTGACACTTTACCTCGATCTCCAGACTGAAAAGTCCCAATCACTGACATCAAAAAGAAAAGGAAAAGGGGCAGCTAGGTGGTGCAGTGGATAGAGCACTGGCCCTGGAGTCAGGAGTACCTGAGTTCAAATCCGGCCTCAGACACTTAACACTTACTAGCTGTTTGACCCTGGGCAAGTCACTTAACCCCAATTGCCTCACTAAAAAAAAAAAAAAGAAAAGAAAAGAAAAGAAAAGAAAAGGAAAAGAGAAAAGAAAGAGAAGGGAAGGGAAGGGAAGGGAAGGGAAGGGAAGGGAAGGGAAGGGAAGGGAAGGGAAGGGAAGGGAAGGGAAGGGAAGGGAAGGGAAGGGAAGGGAAGGGAAGGGAAGGGAAGGGAAGGGAAGGGAAGGGAAGGGAAGGGAAGGGAAGGGAAGGGAAGGGAAGGGAAGGGAAGGGAAGGGAAGGGAAGGGAAGGGAAGGGAAGGGAAGGGAAGGGAAGGGAAGGGAAGGGAAGGGAAGGGAAGGGAAGGGAAGGGAAGGGAAGGGAAGGGAAGGGAAGGGAAGGGAAGGGAAGGGAAGGGAAGGGAAGGGAAGGGAAGGGAAGGGAAGGGAAGGGAAGGGAAGGGAAGGGAAGGGAAGGGAAGGGAAGGGAAGGGAAGGGAAGGGAAGGGAAGGGAAGGGAAGGGAAGGGAAGGGAAGGGAAGGGAAGGGAAGGGAAGGGAAGGGAAGGGAAGGGAAGGGAAGGGAAGGAAGGGAAGGGAAGGGAAGGGAAGGGAAGGGAAGGGAAGGGAAGGGAAGGGAAGGGAAGGGAAGAACCCAAATATTATAAGCCTGATTTTATCACCTCCATTAGCCAGGTCCTTCTATGGGGCTCTTCATTCCAAGGCAATTATGACAGAAAAACCCAGCAAGCAGACAAGGTTCATTTTTTTTTCTCAGTCGTCTACTTTACCACAAATCAAAAACAACAGTACCTTTTCATGTCTAAACCATCCTGCTCTGGTCCTTGTTCACTGTCTGTCTGTTTGTCTGTCTCTGCCTCTGTGTGGTGTGTGTGTGTGTGTGTGTGTGTGTGTGTGTGTGTGTGTGTGTGTTCCTCTCCAAGGGCATTTACAGCTTACAAAAATTTGGCAACATATTTATGACCCCTGGGTAATTCCACAATCAAGAAAACACATTTAAGCATAATGAAATGCCTTGCTCTGCAAAAGTATAACAAAATAAATGACTCTATTCACAAAGGAAAACGTTTCACTAATGTAGAATTTGCATGTCTCTGAAGGTAACAATTTACTTCAATTAGCAATAATAATAAACCTGAGGAAAAAACTGAATATTCATAAAGGCCTGTATTTCAGTAGAGAACAATTATTTACTCTAGTAGCCCCACAAAGAGGGAAAGCTGGCTGGCATCAGTACCAGAATGCCAACATCTCCCCAGACAGCACTCACAGTAATAATAATAATAGTAGTAGCTACCATTTGTATAGCACTTTAAGGTTTGCAAAGCATATTATATAAAGTATTTCATGTGATCCTTACCATAGAGATTATATATGCATATATATGTATATGTATATGTATATGTATATGTATATGTATATGTATATGTATATGTATATGTATATGTATATGTATATGTGGGGTACCTAGATGGCTCAGTGGATGGAGTGCTGGGCCTGGAGTCAGGCAGAACTGAGTTCAAATCCACCCTCATACACTTACTATCTGTGTGACCCTGGGCAAGTAATTTAACCTTTGTTTGCTTTAATCCATTGGAGAAGGAAATGGCAAACCATTCCAGTATCTTTGCCAAGAAAACCCTATATTAGGGGCAGCTGGGTGGCACAGTGGATAGAGCACCGGCCCTGGATTCAGTAGGACCTGAGTTCAAATCCAGCCTCAGACACTTGACACTTACTAGCTGTGTGACCCTGGGCAAGTCACTTAACCCCAATTGCCTCACCAAAAAAAAAAAAAAAGAAAACCCTATATGGGGTCATGATGAGTTGGACCAGATTGACTGACTGAATATGTACATATATGTTGTACATATGTATATGTGCATCTATATTTACATATATTAATATAATTGCAGGATATATTGTGCATATAATATATACATATGCACATACACATATATCTATACATACGTGTGAATATTTTACAGATACTGAGTCTGAGGATCAGATAAGTTAAGCAACTTAACCGTGGTCAATTACACAGATAATAAATGACAGAAGTGAGTTTCAAACTCGGGCTTGCCCTTAACTCTAAGTCTAATGCTAGTTCCACCACTCTTTATTGGTTCTAAAGTCATTTCATCCTATTCCCGATGTCCCTGAGACACTGGGGCTGCCTCATTGCCTCTGCCTGTTCCAAACCACAGTCATGAACTTATATTACAAAACCAGAAAAAAAAAAAAACGATCTAAGAGATCAGCATGGGTCAAAAGTAGGCTGTTGGCCTAAGTTGGCTTGATCAACTCCAAATAAGGTAGAATGTTACTACTGATATTGTTGGGCTGCTACGACTACTGCTACTACTATTACTACTAGATTACTACTGCTTTTACTATTGGTACTTTTCTAGTGCTCTAGTTTTGGGAAATGCTCTACAAATATTATCTAATTTTATTCTCTCAATTATCCTGGGAGGTAGGTGCTAATGAGAGGAAAGTGAGGCAAACAGGGTTAAGTGATTTGCCCAAGGTCACACAGCTAGTAAGTGTCTATGACTGAATTTGAACTCAGATTTTCCTAACAACAGACTCAGCACCATCTTCTGTGCAACGTGGCCGTAATTTTTTCATTGTCTTTTATTCATACAAAATGATGTATAGACTCTCAGAGCTGGAGGATCATGGAACCTTAGAGACAAAAAAGGA
The DNA here is from genome assembly GCF_019393635.1 of Dromiciops gliroides. Lineage (NCBI taxonomy): Eukaryota > Metazoa > Chordata > Mammalia > Microbiotheria > Microbiotheriidae > Dromiciops > Dromiciops gliroides. The sequence goes on along the minus strand of NC_057863.1, from coordinate 359,621,953 downwards.
CCTAGGAGTCGTCTAATCCAACTCCTTCATTTTAAAGATGAGGAAACTGAGGTCCCTGGTTTTAATAGCATAAGCAAAACTTAACCATAACTTCCAAACCACCATTTCCACTGAGATTCTATGATTCTGCCCCCCCAACTTTCCCTTCTCCCAATTTTCCTTTATCTGTAGATATCACACCATTCTCTTCTTCACTCAAGCTTGAAACCCTGGATTCACCTGTGACTTTGCTTCCTCTATCACATTTATTGCTCAGTCCTGTCCAGTCTACTTCTGCAATATCCCTAGCAAAGTGGCACAACAGATAGAGCACCAGGTTTGAAGTCAGGATGGCCCTAGGCAAGTCACTTAATCCTGTTTGCCTCAGTTTCCTCATCTGTAAAATGAGTTGGAAATGGCAACTACTCCAGTATTTTTGCCAAGAAAATCCTAAATGGATTCGTGAAGTCAGACACAACTGAAAAACTACTGAACAGGGAGCATATAGCCATCTTTTGCTGCCATCTACTGGGCCTGTGAGGAACTGCGGCAGCTGCTTGACTAAATGGTGTGCGTATCATTGTTTTTGTTCCTGGCATTATAGGTACTCTCTTTTTGAAAGTTCTTCCTCAAAATTGTACACAGTAACAGCAACATTTTGTTATGATCAACTATGATAGACTTAGCTCTATTCAGCAGTACAATGATCCAAGACAATCCCAAAGGACTCATGATAGAAAATGCTCTCCACATCCAGAAAAAAGAACTGTGGATTCTGAATGCAGATTGAACCATCGTATTTCTACTTTTGTTTTTTTTTTTATGTTTTTCTCTTTTGTTCTGATTTTTCTTTCACAACATGACTAATGCAGAAATATGTTTAATGTGATTGTACATATATAACCTATATCAGATTGTTTTCTGTCTTGGGGAGGGGGGAGGGAAGGGTGGGAGGGAGAAAAATTTGGAACTAAAAATCTTAAGAAAACAAATGTTGAAAACTACCCTTACAAGTAACTGGAAAATAATAAAATACTTTTATAATTTTTTTTAAAAAAGAAAGTTCTTCCTCAGTTTCCTTTGTTTCTAAGGAAAGTAATCAGCCCAGGCAGTGCTTGCTCAGGATCCTAGGACATAGTTAATCCTCACAATTGTTATTGATAGTAGTAGCATCTGACTCAGAGATGTTTGCAATCATGAGGGCTTGGAGAGGTGAGTTTAAACATTATATGACTTTCTTCAGCAAGATCACAGGTATACAGCAAGTCAGATTCAATTGAAAAGGGTTTCTGCTTACTCCACACCTTATTGCTGACCTTTCAGTTGGGGATGGTCTCTCTCTCCATCTTGTCTCCAGAGACATCCAACTGCAAATCAGTCATGAATGTGAGTCTGAATCATGCCGATTTTGAGAGATTTGTAATGGTACCCAGACAGCATATTTTGGTTTGTGGCTATGCTAGTGTGAGGATCCTTCTCTGTCATCCCTTCTCCCCCCAAATTGTTCTCTTGAACAAAGCCTAATTCCAAGGTACTTTTGCTCTCCAAAGAGCAGTTCTCAACCTCCTGGTATATTGAGTTCACTCTGCCCCTTCAGGTGACACTGAAGATCTGAGCCCTTCTAAGGGTCCTCTGATGATTTCAGTGCCTTCTGTAAGATATCTTTCCTGGTGATTTTTAGACTGTCCACTTGAACTAAGGAGAATCTGAGAGGAGAATTTGTTTGAAGAAAAAGGGACTACTTGACTATAAGACTAAAAGATGAATAATTAAATTCATGAATGGGCTCACTAGAATCCAGGGAAAGGAAGTCTGTTTCAACATTGATGCTGTCCTCAGCAATATGAAAGTGGTAAGCAGCAGAGTTGTCATTGGACTTGGGTTCCCATCTTTTGCTTACTGATGAAGACTATCAGGCATGTGCTATAGCCACAATTATTACTGGCAGCAGTCTGTCTTGACTAGTGTACAGTGGGAAGTAGACATCAATATTTGGGAGTCCAGTGGCCAAGTTGCTCTGCTAAGTGAGGAATGTTTATTTACTTGGTATATTTGTACACTTTGTCATTTTGAAGTCAACAGAGTCTTTGAGCTAAGTTTGAATGTCTTCCAATGCCAAAATCCAAACATGAAGTACTCTCAGTAGAGTGGACATTGACATAGACTTGAGTTTCTACACTGATCCCTGGCATGTCTAAGTCACTGTCTCCAGGCACCAAAGGTGGGTAAAACTTTTTCATAAGCACATCACATTGAATTAGGACCATGCCACATATCTCTGTCTCATCATGGATACCATAGTATGAACAGATATGTGCCAGGATGATAATTGGGTTGTCAAGGAGAGCCATTCCTAATGGAAGCTAATTTCATTAAAAGCCTATTTTCTCCTCTTCATAATAATTTATGGGATCACTGGAATCCTCGAGTTGGGGGATAGGGGTGTGAGGACGATCCCTATCCGAGTCAGGCTATCTTTTGCCCTTCGTCAGGCTTGCTCCCTGCCCTCTGTCAGGAGCAGGTCCCCCTTAGGTCCTACTGCCTGAGCCAGGGCTCAGTATTCAGGTGTGTACCACCTCTTCCTCATGTCATCCCAAATCCAACTCTAATCCACTCCAGCTGACTTCACTGTCTCTTTGGATTTATTTCTTATCACTTTGCTTCCTTCCTTTGTCCCCATATCATTTAATACTTTTTTTTAAGGAGAGGAGGGAATGTTACATACCCCTGTTATATTGTAAACATATTAAAGGCAGGAATTAATGGTATTATTTATCATCTCTGCATAACAGAGGCCATCCCACGGAGCATGCATACAGCTTCTCCGGCTGCTTCTGGCCAACCTCATGTACTGACTTGGTCCTAAAGTACTCAGGTACAAAGCAGCCTCCTCATTGGCTGCTGAGCAGGAAGGACAGATGAGTAAGGTCATTCAAGAGTTATCAGGAAGTTTATTTAGTCATAGTGTGGGAAGGATATTCAACAAGGGTATTCAGTGAGGAAATCATATTGATTCAGATGTGTACACCTTCTTGATTTGGATCATGTTGTTGTTCCATAGTATGATGCCTCAGAGAAGGAGGCAGAGTTCTTTGTGGCCCATTGTACTCAGGCAACCAGGAAACCACATCAACAGCCTGAGGCAACCTCCGGAGCCAATAAAGTCTCAAGATAGGTCTCAGTATCTCTTTTTTTTTTTTTTTGTGAGGCAATGGGGGTTAAGTGACTTGCCCAGGGTCACACAGCTAGTAAATGTCAAGTGTCTGAGGCTGGATTTGAACTCAGGTCCTCCTGAATCCAGGGCTTGCGCCACCTAGCTGCCCCTCAGTATCTCTTAAGGAAAAGAATTAGTCTGGCATGTGTAGAGTAGGGCCTCAGGGGACCTGGAAGATAGTGCTCCTATCACAGGTTGCTGAGTGGAAAGTGAGAGCACTCAGCACCACAGCACTTAGGTTCCAAGAACAAATGAATAATTGCTACATTTGTAATGAATCTTATTTCTTATTTCCTTCTTATATCTTATTGCTCCTGCTATGCAAGTTTAGCCTCTATATCCTGCCATGCCCTTTCATATCCACCCTTTGGAAGGAAGAAGAATTGAAGCAGTGCCCCCCATCTCAACATCTGACCCTCCCATCTCATGATGTGCTTGCCTATGGCCTCATCTCCAGCATCCATTGGGAAGAGCGGTGCCCTCCACTCAAGGATGAGCATTCTCATACCTGGTCATCCCATTCTCATACCCTAGACATCCCAGTGATTCTGAACCCCTGTAGATTATCTTCTAAACACCATTCCCCACCCCTATCATCTGATTCTTTATTCTCATCCCCCTCAACCCTCCCAACGACCAATAACCAAACACTATCCAGACTTTCCACTGTGCCCTCTCGAATGCCTATTCCATAAGCAGCAAAATTCTCTTCATTCTTAGTCTTTACCTTTCCCATTTCTTCCATCTTCTAGCTATTAGTGAAACCTGGTTCCTCAGAGGTGGCATAGCCTTCCTGACCACTCTTTGCCTTCCAGTACTAGCTGTACCTCCATTGATTCTCCCTGGCTCACTGGTCAAGGTGGGGGAGTTAGAATACTTCCTTATAGCCACTTCCAGGATCTCCCTCTACCTTCATCACTCAGTAACTTCTCTTACTTTGAGGTTCATTCTATACATAACCACTACCAAATCAAAATCCTAGTAGTTGTTATCTATGAACCTCCAAGTCATTCCCCTTCCCTCCTCAATGAGTTTAATACATAACTCACAATTTTGCTCTTCTCTACGTCTCTCTCTCTCTCTCTCTCTCTCTCTCTCTCTTATTGGGAGACTTCATTGACCTTTCCTCAAACTTCTGAACCATTTAGTTCTTCAACATACTCACTTTCCATGTACTATTCCTCTACCCTACTTCAGCTGCACACAAAAATGTTCATACTCTTTTTTTCCCTTTCAAAAAATGTTTTCTTTTTTCCAATTACATGTAAAAACAATTTTTAACATTTTAAAAAATTTGCCTTTTAAATTCTCTCCCCCCACCCTTGAGAAGGCCAGCAAGTTGATATAGGTTATACATGTGCAGTCAAGCAAAACATTTTTCCATATTAGCCATGTTGTGAAAGAAAACAAAGACTGAAAAAAAAACCACCAAGAAGAATAAAGCAAGCAAAAAAAAGGTATGCTTTGACCTGCATCCATTAGTTCTTTCTCTGGAGGTAGATAGCATTTTTCATCATAAGTCCTTTGGAATTTTCTTAGGTCACTGTATTGCTGAGAATAGCTAAGTCATTCACAGTTGATCAATCATTACAATATTGCCGTTACTGTGTACAATATTTTCTTGGTTCTGCTCACTTTGCACTTCATCAGTTCTTACAAGTCTTCCTGGGTTTTCTTTTCTTTTCTTTTTTTGCAGGGCAATGAGGGTTAAGTGACTTTCCCAGGGTCACACAGCTAGTAAGTGTCAAGTGTCTGAGGCCAGATTTGAACTCAGGTCCTCCTGAATCCAGGGCTGGTGCTCTACCCATTGCACCACCTAGTTGCCCTCTTCCTGGGTTTTCTTGAAACCATCTTGCTGATCATTTCTTATAGCACAATAAATAGTATTCTACATACCACAATTTGTTCAGTTATTGATGGACATCCCCCTCAATTTCTAATTATTTGCCACCACAAAAAGATATTTTTGTACATATGTAGGCCCTTTACCTTTTTCTTTGATTTCTTTGGCATACAGATGTTGCAATGGTATTGCCAGATCAGACAGTAAGCACAATTTTATAGCCCTTTGGGCAAAGTTCCAAATTGCTCTCCAAAATGGTTGTATCAGTTCACTCTACCAACAGTGCATTAGTATCTTAATTTTCCCATATCCCCCAAATTTGTTGGTGTGAGGAATTATCTCAGAATTATTTTAATTTGCAAAAAATGTCATACTCTTGATCTTGCTACCACCCACAAATGCACCACACCCACATTTGAGAATACTCAAATGCCCTTATCCAATCAAACCTATTGGCTTTTCACCTCTCCCTGTCTTCCCTTACAAAACTCCACTCTTCATTTGCACTGTGATCTCCAATCCCTTGGTTCCTCAGTTCTCTTCCAGGCCACCTCCCCTGCACTAGCCACTCTCTCTTCTCTTCCTCATCCTGACCCCTTTGTGAATGAATTCAACTCTATACTCTCCTCCTCTCTTGAATCCTTCACCCCCTTATATCACCATTTATTGCCTGCCAAACCTCAGCCTTGGATCACTCCCACCATTTGCTGTATGCACTCCTACATATGTGCTGCCAAACTTGGGTAGAATTATGTTACATGATCTCAGCTGCATGCTCACTGCTGCTGGGCAATCCACCTAGATCTCTCTTATTGACTAACTATCCTACTCTCCATAGAAGCTCATCTAAACCTTTCCATTTCTCCTCAAGCATCCCATGACTCCTCCTTCTCCCCATCATTTCAGCTGAGATCCATGCCTCATATTTTACACACAAAAATAAGGTCATTTGCCATGAGCTCTTTCTTCTCTTCTCATTCAGATATCTTCTGTCATTATCTTCTTTACCCTATGCCACATGATGAAGTAACCTAAAAAGACTAGCCCCTCTACTTGTTCAAGTGATCTCATTCCATCCCATCTCCAACAGATTAATCTCTTTGTCATCCTAACTCAATCACTTTTGGGGGCGTTGGGCAATGAGGGTTAAGTGACTTGCCCAAGGTCACACAACTAGTAAGTGTCAAGTTTCTGAGACTGGATTTGAACTCAGGTCCTCCTGCATCCAGGGCCAGTGTTTTATCTACTGTGCCACCTAGCTGCCCCTCTTATTTCTAATCTTTCCCTGTCTACTCATACATTCCCTATTGCCTACAAACATGCCCATGTCTCCCCATCCTGAAAAAAACTCTCATTTGATCCTCCTGTCCCCACTAAATATCATCTTGTATCTCTTCTGCCCTTTGTAGCTAAACTTGTAAATGTTTTCTACAATAAAGGTGACTCCACTTTCTCTCTTCTCACTCTCCTCTTTATCTCTTAAAGTCTGGTTTCTGACTTTATCATTCCACCAAAACTTCTTTCACCAAAGCTACGGATGATCCCTTAGTTGTCAAATCCAACGACCTTTTATCAATCCTCATTCTCCTTGACCTCTCTGCAGCTTTTGTTACTGTTGACAATTCTCTCCTCCTTAATACACTTTTCTCTCTAGATTTTGGGACACCACCTCTCTTGGTTCTCCTCCTATCTTTTAATTTTTTTTTAATGAGGCAATTGGGGTTAAGTGACTTGCCCAGGGTCACACAGCTAGTAAGTGTTAAGTGTCTGAGGCCAGATTTGAACTCAGGTGCTCCTGACTCCAGGGCCATTGCTCTATCCACTGTGCCACCTAGCTGCCCCTCCTCCTACCTATCCAACTGCTCCTAATCTGTCTTCTTTGCTGTATCTTCATCCAGGTCTCACCCTGTGTAAATGTCCTTCAGGTGTTTTTTCCCCTCCATCTTCTTTTCTCCCTCTATACCACTTCAGTTGATGATCTCATCAGCTCCCATGCATTTAATTGTCAGCTCTGATTCTCATGTTTACCTATCCTTTTCCAACTTCTCTGCGCACATCTCCAACTGCCTTTGAAACAACTCAAACTGGATGTCCAGGAGACATGTTAAACTCAGTGTTGTCCAACCATAACTGACCAGTGCCCACCCCAATTCCTATTACTGTAGAGGACAACACCATCCTCTAAGTCCCTCAGAGGGAATTTGTTTTGCTTGGCTATACATATTTCTTATAAGGGATTTGTTTTTCTCTTTTTTTCTCCCAAAGGATTACTGGGTAGGGGGAGTGAAAATGGACTTCTGTTAATTAAAAAAATAAAAAAAAGGGCCAGAGAAAGTAAATATATTTGAAATATTTACCAATAACACAAATACCAGGCAAATATTTTTAACCAATAATGGTCAGAGTTGAATTTTTTTAAAGTTATTTTCTCAGGGCAGCTAGGTGCCACAGTGGATAAAACACCATCCCTGGATTCAGAAGGACCTGAATTAAATCCAGCCTCAGACACTTGACACTTACTAGCTGTGTGACCTTGGGCAAGTCACTTAATCCTCATTGCCCCGCCTCCCCCAAAAAGTTATTTTCTCATCTTTGCCAACAAGAGGCAAAGAAGATGAATCTGAGTACCTTTCTCTGCTTTGGCCCCTGGCTAGTAAAAGTTCTTTTTTGTTTTTCTGTTTGTTTTGGCAGGGCAATGGGGGTTAAGTGACTTGCCCAGGGTCACACAGCTAGTAAATGTCAAGTGTCTGAGGCTGGATTTGAACTCAGGTCCTCCTGAATCCAGAGCCGGTGCTTTATCCACTGCACCACCTAGCTACCCCCAGGTAAAAGTTCTAAAAAAAAGTGATAGTGCTAGACTTGCAGTCATTTAGAGAATCTGGCTTCAAATCCTCTTTTGCTGGGACAAAATAGAGACTGCATCTCCTTACGTTGCCCAGGTTAGAAAGATAACAGGCCACTCATTGGCCTGACCCCTCTGGTGAACATCACAGAAGTTTTGATCTCCATCCTTGGCCAGTTCATCTCTCCCTAGGCTGCCTGGTAGACCCCTACTCTCAGGGCTTCATTATTTTTAAATTTAGTGAGGACATCTGACCTGCGTTAGCCCTGCTGCTCCTCAGAACTTCTGAGCTCAAGTAATCCACCCGCTTCAGCCTCCCCTGGTAGTAGAGACTACAGGTCTGTGCCCCCATGCCCCCATCAAATCCTCATTCTGCTACTTACTAGTTGTACAACCTTCACCAAGTCATTTAACCTCTATGGCTCTCCATTTACTCATCTGTAAAATGAGGAGATTGAACTCGAAGACCTTTAGGGTTTCATGTAGTTCTAAAGCTATGGTGATATGACTCAAAAACAGGAAGAGGAGCCCATACTAAACTGGATGATCCAATATAAAGAGGATAGTTAGCTTTAAAAAAAAAATAAGAGGGGCAGCTAGGTGGCGCAGTGGATAGAGCACCCGCCCTGGAGTCAGGAGGATCTGAGTTCAAATCCAACCTCAGACACTTAACACTTACTAGCTGTGTGACCCTGGGCAAGTCACTTAACCCCAATTGCCTCACTAAAACAAAACAAAACAAAACAAACAAAAAAAAAAAACCTTAAAAAAAATAAGTGAGAGCTATACCCTTTATCACTTAAAAAAACAACAGTACCATACAGCTGGGAGTACAACATGAGGGATCAGAAAAAGGGGGAGAGAGCATAATGAATTGGAAAGACTGATTGATTTGAAATCAGAGATCATGGATTTGACTTTCCAGCTTGCTACCTGTATGGTCTTGGACAAGCCTTTTAACTTCTTCAGGGTGGAGATTCCTCATCTGTAAAATGAAGCCATTGGACCAGATGACTTTTAAGATTCCTTCTAAATCTCAACCAATGAATCAATCAATAAACATTTATTAAGCACTTACTATGTGCCAAGCACTGTGCTAAGTGCTGGTTATATAATCTTATGATTTAAGCTGATGTTAATCATGCTGTCATGTTCAGTCATTTCAGTTGTGTCCATCTCTTTGTGACTCCATTTGGGGTTTTCTTAGCAAAGATACTGGGATGGTTTGCCATTTCCTTCTCCAGCTCATTTTACAATTGAGGAAACGGAGATGAACAGGGTCAAGTGACATGTCCAGGGTCACACAGCTAGTAAGTGTCTGAGGCTGGATTTGAATTCATGATCGTGAGTCAGCTGGATACCAAGCTCTATCTACTGTCACCTATCAGCTCCCCCTGATATTAAACTTTAGTGTGAAAAAATTTAGTAGTCTAGTCTTTTGTCCCAATGTATTTTTAGGCTAATTACAATGAGGCATAAAAACATTTTTTGCTTTAGCAACCTCAAGAGGACCATACCTATACCTTTCAGCTTCCTTATGTCTCCTTCATAATATGGGGTTGTGGTTTCTTCTAAATGGTTTTTCCAGCTTGTTATGTGACTGATCACATCCCAGGACAGCACTACAGAAAGGTATTTGGAATGTGTAGTTCTGAAACTATCCATAAAAAGTCAACATTATCCACATCATTAATTTATGCCATAAAGTATGATTAGCTTTCAAAATGTATAGGAAATGGATTTAGCTGAAATTACAAATTCTTATGATGTTTATGTTCTGCATGGCCTGAATCAACTTAAGTAACAGAAAAGAACCAGCCCATCTCACTAATAATCATCAAAGCTAAATATGTCTCTACATTATAATGGGTTGTAGATGTAGTCAGGCAATGGATTAATTCACATGGTAGGAATGACTGACCATTTCTACAGCACACTTTTCTGACAGGTGGGAGGGTGAGGTGGGGAAGAAAAAAGAAAGATGAGCTAATCTGTTAATAATATAACACTTCCTTAATGCTTAAAAAATAATATCAGTGATGAGGAACTTAATAGGAGTAAAAGATGGCATTGAGGTGATGGATGATCAAATAACACACATTTCAAACAACCTGCAATCAATCAACATTTATTAAGAATCTACTGTATGGGGCAGCTAGGTGGTGCAGTGGATAAACCACCGGCCCTGGATTCAGGAGGACCTGAGTTCAAATCCGACCTCAGACACTTGACACTTACTAGCTGTGTGACCCTGGGCAAGTTACTTAACCCTCATTTCCCTGCCCCCCCCAAAAAAATCTACTGTGTGCCAACACTGTGCTAAGCACTGGGGATGTAAAGATAAAAGGAAAACAGTCCCTCCCCTCACAGGGCTTGCATTCTGATGGAAATAAAATGTGTATGTATATAGGGAAAGGAAAGTGCATATGTTAATATTAAATGGGGTAGGGGCAGCTAGGTGGCACAGTGGATAGAGCACCAGCCCTGGATTCAGGAGGACCTGAGTTCAAATCTTGCCACAGACACTTGACACTTACTAGCTGTGTGATCCTGGGCAAGTCACTTAACCCTCATTGCCCTGCCAAAAAAAAAAAATTAAATGGGGTGGTCATATGGTATGGGTGAGGGATTGACAAGGGTGAAGCCAGAATGTTACACTGATACCCTCCAGATGTTAGGAGAAAGTGCAGAGTGTCTCCAGCAAGTTGATTGGACTGCCTGTGGCTTACTTACAGGAAAAAATGGACAAGAATTGCTCAGAATGCATAGACATGAATGGGGTTTGATCTTTGAATGGAATGTCCAGTCAATGGGAAAAGATTCATTTGAATACCTGAGTTATATCAGACAGTAAAGGATAGGTGTAGATATCTAGATTTTTTCCCCTTTTTTAGAGAGGGAATGCTGTTTTATGCAGTGATGAAAGCATCCCCTGAATGTTCTCCTCCTGAAGTATGGGTAGTGGTATGATCAGTCAGTCAATAAACATTTATTAAGCACCTACTAGGTGCTAGACACTGAGTTAAACGCTGGGGATACAAGGAACAGCAGAAAGATGTATGTATAGAATAAGTTTCCATATATATGCCTATTTATGTCTAATAGTAGCCATCTCTGGGGATGGAAAGGAGGGGAGAAAAAAAAGAAAGTTACATGATAATTTCATTGTTTATTTGAAGGTAATAGCAAGTTATACATGGCAGATTTGCAGTTTCATTTGCAATCATCTTTTTATTGAGCTGTGATATGGAAATACTTGTTTTGTTCCATGAATTGAAAATATATATATATATATTTTAAATAGTCCCTGCTCTCAGTGAATTTACAGTCTAATGGGGGTAACAACATGAAAAGAACTGCCTACAAATAAGATAAATTTCTGATTAATCTGGGAGTGGAGTAGTCTGAGAGAGAAGGCACTAAGGTTAAGGAAGTCTGGCAAAGTCCTCTTGCAGCAGGTAAATCATTATCTGAGACCTGAGGGAAGCCAGGAGAGTTAGAAGGTGAGATGAGGAGGGAAGAACATGGAGGAGAGCCAGTGCTGGAATCAGGAGATGGCGTGTCACAGGGAACAGCACTTATACCAGTATTACTGGATGGCAGAGTAGGAGGAGGGGAGTAAGGTATAAAAAGACTGGAAAGGAAGGAAGGGGTCAGGTTATGAAGAACAGGACTAGGGGCAGCTAGGTAGCACAATGTATAGAGCACCAGACCTGAGTTCAAATCCAGCCTCAGACACTTGACACTTACTAGCTGTGTGACCCTGGGCAAGTCACTTAACCCCAATTGCCTCACCAAAAAACAAAAATGCTATATCTATTTCTCTATCTATCTATATATACACAAACTATATATGTGTGTAGACACATATAAACATATACACATGTATATCTACTTGCCTCCCCAGTTATAATGTGAGTAGAGATGGTTTCATTTTTTGTACTTGTATCCTCAGTACCTAGCACAGGGTCTGGAATGTAACAAGTATTTGATCAATACTAGTTGATTGATTGATTGATTGGAAGTGAGCTTGTACTTCTACACCACCAAACTGATGTAAAACACTGGTAATACACAAGTTTTACTAATGCATAGAAATGAGCAGAAACCAGGTCTATTATTCAAACACTTTTCAGGGCTACAAATAACTCCTTTGGGCTATGTAGACAAAAGAGTCAAACAAATGATTTCAAGGTCCTGAGGCCAGTTATTGGCCTAGCATATTATTCAACAAATTATAAGCTAAAAGACCCATTTCTACATCTGTTCCCTTATTTGTGGGCATTCCTCAGTAATCCCAGTGCCCAATCCCTTATTCCTTTCTTTGTTCTTCTCTAGAACCAAGTTCACTGTGCCCCTTAAAGCATGGATGAAAGTAGTTGTAAAAATTCAATTCAACTTCCATTCACCAAAATGTAGCAACTCTCCCCATAAATGAGTTAAATTATGACACCACAGGAGTGAACACAATCTAGTCCAGAGTGTAGGTCAGCCCTAATGATAAATGTTAGATTATTTCCAATCCTTTCATATGATACTGGAGAATACTTGTTTTATGGTTATGGAAAGGACAAGAGCTAAGGGAACTGTAGCTTCATCATGAAGTAATTATGTGGGTAAATGGGACCTGTCAACTTTTAGCATGAAGCCCAGTTGGGCAGTTTCCAATCTTGGTGTGTGGTTGGTAGAAAATTGGCATCTTGGTGACTTTGATGTTTTTATGTTGGTGTATAATTAGCATGTTGTTGGAATGAAACTGGCATGTTGTTGAGTTTGACAGTTTGATATAGCATGGTGAAATTTGAAATTCAAATTTTAAAATACAAAAATTGAAATTCAAACTTTGAAAGTTCAAATGCAAAATCTAAAATACAAAACTGGTATTCAAAATTTAAAATACAAAAATTGAAATTCAAATTTTGAAATCATAAATTGTAAATTTGAAACTTAAAATTATTCATTCAAATTTTTGAAATTAAAAATTCTTAATTTTCAAATTTGAACTCTCAAATTTTGAAACTTGAAATTCTAATTTAAAATTTAAGAAATTTAGGGGGCAGCTAGGTGGTGCAGTGGATAGAGCACCGGCCCTGGAATCAGGAGTACCTGAGTTCAAATCCGACCTCAGACACTTAACACTTACTAGCTGTGTGACCATGAGCAAGTCACAACTCCAATTGCCTCACTTAAAAAAAAATTTTTTTAATTTAAAAACTAAATATATGGCATTGGCATGTAATTGGCATTGATTTGATGGTATGATGCTAGTGTGTAACTGGCATGTTGTTGACTTTGATGTTTGATGTTAGCATGTAATTATTGTGTTGTTGGAGTATGATTGGCATGTTTTTTTACTTCAGCAGTATGATTTTGGCATGTTATCAACCTGCTGTTGACTTTGATGTTTTGATGTTGGCAAGCAATTAGCATACTGTTGACTTTGAAGGCTTAATGTTAGTGTGTAATTTCTGTGCTGTTGACTTTTATAGTGTGATGCTGATATGTAATTAGTATGTCATTGGCCTGTTGAAATTTGAAATGTGAATGAGCACACGCATGCTCCCAAAGCAGACTTGAGAGCCACTCTTCATGGGAGAGGCTTTTTTTTTTTTACCACAGTATTCCCAGGGGATAAATACATTAGCTCAAGGAGCTAATGAATGAGTTGAAATTAATTTCTTGATATTTATTCACTCATTGAGTTTTTTTTAACCCAGTACCTTCTAATAATACACTTCTGTTTTGCCATTTAAATTGTCAGATTTACTCTGTCCATGTTGCATTGTGATATTTTCAGTTGGGTTACTGAATCCTGCCAATACAAGAAAGGGAGAATATAATTTAAAATCCTAGAATGTCATATAATCTGGAAATTGCAGAACACCACGCAATAAACCTTAAAGGTCTTTTGCTTCAAGCCCCACATTTCATAGTACTCTTTCATTCTGTAGATTTGCTTGGCAATCTCATTTTTCTTCTTTTTCTGATGAGATGTCAAGGTGTTTGTCAGTATTTCCCAACAACTGTCTCAAACCTGCCAAGTCAAGAAGGGTAGACTCTAATTAAGCCTAGAATATCAGTGATCAAGAACAACAGGTGGTCAGATTTGGAAAGGGTATTAGAATACACTTGCTCTAAGGCCTGCATTGAGCAGTCAACGTTTATTCTGTAAGATTGCTTATCAGACTCACATCCTCTTCATCCTCCATGTACTTGGTATTTGTGCCTTGAACACACAACAAGACAAATTGTAATAATCTGGAAACTGCAAAGTCAAGAAAGAGAGACAGTACTTAAAAGCCTGGGAAGTCAATCAATCAAATAATAAGCGTTAATGAAGGTCCTGCAATGGGTCAGTACTAAGAAGGGTGCTGGAGAAAGACTAAGAATCCTCGCTTGCAAGGAGTGGACGTTGCAAAACCTAGAATGTCAGAGCTGGGAGGGACCTCACACCACACTTATAATCTCCTATTGTCTTCTTCCTTCATCCAGTCAGGATTGTTACTGTCACAAAAGCAACAGGAGCCATTGAAATATCAAAAAGAAGGCAATTATGCCTAAAAGGGCTAAATAATATCATACTGTCTCAGAACAAGCCTGGCATGCCATACCATCCCAGAAGCCTAAAATGTTAGAAATGGCAAAGACCTGAGAAGTCATTTGCTCCAACTCCCACATTTGACATTACACTTGGGTTTTGTAGTTTTGGCTTATTAAGTCACTTGCTTAGTACAATTGTCACTCCTGAGCTCTTACCTTACAATCTGTCATTTCTGTGACATCAGGAAGAATGAAGAGAATTTTAATAGGGAGAAAGAAAGCTTTCTGTCCACTGCTTCTGGAAACAGGACTTTTTTGGATGCTTTGGGAGACAAAAACAAAAAACAAACAAACAAAAAATCCAAAAAACAGAAAGAAAATTTCTAGCTGCCTAAGAGCTACTTAATGTGGTGGTGTTTTTTTTCCACCTACAGAGAAAACTCTGACTCTATAAGTAACTTCATGAATAGTACCATGTCTGAATTTGTGCCTGGGTAGAAAGCAAGACAGAGTGAGTGGAACACTGCTTGTCCCCCAGGAATGGCCAGAAACTTAAAGCAGTCCTTTATCTTAAAATGTAGAAGATGAAGTCAGTTGTGGAATGTTTGTTCCAAAGTGTGGAGACTTTCTGCAAAATTAAAAACCATAGTGTCATTTTGTCCAGAAATCCTCAATGTGAGAATCAGTAGGATAAAGTAGAAGAACTGAAGTCATAAATGCATCACATTCATTTCCTCCAGAAGGCTTAATTTGCTTTGATGGGATCCACCCATGTTTTACACTACAATTTGGCACAATCCTTGTCCATGAAGGAAATGCCTGCACCCAGTGAGTTGTCTTTTGGAAGCAAACAATAGGTTCTCTTCCCAAGGGGAATTTGATGCCTCTCCAGAATGTTAAAAAAAAATTCTACATCATGAAACAATTTTCTGAAAATTAAGCTCTGTGGTTCAGAGCTGTCTTTCCATGACTAATAATTCAAAGCTTTGGTGTTGTTCCTCTTGATGGCTGACATTTTGAACAAATGTCTCTAATTTTCTATCCTGTTGTATCTTGAAACATCTCTAAAAAACCCTTATTTTTGGTGATTCAAAATCAGGATTTGGAAAACTATAGCCTGAAGGCCACATGAAACTATGAAGGGCCAGATTTGGCCCCTGGGCTATACTTTACAGATCCTTACTCTAAACACGTTACTATTCTAACTTCCAGGATAGACAAGATTGCAGTTTTTTATTGAAACAACATGGTAAGGTGGAAGAAAAAGCCCTGGCTTTAGATAGAAGACCTGGGTTCAAATCCCACCTCTGATGGTGATTTATTATAGTGCCTTTTGGCAAGTCCCTTAACCTCATTGTGCCTCAGTTTCCACTTTATATCTCAAAAATGAGGAAAACTCACTTGGACAAAATGACTGAGTTGGAGTCAGTTAGAATCTGCCCAGTTGAATTAGGTCGACCATAAAGTCCTTTTTTAGTCAGTATTAGATCTGTCTTCTTCTCATCACATCCATCCCCCATAGCATTCAATATTGATGCCATCTTGGCCCAATGGTTTTACAGCTTCACAATTTCCCTACATAACCTAGAAAAGGTATCATTTTAATGATTAAAGAATGACGATTAACACCCCACCTAGGGATGCTCTTGTAGAAAATGTGTATTTAAAACTCACTTGTAACAGCTTTACAAGAGTTTAGAAGTGCTTGGGTATCACGGATGGCTTATCTAAAACAGATTGGAACTCTGCATTTCTATAGTTTCTAAATGTCCCTTTTATCTTGGCCAAAGAAAACTGGCAAAAAGAAGTCATTATTCCTTATTCATAAGAAACTGAGTAAATCCATTCATCCTATGATTGTGATCAGTTTTCTATTCTGTCAGTTGGTTTCTTATTTCTATTCTATGTACTCTTCTCAGGTGATATTATCATAAAGATGGCCATTCACCATTCTTTTATATCTTAGATTTTAGATCCCTAAATTCTTGGTGTTTTATCTTTAGGGAAATACTTTCCCTTTTCATCATCTTCAATCCTCAAATATCCTGACTCCATGAACACAGAATAAATTCTTATTGACCTACATATTGGTTGGGTGATATATTTCAGTAGCTACTTGGGGAAGAAGGTAAAAGATGTATAACTTCTAGAGCGAGATTTCCTTTCTCTGTACATACCAAGCTTAGTGTAAGAAAAGGCCATTGCAAACCTGAAAGAGCTGTATAGATGATGTACATTCAAGATGCTGTCCTCTAAATGTTGCTGGAAAAGTATGAATATACTACTAGAACAGTGTTTTGATTCACTTTCTGTCCCAGGATTTCACATTTGGGGACCTATAAACTAGGTCCACTAGACTTATAAACATCCCTAGTTTCCTGACTAGAAGAGGTTTCCATAATGCTTCTTTCTTTTGTATTGAGGGTGTTACTGTCTACAATAAAAAAGAGATGATGAAGTCACAGAATCACTGTTCAGAGTTGGAAGGGATCTAACAGAATTTTTTGACCCATCTGTCTCCTCACCACCCCAGATGACAGAGGTGGCAGTTGAGGCAAATGTAGATGCAAATGATTTGGTCACTAGTAAGGGCCAAAAGCCATGTTCTACCCAAGACTCTGGTCTTTTCTCCATTCAGTTCAATCCAGAACCCTACAAATAAAGTTAGTTTGGGTATTTCCTAGGAAACATTAAAATGGGATAATATTTATATACTTCTAGGTCATAAGATCAGAAAAGATGGTATACTAGTCACTTTCTCTAAACCACTGCAGCTCTATAATGCTCAAAATGAATCCTGGGTTAGATGTGATGGGATTGTAACAATCCAGAAGAGAAAGAAAAAACCCACCTCCTTCACCATACATATGATTGAGGAAGCTAAAAAGGGTTACAGCCTAAGATCTGGCCTCTAACTAAGACCCTAGCTAATAGATAAACTATCAATTGTAGCTAAAAGGGATTAACAGATAACCCAAGATTTGATCAATAGTAGCTAAAAGGGTTAACAGAGAAACTAAGGTTTGTCTTCTTGTAGTTACCAAGAGGGTTTGTCCCTACCAACCCTCACCATCAACAGAGACGGTAACTAGGGACCATTATCCATTAATAGCCATTAATATTCCTAGATGACAGGACAACTAGAAACCAGATCTTAAGTAAAGAGATATCAAAAACACAGAGACCCTCTGGGTCTGACAAGTTTAAACATGTCTTTAGGAATATGCGCAGAAAGGACCAAATGTGTCCTTAGGTTCACCTTATGACATGTAATCCCCCAAAACACACCTCGAAGGAAAAAAGTACCTGCCTGGGGGGTTGTTTTAGGACCCCAGGAAGTCCAAATTCCCTATTCGAGACACTTATCTCCTTGGTGTCTCCCTGTGGCCTCACAGTAGTCTGATAAAACTTGGGAAACTGAGTCACTGAGTCTCATAATTCTTTTGAAAGGCCTCACGATCAATTTGATCAATTAAATCCATCCCTACAATGAAATACATTTCCACTACTACAACACATATAATGGAAGAAGGAAAAAAGAAAGAAGAAAGGGAGAAAAAATGACTAATAAACACTGTTTAAAAGCTTGCTATGTGTTAAGCACTGTGCTAAGTGCTTTACAAATATCATCTTTTTTGTGTGTGTGAGGCAATTGGGGTTAAGTGACTTGCCCAGGGTCACATAGCTAGTTAAGTGTCAAGTGTCTGAGGCTGGATTTGAACTCAGATACTCCTAACTCCAGAGCCAGTACTCTATCCACTGAGGCACCCAGCTGCCCCACAAATATGATCTTATTTGGAACCCTGAAAGGTAGTTGCAATTATTTTGTCCATTTTATAGTTGAGGATACTGAGACAGACAGAGGATAAATGATTCATCCGGGTCACACAGAGGCTAAGTCTGAAGGCACATTTTAATTCAGGTCTTTCTTCCTAGAGGCCTAAAACTCTATCTACTTTGATTCTCTCATCTATGGAAGTCCAGTGCTAGAGACAGTCTTCTCTAGGAATAACCCTTTTCCTATCCCTGCCCCAAAAGTGGCAGACACTGCTTCTTCCCTGCTACATGAAACTCAAGGGGAAGAAGAGCAGGCTAAATGAAGGTGTTCTTTTGGAACTGAGGTCCAGTTCTAGGTCAGGGACCCCTCTGCCCCAGCTTACAGAGACTTTACCCAGAAGGCAGCTGTTAGCCCTCACAATCACTAATGCACTTGATGGGAAAAAATTTTAAATGCATTTAGCAGATTAGAAAAAAGTGGTATACATGATAAAGAATCTCTCTAAAGAAGTGAGAGATGAACTGGTTTTGAGTAAAAATAGTGGAGGAAAATCTGTCAGAAGTAAAGCAAAATACAGCAATCTTAAAAGGAATGTGTGAACTCTATACGAATCAAAATAACTAAACTTGAAGACAAGAGGCACCAAGATATCTTTTTTTTTTTTTTTTGACACCAAGATATTTTAAGCAACATAGGTTTCCTAAAAGAACAGGAGAAATGAAAGAAAGAAAAAAGCAGAATATGGTAATATAGGAAATAACACAAGAAAAATTCCCTAAATTGATATAGACCACAAAGCCTCAACTGAGGAAATCTTCAGATCCTTAACAGAAAAACAAAACAAAACCAAAAACCAAAAACATGCCACTCACCTAATTCAAAGTCCAGTACCCTTCAAGGTTAAATCTGAAATTTTTCATTTCAAGCCAGAAAATAAATTAACAAATAGTCCATTGAGTTGAACGATCAGTGAAAGGCAATTTGAATAGAAGGAATATCCTTTTACTACAAGAAGTCCCTGAAGGGAAAGGAACAGCATATTCCTTAAAAAACAAACAAACAAAACAACAACAAAAAACAAACAAACAAAAAAACCAAACAAAACATCAATTCAAGTAACTAAACCACCCAGCCACGACAATCCCTGAGAACCTGAACGTAATCAACAAAACTAATTTTTTTAAAAAGCCAGTTCAACAAAGTCAGTTGAGGTGTGAAATTTCCAAAAGGCAGACACAAGGCAGTTTGGGCAATAAGAATCTAACCAGGGGCAGCTAGGTGGCGCAGTGGATAGAGCACTGGCCCTGGAGTCAGGAGTACCTGAGTTCAAATCCGGCCTCAGACACTTAACACTTAATAGCTGTGTGACCCTGGGCAAGTCACTTAACCCCAATTGCCTCACTTTAAAAAAAAAAAAAGAATCTAACCAAGAACCTCTATACTTTCATAGACTGAAGACTAGGAATCTAATGTCTTCTTGCCTAAAAGATACCTGCTTGCAATTCATTTTGGAAAGCATCCTGCATAGATTTTTTTTTTTTTTTTTGCTGGGCAATGAGGGTTAAATGACTTGCCCAGAGTCACACAGCTAGTAAGTGTCAAGTGTCTGAGGCCGCATTTGAACTCAGGTACTCCTGAATCCAGGGCCAGTGCTTTATCCATTGCACCATCTAGCTGACCCATTCTGCATAGATTTTAAATCACATTATTGGTACAAAATAAGATAAGGTTTCTATTTGAGTTGATGTTAGAGGCTCTTCTTTCCAGAAAGTTAATGATAAAACTCTCTTTAGCTTAGGAGGTGATAGGAACATGACACAGTATTATATAGACCTAAGGAGTTTAGGATGGAGGGCTTGGGTTTACTGCCTATAAAAATGTAAGAAGAAAAATAGAGAGAACGCCCAGCCCCATTAATATTCTGTGACAGGGAACCCTTTGTTATTTACTGATGTACATCTGCTAAAAAGATGAATGTTTCTGAGGCATTATCATTGCCAAAGTCAGAGAGGCAATACCTTTGTTCATTTTTGCCAGGGCCCCAAAGCCTCACTGCAAAGGAATAAATGCAGACCTGTTGGCCCACCTTTGCATCTTTTGGCCTTCAAAAGTGATCCTTGGGGGGAAGGGAGGGGACAACAGCTAGGTATTGTAGTGGATGAAGCACTGACCCTGGATTCAGGAGGACCTGAGTTCAAATCCAGACTCAGACTCTTGACACTTACTGGCTGTGTGACCCTGGGCAAGTCACTTAACCCCTCTTGCCCCACCAAAAAAAACAAAACAAAACAAAACAAAACAAAACAAAACAAAACAAAACAAAACAAAAAAACCCAAACACCTGAATGAAAAAAAGTCATCCTTTTTTTGGGTAGACCCCAGGTATGAGAACATATATTTGATATATATTTCTCAACAGAGATCTATGTTGTCTTCTCCAAGACAAGCCTGGAAACACTTCTATACATACACACACACAAACATGCACACGTGTGTGGGGGCTGCACAAAGAGAATCTGAAAATACTTGAAAGTTAGTGGCATTTCTCAGTATACTTTCAAAGTCTTCACTTCCTATTATTTCTTACAAAAACCTATTCTTTTCTGCCCCAGAGAATACTAACTTGTGACTCCGTGGAATAATCATGGAAGCATTTCAACATCCCTCATGGGTAAAGCAGGCAATGTTATGCCCTACTCTAGGGGCACTAAAATTCATCTAGGCTATTGACTGAATATAATGGTTTTCAAAAGACAGAGTCGAATCACTTAGCTGTTGCCTTAATCAAAAGAGTAAGAAAAGTTACACAATCCAAAAGCTGTCAAAGGTTTCTTATTTTTTCATCAAAAAAGGGTCCTAAGGATCTTTACTGGTCAGGGATTACAAGTTAAGTTTGGCCTGTCACAGGGGCAATGGTTGGGGTGGGGGTCCTTAGGAATTCCTCTTTAAAAAATTATACCCTCTCGGGGCAGCTAGATGGTGCAGTGGATAGAGAGCACTGGCCCTGGAGTCAGGAGTACCTGAGTTCAAATCCGGCCTCAGACACTTAACACCTACTAGCTGTGTGACCCTGGGCAAGTCACTTAACCCCAATTGCCTCACTAAAAAACAAAAACAAAAACAAAACAAAACAAAAAAATTATACCCTCTCACACAGAGATCCAATTACACTAAAATAGTATTTTATTTCAGTGCTCCTTGGACTTTTCTCATGGGGAGATGGCATGGCAGAGAGACATGGTTCTCTGAGATATCTATCTCCCTGAACAGGAGAAAGGCAAAAACTTTTATAGAGGACAGATGGTAGAGGGACCAATGGGGTGATCATCTGACTGTGGAAAGTTCCCTTATGGGGGGGTGATCACCCTAGGATGGAACGTCCCCCACTGGTGGTGGACTGGGAGAAGTTGGGCTAGAGGTGGCTCCAATCTCTCGAGCCATCTCTATCTCCCTGGCACCACTCAGGCAGCAGCCATGCCTAATAGGGTTATCTCACCAAGGGGTGAGGGAGACTAACTTCTTTAGGTATCTCTGTGTCTGTCCTTTGGTTTAGCTTCTCAAGGAGAAGATTCCCTGAGTTCCCCCAGAAAACTTCTGAGGTACCCCAAACCCATAATAGGCCAAATTGTTGTCTCACTAGTGTTCTCCTCTTCACTCTTTAAGTAATTGAATCATTTCACTGCTGTCTTGCACCCACTCATTCATAATTATGACACATAAGCCAACTGACCATATAAACTTGTGTGTTAGAAGGCAAGTTACAAATAGAATTAGCATATAGTGATTAGAATCGGAAAATAGACATACTTAAGTCTACATGACAAATTCACCAAGATAAAAATTTACCTTCCGTTTATTTTTTGTCCCTTTTGGTCCCTTGCTTAATTGAAATCCAAAGTGAAGAAAGAGGACCCATTTTAATAAACAGTTAAGGATGTATGTTAGAAATTTACTCAGATTACATTATATCATTGAACCAAATAACTTTACCTTCTGTAAATCCTCTAAGTCCTACAAAATAGGGAGGCCTGTACATTAAAAATGTGTTTGTGTGTACACACATGCTAGAGAATGATAAAGGAGTTTTTATTTTGGGGACATTAACACAAGACTTCCTTCACCCCTTCCCTTCTCAGTGAATTCTTGGAAATTGATCCCACTGTTGGATAGCACTTTGAAATGTCCCAATCAGTTTCTGATGATTCAATTCTGCACACAACCAAAGGAGTGTGTCTGCTTGCCCTTACTCTATGACTTGCCAAAAGATTGTAAGGTTTCAGATGTTGGGAATAATTCTAGTCCTATTTCCTGATATTTAAGGTGAGGAAATCAAGGCCAAGAGAGGATCAAAGTCTCCTTCCTGTGGCCAAAGAGGTAAAAGTGGAAGAGAAAGGATCTGAAGCCAGGTCCTCTGACTGACTGCATCCAGAACCCTTTCTACTACTCTGTGAATTGGGAGAACATGGAAATCTTTGGATAGGGATAAATGGGTTCTAAGAAAAAGAGAAAAGAAAACAAGATGGTGGCTAAACAGCTAAACAGGTCTTACTGTAAAAAAAAAAAAAAAAAGTGGTTCCAACCTATCTTAGAAGCTTCATCAGTAGTGATCCTTGAAAAGGTGTTATTGACGGCCGCTAGGTGGTGCAGTGGATAAAGCACTGGCCCTGGATTCAGGAGTACCTGAGTTCAAATTTGGCCTCAGACACTTGACACATACTAGTTGTGTGACCCTGGACAAGTCACTTAACCCTCATTGCCCTGAAAAAGAAGAGAAGAGAAGAGAAGAGAAGAGAAGAGAAGAGAAGAGAAGAGAAGAGAAGAGAAGAGAAGAGAAGAGAAGAGAAGAGAAGAGAAGAGAAGAGAAGAGAAGTGAAAAGAAAAAAGGAAAGGGTGTTACTGTCTCTCCTTCTTTAACTTGAAATAAGAGGAATTCAGTGAGTAAAACTGAAAATTACCCCATTTACTAGCAAAGGACAAGAGTGACCTGTACTTGACTCATGAACTTTATAAACACATTAGTAACATGTATGGTGTGGTATCAAGAACAGTGTATGAGGAGCCAGGAGCCCTGGAGTCTCCACTCCATGCCTAGCTAGATGTGTAATTAATCTTTTCATGCCTCATTCATTTCACTTACAAAATGTCGGCAGGTCAGAACAAGATGACATCCAAAGTTTCTTCTAGTACTAATTCTCTGTGATCTCTTTCAAGGAAATATTTGCTACCTCCTCTCCAAATATCAAAGGGTTTAAGAAAGCAACACGCTGATTAATCCATAAAAAGTAATTCAATCAGCCCAACTTAACAAGGTCCTTTTTGTAGTACTTTTCATAAGAAGCATCAAGAACAGCCAAACAAAAGGGGTAATTATTTATATTTAGATAATTCCTTATCCACATGCATGCTTTCTTCTAGGCTTACATTAATAAGTCTACATTAACTTGCAAAGTTCTAAGCTTCCTAATGCAAAGCAAAGGGTCCAAGTAAACAGTGTCACACTTCATTTTAGAATGAATCTTATGGGAAGATTATCTGTCAAATAGCTAGGAGAGGTATTCTACATAACTTTCTCCATTTGATATGCTAAAAGTTATGTATCTCAAATGAAGTTAGCTCAATACCATTCAAATTAAAAGTGTTCCTCTCTAGAGATATTCCTGGAAAGGTTGAGTCGTAAAATAGAACACATGTATTTTCAGAAGAGAGCTGCTAGGGCAGAAGCAAGATGGTGGCATAGCAGGAAGAAGGACAGAAGAGCTTCTAACGTAATTCCTTAACAAGCTGAAGAAAACGCCATAGACTTACTCTTGTTTATGAAATCCAACCCCAAGTTGGCATAGGGAGACAGAGATGCCTGTTGACAACAAGTATGGGATATGGCCAGGGGAACATGCTACATTGGGGTACATTCAAAAGAGCTAAAAAGTGAGTGAGCCTGTGAATCTGGGCAACAAAAGGGCTCAGATCCATACATGAATTGCCCTGCCCTTTTGTAGAATGTGGATACAGGTGCTATCTGGGAGCTCCCTCATGGACTCTTGAGTTCTAAGTCACAGATCCAAGGGTAACTGATATGGGGAACATGCATCTGCATGTGGCATTCCTAAGTGTTGTATGGCTGCAGACCCTTGGCTGCATACTGACTTAGCAGGAAGTTCAGAAGTAAATAGTAGATTTTGGGCTCTGACTCTAGGAACATGAAGGGGTGTTAGTTCCCACCTCCAATAACCAATGAAGCTGGAATAATGGAATAACCATACCAAAAGGGAGCCTATACAGAGTTTCCTAAGTGTCAAGTCCAGCAATAGTCCACTGGAATACTAAAGAAAGGCAAGCATGCAGGTGTGTTTCATATATCCAAAGTCAGGTCAGGAACTTGCAGCACTCAGACCAGAAGTTTGGTGGTCATACATTGCCCTGAATCAGAATACTTGGGAGCCCTGAAAGCCTACAGGTTTCCAGCCTGAGCTATTCCTGAGATCCTCAAATATCACAACACTCAATACCCCCAAGAAAGTAGGAAAAAGACTCAAGAGGCCAAACGTTTGGGCCAAACATTGCTCCCAAAGTGCCAACAGTATTGGCCCCAACATATCCTCTGAAATCAGTCTGGAAGGGTAAAAGTTTGGTAGACTGAATCAATAAAGAATGACACTCTAAGGGTCTACTTTAGTGACAGGAATGCTCAAGAAACAAACTAAAGTGGGGGGGAAGGATTCAAAAATATCTACAATGATTCAAAGAAAAATATGTCTTAGTTACCAGGTCAACTAGAATTTCTGGAATAAATGATACAAGCATGTTTTTTACTTTTTGAAGACCTAGAATTACTTTAAAAATCTAGTCAATTTGGGGCCAGCTAGGTGGCACAGTGGATAAAGCACCAGCCCTGGATTCAGGAGGACCTGAGTTCAAAATCAGCCTCAGACACCTAACACTTACTAGCTGTGTGACCCTGGGCAAGTCACTTAACCCCAATTGCCTCACCAAAAAAAAAAAGAAAGAAAGAAAGAAAGAAAGAAAGAAAGAAAGAAAGAAAGAAAGAAAGAAAGAAAGAAAGAAAGAAAAGAAATTATACAACTGCCTAGTTCTCTCAGAACCAGTGAGGAAAATGGAAATAGAAAGAATTCACTAATCAATACCTTGTTAATGGTCCTAAGAACATTTTAGCTGATGCCCAGAGCTTCTAAGTTAAAAAAAATAATAACAATCCCACATACATCCTCAAAGGAATAATTCAAGAAAATGCAATAGTCAGGCTTATATGTGATTTAGCAGCTCGCTTTATAAAAGAGTAAACTGATTATAATCCTCTAATATAGAAGGCAAAGTATTGGGTTTATAGTGAAGAATAACTTATCCAGCAAAACTAAGTCCCTAAAAGGGAAAACATGGATCTTTAATGAAACAGAGGACTTCCAAACATACCTGATGAAAAGACCAGAGGTACAAGAAATTTTGAAGTGCAAACTTAGGAGAGTCAAAAGATATATTAAAAAGTAAACATGAAAAATAACATTGCAAAATACTCTAAATCAATAATCAGAGAAAAGTAAATAAAAAACTCTTAAGTGCCCATGTCTAATCTATCAGACTGGCAAAGCTGACAAGAAAGAATCATTGTAAATACTGGAGGGCAGATGGAAAAACATGTACATTAAAGCACAGTTGTTGGAGCTTGAACTGGTATCCCCTTCTAAGAAGCAATCTGGAATGAAGGTGAAAAAATGTTGAAAGACTTAGCAACTTTGATCAACACAGTGATCAACCCTAATTCCAGAGGTCTCATGATGAAACATGCTCAGGATTAGAGTTGATTGATTCAGATTGAGACCTATTTAGATTGAATCATTTTCTTTGGTCACAGGGGGATGCAGGAATTGACAACACATGTTTGTAACAGGGATTTGGTTTTTCTTTGTGTATCAATGGAAGGGTGTGGTATTGATGCATTTCCAGTAAATAAATATACACATGTGTATGTTCACATGTATGTGTACACACATATACATATGTGTGTTTATATTTATTTAATGGGAAAATCCCATGGGTTCCTTTCTTTGAAATATGTATGGACACATATACATTTTATGAAGACTAGATCCTTTAGGAGTCCCACCTTAAGCTACTCCCCACCTGTCTTCTCAAAGAGCAGACTGGATATTCAAACAATTGATAAATGCCAATTTAAGAGGAAAGCATATTCTAAATTTGTTAGTTTTCTCCCAACCGATGAGGCTAAACTTATAGAACCAACAACAAAAAACACCTTGAAATAGGGGTAAAACAAAATATTAATTCTCCTAATGGTAAAATTGAAAGTATTCTGAGAGTTCTGTTACTGAACTTCTAGAAAATCATAGCATACCCCCTTACCATTGAAACTTACTACATTTAAGTTTCTTAGGTGCCTAACATTGTTCTATCCTGCAGAGACTGTTTTACTCTTTGGGGAAAAATCACATAGCAATTTACAAATAGAAGTTGGTAGTCTGGGAAAACTGAGGCAGTTTATGTTCCACTAGGCCAAAGTCAGAATGACCAGAACAGGTGCCTCATAAAACTATAGCACCATGCAAAAGAAAGAAGTGAGAGGCAATTTGTCTTTATAAGAAGAGCCTAGCACAATACCTGGCATATAGTAGGTATTTAATAGATGCCTATTGATCAACCATTATAGGATCAAATCTTCTGATAATACTCACTGGTCAGGGTCCTAGTGCTTTATAGTGCTGCTGGTCATAGGAAACCATGAAGTTTAGGCTAAATGAGATTCCACTAACATTCATTAAACACCTCCTACTGAAGAGGCATTGTGCTGGACATTGAGGGGCAAATAAAGATGCAATCCCTGCTCTCAAAGCTGGCAATCAAAAGGCAGTATACCACTAAGACAGTCCTCTATGATCCTTGCTCTAGGCAAGCTTGCTGTCTGGTAAGGAGCATGTGGCACCTTCCTAAGAAACTATAATTTAGAAAATAGATTATGTACAAACAGATGAATTAAGATGCACTGTGTGAGGTCTGATTCGGGAGGGAAGTGAAAGCAATGAGGAGGAGGTAACATTAGAGCTTGATATTAAAGGATGGAAATCAATCCTTTCCCCATTCTCTATCTCTTAAGTAAAATAGAAACCTCCAGAAAGTTTCCTGGCCGTCAGGGGTACGATCCCCAGTAAAGATGAAAAAATCTCTATTCTTGCAAAGAAAAGAAAAAAAATAGTGATTCCTGATGAGAATCTATCGGAGGCATCTCATTTCTCTAGAAAAGTCATATTATCTAGAAGTAGATCGAAGCATAAGACTTCCAAGAGGGACTCAATTCAATAATTATAAGGCACTCCATCTAGATCTACCTATATTCCCTTGGCTCAAAAAAGGGGCTTGGTGGCTAAAAAGAAGAGGAATGAGGGAGGGCACAAAACAGGGTGATATTCCACTTTACCACCCTGACTTCCCACATAACAAGGCTTCTGCTGAACAATCTATGGAGAGACCTGTATAGTTTTCTAAGTGTTGGAAGGCTAACAGTGTTCTGGGAACCCAAATGTTCTTTCTGTCTTATAGTGTAAAGTCCCTGGAGCATCCCAAGTCATTTTAGGGGAGGGTGTCCAACTTCCAGAAACTTCACCAAAATCCTTGGTATAGCCATAGAAAACAGCCATCCTCCAGTTTCTCTACCAACCATTAGAGGTCAGCATTGCTCCAGGAATTCCTGCAGAATAATGGTAGAAATTGCTATTTCAAGGGACCTGAGGTATTATGAAGTCTTGTTCCCCCATTCAGTTTAGCAAACACTTACTGAGCTGATATTGTGCCCAGCACTGCTCTGGGCATCATCAGATTTACCAAGAAGTGTGAGACATAGAACTTGCTATTTATGACCTCATGATCTAGCTGGGATACCATGATTATAATAAGACAGAATTAATCAAGTAATTATTAGTGTGGTATGGACTGTGAACGTCCACTCTTTCTCAGTTTCCTTTGCTAGATCCTCCTCCAGGCCATGGATGATATCCCATTGGGTTCTGTCCTGGTTCCTCTTCTCCCTCTATACTATTTCACTTGGTGATCTCACCAGCTACCACTGGTTTAATTACCATTTCTATGGTGATAGTTCTTAAATTTACTTTCCAGTTCTAATCTCCCATCTCTATCCCCATCTGCCTATTGGACATCTAGAACTGGATGTCTCATAGACATCTTAAACTCAACATGTCCAAAACAGAATTCATTATCTTCCCCTTTCCCTAACTCTCCCCACTTCCAAACTTTCCTATTACTCCCGAGGGCATGACCATCTTCTTAGTCCCTCAGTTTCTCTATCTAGGTGTCATCTTCAACTTCTCATTATCTCTCATCTCCCATACCCACTCTGTTGCCAAGACCTATATATTTCACCTTTTTAACGTCTCTCAAATACACCCTCTTCTCTCCTCTAAAACTAACACCATCTTAGTCCAGGACCTCATCTCCCTATGCCTGGACTCTTGTAATAAAGTGTTGATTGATCTGCCTGCACAAATCTCTCTCTATACTCCAATCTCTTTTCCACTCAGCTGCCAAAGTGATTTTACTAAAGCACAGGTGTGACTATGCCATCCTTCTACTCAATAAATTTCAATGGCTTCCTTTTTACTTCCAAGATCAAATATAAAATCCTCTAAAATCCCTAACCCTAAATTTTCCAGGGTCCTGCCTTACAGGGTACTCAAGTGACTTCCCACAATTAATAGTGATACTGTTCCAGACTATCAAATGTACTGTGGTGGCAATTCCCACTGAAGAATATCAGGCATAGACCCGCTGAATTGCTTTTCAGGATGATACATACACTGGCTGGCCACAATCCCCAACTAGTGCCCATCTCCTCCCACTTCCTATGGGGCTAAAAGCTACTTATGATCTCTCCTTTGTTGCTTTCTACCATGGTGGTCCAATGCAAGCAATATAAAATTCCAAGTGGGGAGAGACAAATCAGCACCCTAATACAGGAACAATTGAATGCTGGGATCAAATTCTGGTCTATTTCTTAGTTCAATAGCATGATATAACCAGTGGAGAACACCATAAGTACTTGATGACTAGTTACAGACTATTAGGAGCTAAATCAAGTTTTGGGCACATTTGACCTCTCTGTACCAGACATAGTGACTGTGACTTCCAAATTCTGACCTTCTGCATGAGAGGCATAGCAATAATCTAGTGGATACTCTAATATATCCAGCACCAGGTAACTCATTTCTTCAATAGCCATATACATGCCTTGGATGGGAGAGCTTTGATCAGGATGATGGGCACTGGGAAAGCTGAGTTCTGATGAGAGTAGTGTTGACCTGTGAGAAATGGTTTAACTGAGATGTCTCCTGTCTATCTTGTCAGTCTCATGCTGGAATGGTATTGTAAGGGCTAACTTTTCTACTTCCCTACAGCAGCATTCCTATTTCCCTGCTCTGTAATTCTCCCTCCTTATTAGGTAATTTAGAGAATAACTTCATTTTACTCATCCTATAGCTAACAAAGTAATATATCTTTGGTAACATACTGGCTCTTTGTCTTAAATGATATGCAGACAATTTTTACTTTATATGTTTATCAACTTTATGTAAAAAATTCTGAAAGGAAGGAATCCTCATTCCCCCCCCCCAAAAAAAACCTCACAAATATTAACTTTACAGTACTGTACTCTCTCTTTCTCTGCTCCTGCCCCTTGGCTCATTGCTCCCCCTAAACCCCCAATAAAAAACCAACCCTTCAAGTGAAAGCAGAAGAATGGAGGCTGGATCAGGGCTTGGTTGGAGACCTGAGGAGAGACCGGGTGCCCCATTTCACCCACCTTCCTGCGTGTCTGGCCAGAGTGTCTGTCTTTTCTCCATCCATGCTGGGGTACTGTGTGTCTGCTTCCCTAGTGTCACCTATCCTCTCTCGTCTGTCCATTTCCTATGTTCCCCCATGTTCTTCCTCTTGGTTCTGGCCAGGCCCCAATGTGGCTAGACCCTGCACCATGTTCTCACTTCTCTGTCCTTGGTCCCCATGTGTCCTTGAATCATGTACCAGCTTCCTCCCTCCACGGGGTGAGACCCATTCTTGCCTCCTTCCCTCCCTCCTTTCTACCCTCATTCAATTCTCCACCTCTGTGGAAATTTGAATTATGTAAAAATTTCTTTATGTAGAGGTTTGCAGGGTGGTCCGCTTTTTGTCTATATAAAGACAAGAACTGTCTGTAGAAAGTCAAGACCAGAGGTTCTCTGAGAATTTGACTAGAGGAGATACACCCGCTGTGTGCTGCACGCTGTGGCTATGGCTATGGAGACTGAACACTAAGACTATTCCTGCAAGTAGCTGTTTTCCTCCTTCCTTTGTGATCAGCAACAAAGTTTGTTAAAGCTGTTTCTGAGGGATGATACTTTTTATCTGGACACTGCTGTTGTAGAGAATGCTTTGCATCAGCCACTGACAAGACTATGCTTTCTAGAGGTGAGAAGGAAGGGCTCTCCTTTTTTGGAGAAGGCCCTATTTTTGGACTGGGAGAAACTTTCTTCCCTTCTGTGAAGTGGAGAGAATCATCTGGGTAAATCTGGAGCTTAAAGGATGCATCTGTCATACAGGAGCTCAGGGAACTCACTATGGTTTTCAGGTTTCTTTTGTGGGATGGGGATAATTCCCAGAAAAACACACACAGGCCTGCCAGTAAGAGTGCATGCACTACACACACACACACATCCACCTCCCGAGCTGAGCCTAACAGAGCAGCAGCCCCTGGGGCCTTCCCAGACTGGTGGCCCTGTCTTCAGGTACCAAACAAAGAGGCTTCTGTTCCCTCCTCACCCATCCCTAGCAGGGAACACAACATAGCTTCTGCTAGAGGATACAAAATACCTTTGTCTGCTTCTGCCTCCCAAGAAACTGAATCTTCTCCACACAAACAGAACTACCATTCACAGCACCACCCTGCCCCATTTTGTTTTACATTCCTTTCCTTAAGCTGGGGAGACACTGGGGCTGGTGGGTGGCAGGGTAGGCTGACAGGGCTGGGTGTGTTTCCTTTCAAAGTCGTGTGGGGCAGAGCAACTTGATAACCCAAGAAAACCCAAAGAAAAAAAAACCAAAAGATTCCAGAAGAGATGGGCCCCTTTTCTCCAAGATGCACAGCAGAGTCAAAGTACTTCCTATTGTCCCAAGAAGTTCTCTCTCCAGCTGCTCCCAACCCCTGAATCTCACAAACATGCCTGGGGCTTCTTTTCAAATGTGGCTCAGAGGGGAAAGCCTTTAGAGGCTGAAGGCTTGGCATCAAATGACTGTCCAGAAAGAGCAGTCTGTGAATGTTCCCCTCCTTTCTCAGTGAACGTTCCCTTCTCCATTGTAGAGGCACTACCTGAGTTTGAATCAATTCCAGCCCTGCCACCCCTGTGGATTTGGGCAAGTTACCACCTCTAGGGGAACTCAGTTTCCCCTTTATAGATCCCTACTAGATCTGAATCTATTGTTAGTAGAATGACCCTCAGAGGTCACTTTATTGTAAGAGACAATTTGTTGTCCTTCATTTTCTGTCTTTTTGGTTTTTTGTTTGTTTGTTTTGGGTGGTTTTTTTTTTTTGCAGGGTGTAATAGAATTTATTAATTTGATCATTGACAATGCTATGCTAAGGTTTAGTAAAAATCCAGCAATTCAAACAGTTAAAGAAGAGAATCCAGCTTTCCAGACCAGAGTCCAGAATCCAGTTTTCCAGACCAGAATCCAGCTTCCCCCTGATGACATCTTACCACTTCAAGAAGACAAGAGAACTCAGAGACTTTATATGAACAGTTTTGTTTTGTTAGTTTTTACTATCTCCTTTCTGTTATTATATACCATCTGTAACATGTACTCTCTGCAGAGGCCCTCCCTCTGTAAGACCAATGTCAAAGTGTTGCGTTCATGAGAGATTGCCCCTCTGGACAAAACTTTTCTCTCTCCTTTTCTATATTGATATTATCATATTATTAGATAGCATAGGATATTATTTTTGGCTGTTTCATTGAGCAAACTTATTTGTTTTTCAAATGAAAGCAAGGGAGGAATGTGGTAAAAATGAAAGTTTTTAATTAAAATTTAAGAGTTGAATGCATACTACTGAAACGGTTTTTGAAGGACCACCAGTTTTTGAAGGACTGCCCTTTCAGGAAGGAGATCGTGACAAACAGCCATGCGCCTGCTGCTGCCCAGGAGAGCATGGCCAAGGACACCACTTCCGGGGTGCCAGCTTAAAAATGAGGAGAGAATGGAAGTGCTCTCTCTCTCTCTCTCTCTCTCTCTCTCTCTCTCTCTCTCTCTCTCTCTCTCTCTCTCTCTCTTTCGGTTTGCATATGCTGGCTCAGGTTTGATGGCATGTTTGGGTGATCGGCTCTGGTCCTCGGTGGCAGCACGGGCTTGACTCTGGTTCTCAGCCTGAGAGGCAGTTTTGGGATTTATTGAGTTTTATAAAAGAATATAGAATAAGCTTAGATCTAAGATTATTCATTTGTATTTCTACTTTCCTATTTCCCTAATTAGTATCACCTGTTTGTTGGCTAATTAATTTCCAAACAATAAAAGCTAAGTAATCCCTCTCTAATTAAAGCTCAGAGGCTTCTTTCTCTTATTGGTCTGGGAGATATAAAGGTTAAAGGGGAGTTTAATGCTCTTATATCCAATTTTAAATCTCACAAGGGCAATGGGGGTTAAGTGACTTGCCCAGGGTCACACAGCTAGTAAGTGTTAAGTGTCTGAGGCTGGATTTGAACTCAGGTCCTCCTGAATCCAGGGCCAGTGCTCTATCCACTGTGCCTCCTGGCCGCCCCCTGTCCTTCATTTTCAAAGAGGATCAGTGTCATCATGGGGTGGTATCTTGACTTGTACATGAATTGGATTTAAGTGGGGCACAATTACACAAAGTCATCAGCCACAGTCTCTCTTCCAGAGTCATCAAAGTCCAGTGGCAAGACAAGAGTCGGGATAACCAGCTATAGCCTTGGATGCAATGGATGACTTTGGTGTCTTTGCTTTCTAATCAAACTCTAAGTGTTCCCCAGTGCCTGCTTCACCTACCTTGGTGACCATTGGAACAAACTGTTCTCACCAGCCCATTCCACTGGAGGAAGCCTTCATGTTTTGGTGGGTAGACAACTCCCCAGGTCCTCAATGGATTTGAAGCCTATCAGTTACCCTCCACCTGATTTAACCTAGCAGCTAAGACGGTTTGCTGAGGTGTGGCCGCTGTGAATGCTTGGAGTCACTGGGGATAGTTGGGTGAGAGGTGAACACCAAAAGTGGATGAGCAGCCCTGAAAAAGGCTCAGCAGCCCTTACACCAAAGATGTTGGTATTCCTGAACACTCACAATAACTTACGATCTAAATCTGACATCATCTGAACTCTTTGTTTTATAGAGTAAACTGAGGGAACTTGCTAAATGTCACACAGGTATTTAATACCAAAATTGGCACTAAAACCCAGGTCTTAACTCCTACCTTTCTGTAGACAAGAGCCATCTGTGTATTTTTTTAAAGTGGGGCAATGAGGGTTAAGTGACTTGCCCTGGGTCACACAGCTAGTAAGTGTCAAGTGTCTGAGGCTGGATTTGAACTCTGGTCTTCCTGAATCCAGGGCCAGTGCTTTATCCACTGCACTACCTAGCTGCCCTTCCATCTGTGTAATTTTTACCAAATCCCTGCAACCATCCTTCTGAACCTCAGTTTCTTCACTGAAAAATTGAGAGATTTCACTTGGGTGACTTCTAAGGTCATGCCCAGCTCTGACATTCTCTGTTGTGTGTTTAATGTGAATGCTGAGTGTTCATAATTGTTAATGTGTGACAGAAAGGCAAACAATAGGATATTAGGAGGGTGTGTGTGTGTGTGTGTGTGTGTGTGTGTGTGTGTGCGCGCGCGTGCGCGCATGTGTATAAAGAGGGGATTAGAAGTGGGGAAGAAGAAGGGGAAGGAAATCAAGGAGCAGAAATATGAAGGAAAGAAATGCCAGGATGAGCAAGAGAGGGAAAAAAGAATTCAAGCATTGATGTAAAGGTCAGAGTGCTTGGACAGAGTAATAAATTAAGACTTGGACTGGACACTTGCAAAAGAGTATGTGACCTATGACATCTCTCCTCCCTCAAATTCTAAGTAGTTCAGCAAGGCTTCTTATTAGCCATGAGGACCTTTTGTTGACTATTCCAATTTATCCTGCATCCAGATTGTTTGTAAATGGTGGTTTGCATTTTGTCTTCCCCCTTTAGACAGAGATCTCAAGAACAGGAACTGTCTTTTGCCTTTCTTTGTATCCCCATCAATTAGCACAGTGCCTGCCTGCTACATGGTAGGTAATTAATACATGTTTACTGACTCACTGAGGACCCTGAAGAAAGAAAAGCCAGCAAATAAAGGAAAAGTTAGGGAGCTGCCTTGAATTCATAGCCCTATTTAAATATGGGGATTAAGGCTGGCAAACCAAACAGAAGTAATGTTGTTTTCTCAGCAGTGTTTAGTCTACCTAGAACTGTAGAGGCAGTGTCATGTGGTAAGTAGACTTCAAAGCCAGGAAGACCTAGGTTCAAGTTCCAACTGTGACAGGTACTGGATGTGTGACCCGGAGCAAGTCCGTTAACTTCTCCACAGCTTTGCAGACATCTAAGTTGCAGAGAAGGTGGTGATCTGACCTGGTAGAGGGAATTAATTTCTGGGAATTCGCTGCGCTAATGAAATAACAAGTCCAGTTGGAAACAAAACAAAACAAAAAGAATCTTAGAACTTGAGAGCTGGAAAGGATTTAGCTATCATCCAGTTCAAACCTCTTCCTGTCCAGTGAGGGGATTCATGCCACGATATCCACGACAGAAGGTTAATCCAGTATTTATTTGAACAATGCAGTGAAGGGTGGGACTCACTATCACAACGCAGCCCATTTCATTGTTAATTGTTTCTCATTGTTTTTGCCTTAGTGTTGAGCTGAAATCATCCTCACTATACCTTCCATCTATTGGCTCTAGTTTGGACACAAAAACTTAGCTACTCCTGCTTCTAAATGATACTCATTTAAAAAAAAAAATTCAAAGATAGAATTCCAGACTTGTAGCACTGGAAGGAACCTCAGAAGCCAACTAGTCTAAAGCAGAGCCGTACAAGAATTCTTTCCACGGCAACCCCACAAAGTGATCATCTATCCTTGGCTTGAAAATGGAACCTTCTATGTCACAAGGCAGTCCACACTATTTTTGGATAGCTCTAATTGATGAATTCAGGCTTCCCACAGCCACTGGAACCAAAAGAGAGAGTGTAAAGTAGGCTCCCTTTAGTGGAAATATGCACAGTCTAATACAGAATATGTTTAATGTGATTGATTGTACATACATAACCTTTATCGGATTGCTTTCTGTCTTGGGGAGGGGGGAGGGAAGGGAGGAAGGAAGAAAAAATTGGAACTAAAAATCTTGTGAAAACAAATGTTGAAAACTATCTTTACATGTAACTGGAAAATAATAAAATATTTTTATGTTTAAAAATTTTTAAAAAGAAATATTCTCAGTCTGAGAGAACCTTTTATCTTTCATCTTTAGTTAGAACCATTGACATCTCAGTTTCAAAAGAAAAAGAAACATTATTCATTTTGTTACCTACAATATAATAGGTCCTACAAACTGCAATTTTAAAAAATTGAAATAACTCAGATAATTGCTTAAAATTTTGAAAATGAAATTTTCAACATCATTAATCTTTTTGAAAAATGAAATAATAGTCCTTTTGGTGGGCAAATATATAACTGATTTGAAGAAAAAAGGACCACTGGATAAGCTGAAACTAGACAATAGAGACCATTTAAATATCAAGGTAAAAATCCTAAATCCAAAAAATATGACACACTATATTTATCACTAGAACTCATGGAAATTGTTATTGATGAAGAAGAGGCTGACATCCCTCCTAATCCACCACAACACCCTGATTCATTGAGACCATTCAACTCTACTATTGTCTAGTTCATACTTTTTTTCTTGTCCAAAAGAATCCTGAGAGCCTTTATTAAATACCTTGATGAAACACAAATACACTATGGTTATGTCATTTTCCCTGGTATACCAGTTGAAAACCCTGTCTTTTAAAAAAAATGAGATTCTTCTAGCATAACCTCTCTTAAATGAATGTACACTAGCTTTTAGTGACCAATTCTCCTCCTCTTAAACATATATGCTAAAATTTTGTCAGGCATTGGAAGGCAAGTTCATCAGCTTAGAGACTGAATAATCTTCTTTTCCTTTTTGAAGCATTTGCCCAATTCCTGGTCCACACCACATCTTTTTCGATAGTAGCTCAGCAATTACATTTATTAAGTTCTCTCCTAGGCAAAGACCTATTGGTTCTTTAAGCAAAATATTTTCCTTTACATGACTACCTTATTCTACAAAAAAATAAAAACAAAAACAAAAACAAAAAGGTCTGAGATCCTCTAGGATAGAAACAATATTTTATTTTTTTTCTTCAGGAGAATCTAGATCACGATACAGAATAAGACAGTTTTTGATTACAGCAGTACAATTTGCTCAATTTCTACAAGAACACAAGGGTGGTGGGGAGGCAGATTGTGGCTTTTTTTCCATTCACATTACAACACTCAAGGTCTTACCATTTATGACACACATTTGGACAACAAGTACTAGATTTGGGGGAGGACAAAATAAACAGCCACCTCATGCAATCTCCACCTAAGCTACCATGACCACCACCATTCTGAGTATAGGAGACAGTGTGCACATCAAATACAGAAGGGCTGACACTGAGAAAAAGGCATAGGGAGATACCTTAATTAAAGTCAGGGTAATTGGTGGGATTGACTCTCTCCTCTCCTCTCCTCTCCTCTCCTCTCCTCTCCCTCCCTCCCTCTCTCCCTCACTACTGCCCTCGCTCTCTCTCCATCTTCCCTGACCCCCCCCCATGCATTCTCTTCCCCCAACTCTAGTGCTCCTCACTCACAATGGAGAAAATGACGAGAGGGACAGACAGCCTCTACAGGTTGAGACCAAATACCCCCATTAAACCACAATGATCAATTCCTGCCACAACCCTTGTTTCACACCAAACAAAGTAAAGAAGTTAGGAGTTCAGCTGACATCAGGAGAAGGAATTTGAGGTCTAAGACCAAGATTTGGATTTGGGAATAGTGTCAGGCTTCAGAGATGCCAGGGTTATTGCTGAGATACTGGAAATCAAGACAAGGGACTACCACTTTCTTTTTGGATTGGGGGGGGGGGGTAGAGAAGGAGGGGTCAGGGAGGAAAGACAGAGGCTTCGTCTAAATGTCGCCGTGACACCAGCTTTTCCCAGCCTTGGCCTTTACAAATTTAGGACCATGACAGGAGTTTCTAGCAAGCTTTAAGATGGCCAACTAACTTTGATAAGACCTACTATGGAATTGAGGCAAGCTGCTTTTAATTCAAAATATAAAGGAAAGCTTTCTAACAATTAAAGCAATCAAACGATGGCACAGCCTGCCTTGACCAGTTGGCAGCTTCCCATCGCTTGAGGTGCTCATGCAGGGGTTAGATAATAGACCATATGTCAGGACTGTTGTAGTGGGGATTACTGCACTAGCTGCGGGGTTGGCCATCTCAGTACCTATGATTCTGAGAAAGGGGAAAGTGGGACTCTTCTCCCCCAGAGACAAGAGTTGTAGCTTGGAGCTGCCTTGGGCATCTTCAGTACAGGCTGAAGGGCAGAATACTGAGCTGTTACAGGTGGGGAGGAAGCATGAGAGGTGAAAGGCCTTAGAATAAGAACACTGCATATATCACTACCCTGTCATCCTCTGGGAGACTTCAAATAGTCAGAAATGTATGCCCTGTCCTTCTTTATCCATGCCAATCAAGAGAAAGAACTATTTGTTCCCTTCTCAGAGTGGGAGGGGAGAAGTGCAGATAGGAAGAAGAGACCATGGTGATGGATGGATTGATGGATGACCCAGCTCCTGACCTTGGGGAAAGTTAATCCAAGTTTTACTAGGGACACAATATCACCCACAAACATCGAACCACAAAGACCATGTTGATCAACCACACACATACACATCACACAAGTCAGACAGTACAATAGGCTAAGAGGGGCACGAGCATTAGTTTGTCTGGCAAAGTCATGGACCAGTTTTGGAGGAATGGACAGGAATGGACACGTGACTTCTTGGCTTTTCCTGGGAAAGGTTTTGTTGCTGTGGTTTCCAGGCATTTCAAGCATCAATGTTGGCATCTAGGGGGTTGTGCAGTGGTCTTTAGGGATTGGTGGCTGTGGAAAGAGAGGAGAAAAACCCTTCTTTTGACCTTATAACAATAGTAGTTAGCACGTATATTAAAAGGAGCTAGGGGGCTCAGTGAATAGAGTGCCAGGAGAAATCAGGAAAACTGATTGTTGCTAGTTCAAATCTGGCCTCAGACATTTACAAGCTGTGTGACCCTGGGCAAGTCACATGCAGGTCTGTGTATTTTGGTACCTTGGGGCGAAACTATGACTTTTACCCTAGTTATGGATCTGCAATCACCCAACTTTCCTAGGCTTCAGTTTCTTCATCTATAAAATCACATTCACCAACCCTGTCGCCCTTATGGAATTGTGGAGAGAAAATGGATATTATTATTATTAAATGGTTGACTGTGGATAACTATATGGAATTTTAAGTTACAATAAAAGCTGGTTTACTTAACGTTCTAACAGCAGAAAGTCTCTGTAAGCAGCTCTGTACCATGTACAGCAAGGACAAATTGCTGTATGGGATATATGTTACTTATACTTTGCCTATAAAGAAGCTCAGGCCAGGAAAGCAAAAGAATTTGTCCGTGGTTCCATAGTTAGTGTTAGAGACAGGGTTCAAATCCAGACCTACTGTCCAGTGTTCTTCCAATCTACTACACTTAGCTTTGCGCTGACCCTGTGAACCCACCCAAAGTGCCTTCTGAATCCTCAAAGAAAAGTTAAATTGTCTTCAGTATAGTTTTAGTGTTAGGTGTTTTGTTGCATTCTAATTCTTCTAAAAAATGATAAGTACCCAGAGTCACTGCTAACTCCCCATTAAATAAAATATTGGATTATCTCGAACACCCTACTTCTATGGTGCTAGACAATTGACAGCATTTAAGTGTTTTAGCAATTCTCCGTATCTGCCACCACTTATCCTTTCCTCTCAGACTCAGAATTCTCTCAGGGCAGGACCGGCTCTAGTTCCATTCTCTGTACCCCTCCCCCTCCCCCAACTCTCCTAGATACTAGTCTAAGACTAGCTTTCCAGGGGTCTACTTTAACCTTCCCAGACTAGCTAATTAGTCCTGTTTCAGGGCCATCACAGGCCGGAATGGGAGGGAGAGAGGGAGGGGGCTCACCTTCTTGCCTGACTGCTGCACACCTCAATTCTCCACTTTCTGGGGTTCTGTAGCTGAAAAGAAAAACAGCATAAAGTATAACACAGAAAAGACTGACCGGCAGGGAGGCGCTGCTGGGCTATGCCCACATCTGACTATAGGAGACCTGGTTTTGCTTTCGGTGGTGGGGAGGGGGACAAGGGGCTGCTGAGGCATTGTGGAGATACAGCTAGACAGCAATGGGGAGGGCCTCCCTGTCCCACCACCACCCCTTCCACAGACACCTACCAGTGACTTGCCATACAAAACTCTTAAGGTTTGGGGGTGTTGTCTTTTACTGTGTTCTTCACCCTCTTTTCTACCCCCTCCCACCATCATTGTGACCAGATAGTTATGAAAAGTTACCATTGGAGGTGATCAGGTTCTCCACCTGAGCCTCTTCATCTCCAGGAGCTCTGAAAGAGAATATACAA
Source organism: Dromiciops gliroides (assembly GCF_019393635.1). Lineage (NCBI taxonomy): Eukaryota > Metazoa > Chordata > Mammalia > Microbiotheria > Microbiotheriidae > Dromiciops > Dromiciops gliroides. Next base: position 359,581,933 of record NC_057863.1, on the reverse strand, counting down.
TATAGGTCCCTTGTCCCAAGAAAGGTTCTCAGAGCCTCCTCTCCTTAAACCAGAGATCCTCTGATAGAGGCCAAGACAACCCAGAGAGAAGTTTGGAGGCACCTAAGAGCAGAGCCCACTGATCATCTAAGGGCACTGAATAAGTCCCTCCCTGGAGTCCAAGGGAGAGGACAAGCTGATTGAGTCTGTTGGAATAGACTCAGACATTTTTCAAATACATAGCAAAGACCAAAGAACAGATCATGTCAAAACCTTTCAGTCAGTCAGTACGCATCGATTAATTACTTACAACATGTAGGGCATTTTGGGGTGCACAGGGGATGCAAAACAACAACAAACAGTCCTTATCCTTATAAGGCACTCTCGTTTTTGTTTTGTTGTTTTTGTGGGGCAATGAGGGTTAAATGACTTGCCCAGGGTCACATAGCTAGTAAGTGTCAAGTGTCTAAGGTCAGATTTGAACTCAGGTCCTCCTGAATCCAGGGCCAGTGCTTTTATCCACTGTGCCACTTAGCTGCCCCTAAGGCACTCTCTTTTATTACTACTTTCTGGGAAAAGATCAAAATTAATATTACCTCTAATTTCTTCTGTATTGATATTACAAGGTAACTGATTTTATGCTGGATTAATTTTATAATTGGGTCTTTATCCATCTGGCTTGAGTTGTGTTTAGGAAGGCAATTAAGTTATAGCTTAAAGTTTGTTTATATGTGTGTGTGTGTATAAAAGTTAGTTTAGAAGAAAGATTGTTCTCTCTCACGCTGGTATCTCCAGGATACTTCATGGATACCATTAATTTAGTCCCTCAAAATCATTATCCCCAAAGGATGAATCCCGCCTCTTTTCCTGTTTTTGTATAGTTAAGGGAGTTTTTAATCTCTTCCAACAAGACAGCAAGCCTGTTATGCTGCTACAGATGGGCTGCATAAAACAATTAACATTCCTCAGTTGTTAGAGATGGGAGTGATTAGCCTTACCTGAACACCAGCCCACCTTTCTCAGCAGAGTCAATGTAACAATGTTCCTGTCCCAACCCTACACCGCCTTTTCTCCACTCCTAACAAGACCCTTTCACTGTTGTGTGTTAATAAAGAAGGTCCCCTCCTTCTTTGGGGGTTGCTGTCTTTGCTGAAGTTACCAGAGTGACACATTTTGTTCACAATTATACCCGTCTCTGTTAATAAGCTGACTGAGCTCAGAGTCTGTGCCTCAGTCTCCCTTTACTACATGTACTCGCCACACTTCTGAGGGAATTTCTCAGCCTGTTCAACCTGGCTCTTCTAACTAGTCCTATCCTCTGTAGACACATCCATCTCCTCTCTGTACCCACTTATTTTTCCTAGCATAGGTGCCCGTCAATTGCCCTGCTGCTAGATACATAGGAGAGTATATTGCAGGTGCACCGAAACAGGATTTGACAGGCTCAGCCCTGCAGGCTGATCTGAAAACCTGGATTGTAAGGAAGGGCAGAGAGGAACACAGCTCTTTGAAAGGGTCTCCCACGCTCCTTACAACTCAAGAAGGCTAAGGGCCCTGAACTTTGGTGGTGTTCCTCTAAGAAAGGGCCCCAAGCCAAGGAGAAGGGAGATCGGCAATAGTGGAGGTAGAGACAATTTCAAAAACTTATTCCTCTCTCCTGGCTGTAAATTGTACTGCTCTGTATCCCCCGGCTTCAAGACCGCAGCAGACTTTATTACTTCCCATTGGCTGAATGAAGATGGAGTTCTTTCCTTTCCCTATCTTCACCACAAAGACTTCAGCCCACTCCCCTGCCCCTGCCCCTGCCTCTGACTTGGAGAGATAGAAGAACTTGACAGCTTTGGGATCAATTTGAATCCACCAAGCTTCTTCCCAATCATTTCAGGCTTCACCATCCCAGTGCATGCATTACCTGGGCTTCTGATTGAAGCTGCACTTGCATCTCCGACCTAAGAGGAAAACAACAAAAAAAATCCAGTTATCTGGGGCAGCTAGGTGACGCAGTGGATAGAGCACCAGCCCTGGAGTCAGGAGAACCTGAGTTCAAATTCGGCCTCAGACACTTAACACTTACTAGCTGTGTGACCCTGGGCAAGTCACTTAATCCCAATTGCCTCACTTAAAAAAACAAACAAACAAACAAATCCAGTTGTCCAAATCTCAGATATTGGTAGATGAGACCCTCAATGTACCCTGCCTCATGAGGACACAATTGTAGTATTGTGCTTGGTTGTGGGTATAACCTTTAGGAAAAGAAATTGTCTAGCTGTAGTATATCCACAGGATGGGTGACCAGGGTGGTGAGGGAACATACAGCCATATCATATGAGAATAAATAGAAGGAACTGGGATTTTTAGCTTTGAGAAGACTTAAGGGAGACATTGTAGCTCTGTCCAAGTATTTAAAGGATTGTCACATGCAAGAGAGATTAGACTTATTTCTTATGCTTGGCCCCGGGGGGGGGGGGGGGGGGGGGGGGGCCAGAACCTGAAGTAATGGATAGAAGTTAACAGATTCCAATTGTAACCTGTAACTTCATTAGTATAGGAAGTCCCAGATGAGGAAATGCTTTCTCTGCAATTTATAAGATTAGAATTGCTCAGTGTACTAAGAGGTTAATTGGCTTTGCCCAAGGTCACACAGCCAATAGATAGATAGATAGATAGATAGATAGATAGATAGATAGATAGATAGATAGATAGATAGATAGATAGATAGATAGATAGATAGATATGGAGAGAGAGAGAGAGAGAGAGAGAGAGAGAGGGAGAGGGAGAGGTGTCACTAAACCATATACAAGGATCCTTGCTGGCCACATAGTGACTTTAAAAAACACATATTAACATTATCTGTGTTCTACTCTAATTTTAGGTATTTTGTTAAACATTTCCCAATGATATGTCCATCCAGTTCAGGCCATGCTTTAGAGTGTTATAGGCCTGCTCTACAGGACTGGTTCTCAAGCTTTTTGGTTTCACAACTCCTTGATATTATTAAAAATTATTGAGGGCATCAAAGAGTTTGTATTTATTTGTATTATATCTACCCATATTTACAGTATTGGAAATTGAAACTGATACATTTTAAAATGCTTATTTATTTTTATAAAATGATAATAAATCCATTACATGTTAACATAAATGACGTACTTCATAAAAATAGCTATACTTATGTAACTACATGTAAAAATAACTATACTTTCCAAAACAAAAAATTCAAGTGGCATTGTTTTGCATATTTTTGCAAATCACTAATGTCTGCTTTGCTAGAATATAGCTGGATTCTCATATCTGTTCCTACAGTCAATCTGTTGCCATCTGTTATTTGGGTTGAGGTGTATGACAAAAATCTGGTCTCACACAGATATGTAGTTGGAAAAGGGAGGAGTATTTTGTTGTCATTCAGTCATTTCAATTGTGTCTGATTCTTTCTGACCCCTTTTGGCGTTTTCTTGGCAAAGATACTAGAGTGGTTTATCATTTCTTTCTCCAGCTCATTTTACAGATGAGGAAACTGAGGTAAAAGGGGTTAAATGACTTGCCCAGGATCACTCAACTAGTGTCTGAGGTCTGATTTGAATTCAGAAAAATGACTCTTCCTGACTCCAGGCCCAGTACTCTATCCCCTGTACCACCTAGCTACCCATATCATGCATACGGGTATACTATTTTTTTAAACATGTGTCTAGATGCTGTTGTGATTAATGCAATACAGATTCATTTTATAACTTACTGAACTCACAGCAACTTTTTGACATTTTGTATTTACCCAATTAACGGATGCTAATAAACTAATTGTTTTCAGGAGGAGCTACCTAACTTTTTAAATGTTCAGTAGACTTCCTCATACTCCAAGAGTTTGGGAATCACTGACCTTGACCTTTAAAACTAGAGGAGTTCAAAAGAAGGAGAAACGCCCGTGGGCTGGCATGATCAGAGAAGGCTTCACCTGAGTCATATCTGAGCTGGGCCTTGAGGGGTGAGTAGGATTTCAACAGACATAGAGAAGAATAGAAGACTATAGGAGAAGGTAGGTTTGAATGGTGGGGATAATAATAATGATTATTAATAATAATAACAATTAATAATAAATAACTGATAATTATTAATAACAACAATAACAAGGGGCAGCTAGGTGGCACAGTGGATAGAGCACTGACCCTGGAGTCAAAAGGACCTGAGTTCAAATCTGGCCTCAGACACTTAACACTTACTAGCTGTGTGACCCTCGGCAAGTCACTTAACCCCAATTGCCTCACCAAAAAAAAAATAATAATAATTTAAAAAATAATAATAATAACAATAACTTAAAAGGACAGCTAGGTGGTCCAGTGGACAGAAAACTGGACTTGGTATCAGAAAGGCCTGAGCTCAAACTCTGCTGCAGATATTTACTAGCTTCTCTGGGCAAGATACTTTGATTTTCTCAGCCTCAATTTCTTCAATTATGAAATGGTTATGAAAATAGCAGCACTTGCCTTATCGTGTTCTTGTGAGGATGACATGAGATAATATACATAAAGTGCTTTGCAAACCTTACAGAGGTATATAAATGCTAGTTATCGTAATAATAGCTGAAAATTGTATCACATTTTAAAGCCTGCAAAGTACTTTACAAACTTTATTTCACTGGATCCTATTAGCCCTGTAAAGTATGTCCTGCAAATATTACTATCCCTAATTTACAGATGAATATTGAGGCTCAGAGAGGTAAGTGATTTGTCTGTGGTAACAAAGCTAGTAAGTGTCATAGGAAGGAACCTCGGCCCTTCTTGAGCCGGAGTTGAACAGGTAGGTAGTCAGTTCTCTGAGAAGGGATCTCTGCCTTCGAATCATCTTTCTTACAGGACAACACCATTCCCTTAGATCAGGGCCCACTGACCCATCCCAATTAGGTAACAGAGTAGCCTTGAGTTCTAGAGGGCCCCCATCACAGGGGGGAGTCTTATTTTCTCTCTTTGCCTTCATCACTTACTCAGGATAAGGAGGATCCCAACTGAAAACAGGACCACAGCAAACACCAAGCCTCCAATCCTCAGACTCTGGTAATCTGCAGAGGGAGCAACCAGGTATGAATGGAAAGGGAGACACAGGTAGGCATTTCCTAGACTCCTTTCAGATACCTCACCCACCCACCCTCCCCCCAAAAGCCTTCCTCCGATTCCCCCCCCCCCTTATAGTCCCTTGCCACCCCAACGGGGCACCAGTGCTCACCATAATGAAAAGGATCTTGTTCTTTCTTCTGATCAGAAGCTGTAAACAACACAAACAAGGGCATGAGGAAGGGGAGAATAACAATTCATTTATACAGAAATTATGGTTACACAACATTTTCACAGGCATTATCTCATGTGACCCTCATGTCAAGCCTGTGCTGTAAACAGGAAGAAGTGTTTCTATTCTACAATCACAGAACATTAGGATTAGAAGAAATCTCAGGGTTATCTAGTCCAGGATTTCTTAACTTTTTTTCCTGTCACGGATCCTTTTCCTTCCTTCCTTCCCTGCATCCTTCCTTTACTCCTCTCCCTTCTTTTTCTTCTCTCCCTCCCTTCATCCTTCTCTCCCATTCCATTTCTTTTTCCCTTCCCTCTTTCCTCTGTTCTTGCCTTCTTCCATCCCTCCATTGTTCTCCTCCTCCTCCCTCCCTTCCTTTCTTTCTTCCCCTTCACAAAATAATAGTTTTAAAGAAACCAATGATAGTGCAATACAATTGCCCAAATATTTAAAAACCAAAAACCTAAGAACCCCTGATCTAGTACAACATCAGGCCAGGAATTCCCTTCACAACATCTGGGCCAAACTGGTACAGACTCTAGTCGACCTGCAGTAAAGGAGAACCTCCCACTATTCCCCCACCCAAGGTGGCTCATTACACTTTGGGGTCTCTCTGATTCTTACAAAAGTGTTTCCTTACATTAAATCTACCTCTTTTTAACTTGCATGTTGAATTATTACAAACAAAACCCAGGGCCAGAAATTCTACCCAGGGTCTGACCACTGAAATGGACCAGTAGTGATCTTCATGATAGAAGCAAAACCCTGTTCTCAGCCCCTGCACAGGGGGGTAGCCCCTGCACTACCTAGCTGTCCCAGCATCCAGCTTTGCAGGCAACTCTGGGGCACACAAGGACTGCAGATTCCTGCCTCTTCTACCCAGGTTCCAGGAGAGTCCACTTACCACTAGCTAGGACCAGAGGAACCAACAGGCTGCATAGAAAGGTCAGCACCATCTCCATGGTGGTATCTGGGGAAAGAGCAAAGAAAAGAAATTACTCCAGACTAAAGATTCCCCAGAAGATCATCAGCAGGGCTGGGAGAAAAATAAGGCATGGTCCTGCCTTCAAGGAGCTTATAGTCCAGTTGGAGAGATAAACATTCATGCATGAAAAGAGAACAGATTATACAAAGCAGCTGGGATGGGGCAGCAAGAGATCTGGGCCTAGTCATGGAATCTGGATTTTTGGGGGAGTGGGCAAGGCAATGGGGTTAAGTGACTTGCCCAGGGTCACATAGCTAGTAAGTGTCAAATGTCTGAGGCCAGATTTGAATTCAGGTCCTCCTGACTCCAGGGCCAGCGCTTTAACCACTTCATCACCTAGTTGCCTAAGGGCACTTGGATTTAAATGCAGGCTCTGACGGGTAACCACAGAGCAGTCACTTCACAGCTCTTTGGTCTTGGTTCACTAAAAATGCTGGAGCACATTTTGTAAATATATTACCACTGTACCACTCATCAAATGAAGTCATACAGACCATAAGTGCTAAGGAAGCTCAGGGGAGAGAAAGATCATAGGAGACTGGGGGATTCAGGGAAGACTTCATGGAGGAGGTGGGCTTTGAGATGAACAGGATCCAGATGGAAAGAGGTAAGGGAAAACAGGAGAGAGGTTCTGAGGAAGAGAGGAGGGTGTGAACAAAGACAGGTAGTCAGGAATAGTTGATCAATCGGCCTATAAGCAATATTAATTACTGTGTTTCATGCACTCTGCTAAGTACTGGGACACAAAAGACAGCTTCTTCCCTCAAGGTGCTCACAGTCTAATGGGTAAAGCTACATACAGGATAAGTAGGAAATAATCACCAGAGAGAAGATACTAGAATTAAGAGAGATTGGGGGGCAGCTAGGTGGCACAGTGGATAGAGCACTGGCCCTGGAGTCAGGAGTACCTGGGTTCAAATCCGGCCTCAGACACTTAACACATACTAGCTGTGTGACCCTAGGCAAGTCACTTAACTCCAACTGCCTCACTAAAAAAAAAAAAGAGAGAGAGAGAGATTGAGGAAGGCTTCCTGTAGAAGACGGGATTTTAGCTAGGATTAGAAGGAGGCCAAGGGGGCCAGAAGGCAGAGAAAAGGAAGGAGAACATTCCAGACGTGAGAGATAGTCAGTAAAAATGCCTGGAGTGGGGAGATCAAATATCTTGTCCTAAGACCATGAAGGAGGTCAGGGACCCAGAATTGCAAAACATACTGGGGGACGTGGGGCAGTTTGGCCTTGATCATAGGAGAGGATGAAAAGGGTCTTGATAGAGAAAGTAAAGGGGAGGCAAGGAAGAAGCCCCAAAGTGGGTCTTTTTTTTTTTTTTTAGTGAGGCAATTGGGGTTAAGTGACTTGCCCAGGGTCACACAGCTAGTAAGTGTTAAGTGTCTGAGGCTGGATTTGAACTCAGGTCCTCCTGACTCCAGGGCTGGTGCTCTATCCACTGCGCCACCTGGCTGCCCCCAAAGTAGGTCTTTGAAGAGAATTGCATAGTGTTCTAAGTGGTGGTAGACTGGCAGTCACCTGTGGACCTAGACGTTCTTCCTGTTTCAAGGTCTGAGGTCCCTGGAAAAGATTAAGCCTGCTTTGGGAAGGGTATCCAACTTCCAGAAACTTTTCTCAAGTCCTTGGTGAATCTAGAGAAAACAGCCATCTTCCAGTTCCTCTGAAAGCCACTGGGAGTCAGGATTGCTCCAGGGATGCCTTGGCCTTTGTAAGACTTGGAGAGAAATTTTGTCATGGCTTTTAGAAGACAGCTGAGGCATTGTCAAGGCCAGTTCTTTCATTCAATTTAACAAGTACTTACTGAACTGATATCATGTCCAGGACTGTACTGGCCACCATCAGAGATTAAAAGAAGTATGAGACACGGTACCATGGTCACAGACATTGTCACAGAACTCATGATCTAGCTGGAAGCCTTGATTGTAATAAGATGGAACTAATCACGGGTTTATTCATGTGGTATGGACTGTGAATGCCCAGAAGGAATTCATAGGAGAGGAAGATCACTGGGGGCTTCAGGGAGGAAGCAGACTTGGACTGGAAAAGACTGGAAAGACTGGAATGGACTGGAAAGAAACCTGACCTGGGAAATAATCTGATCACTGCAATCCAATAAGCATTATTAAGCACTTATCCTTGGACTAAGCATTGGTGATACAAAGACAAGAGGAAAAATACTAACTACCCTCAAAGAATTTACATTCTACTAAAATGCATCATGTAGTTAGAGATGTCTGTCTATCTACTGAAGGTAATTTGAGGAAGAAGAACAAACTAACAACTAGGGGACTCAAGAAAGGCTTCCTATAGGAGGAGACCAATGATCTGAGTCTTGAAAGAAGACAGGGATCCTATGAAGCTGATCCTAAGGGGGATTCCTAAGGGAACAGGACATTCCAGGCATGCAGAGTTAGTTGCTACTAGAGGTATGAGATAGAATGCAGAATTCAGGGATTAGTTTGTTTGGACCATAATATATGAAGAATAATCTGCAATAATCTTGGAAAGACCAGGAGGTAGAACAAAAATATCAGGGGCTTTAAATGTCAAGCTGGGGAATTTGTATTTTATCTTGGTGGCAATAAGTAGAGAGGCACTGAAGCTTACTAAGCAGAGAAGTCACATGGTCAGATTGCTTCAGGAATTTGACAACTGTGTGGAGGATAGATTGGAAACAGAGAGGGAAGCCAGGTTCTAGACTATCATTCTGGGTTCAAGAAATGCTACTAATACACTATTTGGCCTTGTTTCTAGACCCTTCACTATCCAAGGTGACCTCTAGACATATCTACTACTAAACCTTCACTCTTTTTTTTGGCCTGGGGAGGTCACTGCTCAATAGTCTCCCCAGATCCCATTCCCCACATCTGCCCAGTCTTTCATGCTCACCCCCTGACCTTTACTCTATTGCCTGGCCCAAGTTTCAGGGAGCAGAGACATGCCCATCACTATTCCATGGCTATATTTGTATAAAAATATTTATAGCAGCTCTTTTTGTGGTGGCTAAGAATTGGAAATCAAAGGATGGGGGCTAAATAAACTGCGGTATATGATGGTGATGGGATATTATTCTGCTATAAGAAATGACAAGCAGGATGACTTCAGAAAGGCCTGGAAAGACTTGTATGAACTGATGTATAGTAAAGTGAGCAGAACCATCAGAACATTGTGCACAGAGACAGCAATACTGTTTGATGAAGATCTGTGAATGACTTAGCAATACAATGATCCAAGACAATCCCAAAAGACTAATGATGAAGCCTACTATCCACCTCCAAAGAAAGAACTGATATTGTTTGAACACAAACTGAATTTTGACTCTGCCTTTTAGTCCTTATGACTTTGGGCAAGTCTGTCACCCTCTTTGGACCTCAGTGTCCTCATCTATCAAGTGAAAGAGTTGAGGGGGCAGCTAGGTGGTGCAGTGGATAAAGCACTGGCCCTGGATTCAGAAGGACCTGAGTTCAAATCCGGCCTCAGACACTTGACACTTACTAGCTGTGTGACCCTGGGCAAGTCACTTAACCCTCATTGCCTCGCAAAAAAAAAAACAAAAACAAAAAAATGAAAGAGTTGAATTAGCTGGTTTCTGAAATCCCATCCGGCTCTAGATCTAAGATTTTAAAATCTGGTGGGTGGCAGTGCTGCTATAAAGTTTAAATTTCAGCCTAGAAGAAAATGCATAACACAGCTGTGGAGAATGCTTTGCGCGGTGCCGCAAATGTCATAATTTTTTTCCTGACTCAGAGGTGAGTAGGAAGAGCTCCCCTCTAGGAAGGTACAGTAGGCAGAAAAGCAGACACTTCTGAAGGCTGGGAAAAACTTTCTGCCCAACACACACACACACACACACACACACACCTACCATCCCTACCATTCACAGCTCATCCCTCCCCCATTTTGTCCCACATTCCTTTCCTTAACTGAAGAAGCTAGGACTGGGGTGGGGGGCATGGAGTCTAGGGTGGCAGAAGAGGCTAGGAATGTCTCCTTTCCTTTTAAAACTATGCAGGGACGGGGCAGCTAGGTGGCGCAGTGGATAAAGCACTGGCCTTGGATTCAGGAGGACTTGAGTTCAAATCCAGCCTCAGACACTTGACACTTACTAGCTGTGTGACCCTGGGCAAGCCACTTAACCCCCACTGCCCTGCAAAACAAAACAAAACAAAACAAAAAAGCAAAACTATGCAGGGCAGGGGCAGCTAGGTGGTGCAGTGGATAAAGTGCCGGCCCTGTATTCAGGAGGACCTGAGTTCAAATCCGACCTCAGACACTTGATACTTACTAGCTGTGAGACCCTGGGCAAGTCACTTAACCCCAATTGCCTCACCAAAAAAAAAAAAAAAGAAAGAAAAGTAAAGAAAACTATGCAGGGCAAAGCCACTTAGGCATTAGGCGTGCCAGAAGAGACAGACCAAACACACTGCCCCTAGCCCCATCCTCTCTCCTGCCCAGGTCCATGTACTTCCATATCTTTTAAGGGCAGTGATTTACCCAGACTCCAACATCAAGACACCAAGAAAGGCTGGGGCTCAGTGCTATGAAGAGCAAGAGCGATCTGGGAGGGGATGAGGAAAGTGCCTGGTCCTCAGCAGGACACTGCTCCTCCATCTTCCTGGTAGCTTTCCCAAATCTTCTTTTTCAATAAGGAACTCAATCTGTGTATTACCCTGGGCAAGTCACTCACCCTTGCAAAAAGGGGGCACAGTTTAGTAGAAGGAAGGAATGACTACTGAATTTGGAGTCAGAGGATCAGGATTCATATCTCAGCTCTGCTCCTCAATACTCATGTGATCTTGGACCTCCCTTGGGCGGGGGGGGGGGGGGGTCTCAATTTCTTATCTATAAAATGAAGAAGTTGGACCAGATCTCTTAGGTCCTGTCTAACTCTGTAGTTCAGGGCTCTCTCTGAGGCATTTATTAACCTTCCTCCCAAGCTGTGGTGATACCCCTACCTACCTTACCCCCACACACACACCAATTACTTGGTTTGGGGGTGTGGGGGTTTGGGTACCAGACCCTTTGATTTCATTAGTATCAGGAATTCCCAATGAGGAAACTCCCTCTACCAATGTAGAATAACATATGCTCTATGTATAGTCTTACACAAGTCACCCAGGCCACTGAGAGGTTCAATGACTTGCCCAGGGTCACACAGCCAGCATTTGTCTTGAATCCAAGGCCAGTTCTCTATCCATGATGCCATGTTGCCTTTTTGTTCCTATTTTGCACATACTTATCTATGTACATGTTGATAGAGTGTAAGCCCCTCAAGGATAGGAACTGTTTTATTTTTGTCTCCATATCCCCAACATTTGGCAGCTAGGTAGCACAGTGGGTAGAGCGCCGACCCTGGAATCAGGAGGACCTGAGTTCAAATCTGACCTCAGATACTTACTAGCTCTGTCACCCTGGGCAAGTCACTCAACCCCATTTGCCTCAGTTTTCTCATCTGTAAAATGAACTGGAGAAGGAAATGGCAAACCACTCCAGCATCTTTGTCAAGAAAATCCCAAATGGGATCATGGAGAGTCAGACATGACTAATCGATCCAAAAAATATCTCTGACATTTACCACAGTGCCTGGCACATAGAAGAGGTTTAATGAATGCTTATTCACTGATGACTAAGATCCTGTGGCTTTGAGCGCTGGGCAGGTATTCTAAGGTAAGAGTCTTCTTACTCTTAACCATGATCTTAGAGGCATCCAATCCAATCTGCCACCTAATCATAGAATTCCCTCTGTGGCCCTTCATCACAGCCCATCAGCTGTTGTCTAAATACTTCAAGTGACAGGAAGCTCACTGTTCTTCCAAGAATGCTTGTAAGCGAGTGGCTCACTCTCACTGGTGGAAAGTTCTTGTTCTGAGCCTAAAGGTGAATGAAAGTCCTTTGACATGACTGCTGGTTAGTGATGTTTGACCTGCCTGAGAGTTCCTGATATTCCACATAGTAGGGAGAGTGTTAGAACAGACTACCCTGCAAGAAAGCTGAGAAAGCAGACTGGCTTTAGCGGGAATTCTGCAAAGCCCAAAGTAAATTAGAAGTAAAGAGGGAAAAGTGGAGATAAGCCAGAAAGAGCATCTTCTAAAAAAGAAAAGGCAAGGTAAAGGCAGGAGAACTTCCTCCAAAGATAAGCAGGTGATATGGATTTCCTAGACTGTAAGGGTACAGGGATAAGGAGCCACTGGACTCTCTGCCCAAGGGCCTGGAGTAATGATGATTATGGTGATGGTGGTGGTGGTGGTGGTGGGGTTGGTGACAATGATGATAACTACTGCTATTCATAAAGCACTTTAATGAATACAATTTAATTTGATCCTTACAACAACCCTGTGAGGTGGGTGCCATAATATTCCCCATTTCACAGATGAGGAAACTGAGGTGGAGAGAGGCTTAGTGATCAAATAAAGTCACATAGCTATTTAGTGACTGAGGCAGGATTTGAACTCAAGTCTGCCCGACTCCAAATTCAGCACTCCATCCTTGCTCACTGGATCATAGGGACAATCACTCCAGCCTGTTAACAGCAGTAATAATGCTAGGTTTAGAGTTGGGGAACTTGAATTCAGATCCCATCTCTGCTTCTTACTTATACCCCATGTGATGTGGATATGAAGAGGAAATTTGGCATAGTGGTTAGAGCACTAGACTGGGAGTCAGGAAGACCTGACAAATCTAACCTCAGTTATTTATTAACTGTGTGACCCTGGCCAAGTCACTTAACCCCATTTGCCTCATTTTATTCATCTATAAAATGAACTGGAGAAGGAAATGGCAAACCATCCCATTATCGTTGCCAAGAATACCCCAAATGGGATCACAAAGAGTTGGGCATGGCTGAAACGACTGAACAACCACAAAAATAGAAAGAAAAGCAACTAGTTGGTGAAATCTCAACCTGTCATATTTTTTATAACCCATACTAGTAAGGCATAATAGAAATCTCAGCTCTGCTGTGGAAATAATTTGACTGCAGCCTCCTCTTATAGTGTTTGGGTACCAGACTATGCTAAAACATTAACTTCCCTTCTTCCTCTTCTCCCCTCCCATTGCCTTTCTTTCCTATTGGCTTGGCTCTCATCTTTGCTCTCAGTCCATAACACTCAGGATGTCAACATGAGGATGGCACTCACAGAGTAACCGTAGATGCCACAGAAGACCCTACCTTTAAGACAGAAGATACCCCCTTGCACACATAGGAGAGTGTATGTCATAGAATCTATGTGGAACAGGGAATCCCCGGTCAGGTTCGGCTGGGCTAGGTGACCTCTCTCCCATTCTAAGGCTTTATCAATCTGTGATTCTGTCGGGGGACAAGAATAACACTCGACTGTTAGGTTCACTAGGCTTCTATTACATGCTGCTACTGGTTATCAAGGGATGCAATTTGGCTCAAGCTGTATCCTAGACTGTGTAATAATGTTGTAACATTATTCTATTCCAAAGGAGGAGGGAACAGGGGTGGGGAGGGAAAAGAAAGGAGGAGAAGAAGGGAAAAAGAGAAAGAAGGGAAAGGGGGAAAGAGATAAATAAGAGAGGTAGAAAGAGAGAAGCTGAAAAGAAAGGAAGAGAAGAATTTAGATTTTTATAGTATCTGGTAGAAGTCTAGACCTGTGATTTTGATACTGTAGGAAATTCCTTTCACCAACACAGATCAGCAAAGTAATTTACAGTTTTTGAGGGTTGACTGAGCCACTGTAAGAGACAAGATTTCAAGGAAGGTCTTCTTTTTCCTGGTATAGTGTTATTGTGACTTGTTTAATGCAAGATTCAGTCTGTTTGGGCTTAGAATTACAGAATGATTGAACTGAAGGGGAGTTTAGAGATCCCTCAGTCTAACCCCTTAATTTTAGAGATTGGGTAATTAAGTGTTTGGATTTAAAATTCTTCCATTTGGACTGTAAGAAGAACTAAACATAAGCAAGAAAATTAGCCTCAATGACTTACACTAAGAGCTACTTAGTGGATATGAAAGAGATAGGTCCAATTATAACAACCATAGCAATTATATTGAAACTCTATTATCAAAAATTTTAAAATATGTGTCTTATTTTCCCCAAAGTACGTTATAACAATTTCAACCTTTTTTAAAGTTTTGAGCTCCACATTCTATCCCTCCCCCTTCTCCTCCATCCCTGAGACAGTAAGCAATCAGCTATAGGTTATACATGTGCAATAATGTAAAACATTTCCATATTAGTCATTTTATCAAAAAAATCTATAAGTTCAAAGAACCTAAGTTAAGAACTCCTGATCTATGAGTAGTCATGGAAAACATTCCCACATTAGCTGGGTTGTGAAAGAAAATAGTCAAAAAACCCAAAACTTCAGATTAAGGAATTGTCAAAGAGGAAAAATAAAATAAAATAAATGTGTTTCCATCTGTTTTCAGATACTATCAGTTCTTTCTCTGTAGATGGGTTGCAATTTTCATAAGTCTGATCTAAAGGAATGTGGGGCAATAAATTAGCCTGGAGACAAGTGAAGTTATTCTAGAAAAACTACCTGGAGAAGGTGAATCCTAAGTAGAATCAAAAAGGAAGTGGACATTCTAGTTGAGAGAGAAAGCTAGGTTCAAAGTGGAGAGTGAGTAAGTTACATGGAAGCTATGAGCACAATGGGCTGAACAGAGCTAAGAGTATCCAGCCAGGGGTGGTAGGAGCCCAAGGGTGCACGAGGCAGGGTCAGCCAGTAGAGGAGCCTTGAAGCCCAAATTAGAAGTGGGAATCACTACAAGAGAGCACAGGAAATTGTAGGGAGTTTGCAAGCAAGGGAAAAAATGGTATGAAAAGTGTTTGAGGAAGACACTTCTTTTGGGGGGGGGCAGGGCGGTGAGGGTTAAGTGACTTTCCCAGGGTCACACAGCTAGTAAGTGTCAAGTGTCTGAGTCTGGATTTGAACTCAGGTCCTCCTGAATCCAGTGCCGGTGCTTTATCCATTGTGCCACCTAGCTGCCCTGAGGAAGACACTTCTTGATGCTCGATGTAGGCCTTATGAGTGCATGAAGGAAGTTCCCAGCCGGCTACCACTCCACTCCTCCATTTCAGAGGAAGGGATATAGTTCTTCCTCCCATACACATAGTCTGCACAGTGACAGAACAACAGCTGTGGGCACTGCTATAGGTCCGCCACCCTGTCTCAGATCTCCCTTCATTAGGCCTGAGTCTTATTAAGTTCCTGCTGCCTGTTTTAGCCAGCTTCCCCTCCTATACCACCAACCCCCTCCCCCACCATGAAGTTTTAATTAAGATGCCAAAATCATCCCATAGAAAAGAGAGTAAGACTTGGGGGAGGGGGGGGGGGTGGTAGTCCTCCTCGTTAAATATTTACCAAATGAGCTGAGCAACACCACTGTGCCTCATAAATATTCATATGGTGCCTGTCGGCCTGCCCTCCTGAGAGATGATTCATATTCCCTTGCTAGAGTCTGTAAAATGAAAGGGATGAGCAGATTATCTCCCTAGTAGGTCCATTCCGGATCTAACATTCTAACTTAAGTCTCAAGCACTTTCTGGAGAAGGCAACAGAGGGTTTCTTTACAGGGTAGATTTTAGCTCCTCGTAAGGAAAAAGCACTTACTGATGATAATCAGAGCTGTCCTAAAGTGGAATTTGTTGCCTTGGAAGAGGAAAGTAACAAATAAGAGAGTTCACATTAGTGTGGTACTTTGAGGTTTGCAAAGGGTTTTAAGTCATCCTGGAGGCCTAGATAATGAATGACTTACTGAGAATGCTATAGACTATACAGTTATTTCTTCCACATTGTGGTGGGGCTGGGGATATGGCACCCCTAGGATCTAGAAAATCTATGTAGAGTGTTTGGGCACTCCATTTGTACAAGAGAAGTCTGAATATTTTTCTTTTCCTTTTTTTTTTTTCCTTTTTTTTGGCGGGGCAATGAGGGTTAAGTGACTTGCCCAGGGTCACACAGCTAGTAAGTATCAAGTATCTGAAGTCAGATTTGAACTCAGGTCCTCCTGAATCCAGGGCCAGTGCTTTATCCACTTTTCCACCTCACTGCCTCCTTTTCTTTTTCTTTTATGGGGTGCTTACAGTACCTTATTGTAAAATTTCAGTTAAGTACTTGGTCATAGGCTATATCATATAATGCTTTACATATATTTTATGCATTTCTGAGTTTCTAAACTTTTTCTGTGTCATCTGTTGGCTTTTGCATGTTGTCTGCGGTTTCTGCAAAACTCCCCCCAAATTCCCATTCAATTTCTTATGCCGACCTGCCATATATAGAAACCACAACAGGGAAACTCACAGTGTGGATGAGATAACTGTACTCCTCTTCTGGTGCTGTTTAGACTAGAAGCCCTCAGTAGTCCCTCCCATTTTGTAATCCTACACCTCTCTGAAGGTTCTCTACAGCAATTATTCTTAACTTTGTGTCCCAGGTCCCTCTGTCAGTCTGATAAATTCTATGGATCCCCCCTTTTTAGATGTTTTTAATACATAAAATAGAATACACAAGATTACAAAGGAAGCTAATTATTTTGAAACACAGTTAAGATTTTTTAAAGTTCAAGATGCCGTATTCTAGAGGCAGGCTTGCTCATTCATTGCCTGTGGAGCTAAACCCAAGTTTGCAGGCAAGGGGAAGTCCAATCTTAGACATTCCCAGTATTCTAAAGACCCAATACCAAGAAGTTTTTCTTGGATCTAATTCAAATCTTCCCTACTGCCTGCAAGCCCATTTCTCACATGGTTTTACCCACTTACCATAGTAAGGACTATCTAAACTAGGTTCAAAGGGTATGCAGTGAACCTAAAATGGAAGGCTAAATTGTTAAATAAATAAAAAAAAAGAATACCTTTGCCCATCATTTAGAATCTGGGTGGAAGGTGGGGAAGGGATGAGGGAAGCTACATAATGCTAATTCCTAGAACTCCTACTCCAGCAGTTGTGGGGAAGTGTGCTTGGAGATCTTCACTGCAAGATTATATTCGAACCATAAGTGCCTTTAGGTCCTGACTGTCCCCTATTAGGTACTGCTTTATGCAATCCCCGTGAACAAAGGGCATGAAGGAGAGAACTACTTCACCACCAATCTAAGGGTAAAGTATCCCTGGATGACTCTAATCCACTGTTGGTGGAGTTGTGAACTGATTCAACCATTCTGGAGAGCAATTTGGAACTATGTCCTAAGGGCTATAGAATTGTGCATACCTTTTGATCCAGCAATACCACTGCTAGGTTTATATCCCCAAAAAGAGAAAAAGACCTATTTGTATAAAAATATTTATAGCAGCTTTTTGTGTTGGCTAAGAAATGGAAATCAAAGGAATGCCCATCAATTGAGGAATGGCTGAACAAGCTATGGTATATGATTGTAATGGAATATTATTGTGCTGTAAGAAATGGCAAGCAGGATGATTTCAGAAAGGCCTGGAAAGACTTATATGAACTTATGTATGGTGAAGTGAGCAGAACCAGGAGAACATTGCGCATGGTGACAGCCATATTGTTTGATGAAGAATTGTGAATGACTTAGCAGTACAATGATCCAAGACAATCCCGAAGGACTAATGATGAAGCAAGCATACTATCCATCTCTGAAGAAACAACTGATACTGATTGAACACAGACTGAAGCATACTATTTTTCACTTTCTTTCATTTTTGCTTTTATTTGAGCTTTCTTATACAAAATGACTAATATGGAAATGTTTTACATAATCGCATATGTATAACCTATATCTGATTGTTTATTGCCTCAGGGAGGGGACAGGAGAGGGAGGGAAGGAGGGATAGAATTTGAAACTCAAAACTTTAAATAAAAATGTTTACTATAAAAAAGAATAAAATATCCCTGGATTTAGAGGGAGTGAAGATGCCTTGAAGATATCCTCTAAAAAAGGTCTCATTTGTATTCAGGGTGGCAGAGCCACATTAAAGTGAGAAGAGAATTATTGTCTTGTGACTGATATACTTACTACAAGGACTTGGAAGAGCCAACAGGAAAGGGGCCCAGGCCCTGTGCAGTGCTTTGGCATCCTAGAATCTGTAATATTAGAGCTGTAATCCTTACCTTAATTTGGCCAAGCTTTAGAACTGACCTCACATTCCTTAGTCCAGTAAACATTTCACCTGCCTTACATCCTGCCCCTTATCCCAGGAAAGTAGTTCGTGGCAATTTATCTCATTCTGTGGGTCCCTGTTAAGCTTCCTTCTCCTGCCCCAATATACTGCCCCTTACTTCACTCTGCTCCATTTTCATTTTTTACCATCCCTTATAAGAGGAGAAAGGAGGAATCAGGGAGACCAAGGAAAGCAGGAGGGGACCAGGAAAGGGTGAGTGCTGCCATCTGTTTTCCTCCTCCCTAGCCAGCATTATACTTGACTCCTCTTCACACAGTGACTCCAGTGTTGAGGAGCAGAGAGGGGGTTAGCCTGAAGCTGACACAAGCAGAGCAGGACTTGGTGAAGAAGAAAAAATGACACTCTAAGCCAACATTTCTGCCTCTAGAGAAAACAACCTGAGTCATCTGAGGCTCTAGTTAATTTTATAACTTTGGAAGAATGTCTGACTGAAGAGCTGGACTGGAGGCAGATACTGGGGTGGGTGGGTGTGTGGGTGTGTGTGTGCATGAGTGTGACAGAGAGAGGGAGGAAAATGAGGGAAAGAGAAAGAGGAGAGAGGGGAAAAGAGAAAGGGGGAGAGAGGGGAGAGAGGGGAAAAGAGTACAGAGAAAGAGAGAGAGGAAAGAGAGAAAAGAGAAAGGAAGAGGGGAAGAGGGAGGAAGGGAAGGACAGAAAGGGAGGGAGGGAGGGAGGGGGAGAGAGAGAGAGAGAGATTTCCCTAACTGAATCTGAGGGAAGAGGGTTCCAAGAAAGAGAAAAGTAGGGAAGAATGAGACAAATGAAGAGAGAGATGGATGGAGACAGAATGAATGATTGAGAAAGCAAGAGCTCCACAAAAATCCAAAAACAGAGAGCATAAAAACATAGAAATAAAAAGAAGAGACAAAAAATAAGAGAGGACGGTAGAAATATAAGGCCAGTGAGAAAGCCTGAGTCGGAGAGAAAAATCAAAAGAGAGGATTGAAAGACCCTGAAATGGAGAAGTCAAAGTGGGCAGCAGGGAAAGGAGTAGAGAGTTGTTTTCATGGGAAAACCCAAGGTCTGTCAGTTCCCCCTCAGGACTGCTGACTCTGCCTGTCCCAGCGCCTTCTGTCTCCTTCCTGTTCCACTGTGCCCCTCGGTGACCTGACAATACTCTGAAGTTGAGAGGTATTGGAGGCCAGCAAAGGAAAATGCCATGGGGATATGTAGCTTGTGGAAAAGTCAAGGCAGCTGTTGTTACAGGGCAGAAAATCTCTCACGCCTCTCCCTGGCTGCCTGACAAATCTGCTTGGTGATGATGTCAAATCTCAGCTGCAAAGCCCATTCTGCTGTTCATGCAGTCACCCATTTGCCCCATCTACAGAAAGTCCACAGTGTCATCTTCCTCCTGTGGACCATGCACAGGAAGCCGTTCCCCCAAAATGAGGGGAAGAGAGGTGGCAAAATACAGCGGGATGTGTGCTTAAAGGTCTGTGGGGAACCCTTCATGTCGTGATCAATGGAATGTAATGGAGTGCATGAGATTCAGCCTAGTCCTGCCTGCTAGTAACCAGCTGTATAACCTTGGACAAGTCACCTAAACTCCCTGCTTTCCACTTTCCTTATTTTTAATGTGAGGAGTCTTGGGCTAGGTCTCCGAGGTGCCTTCTGGCACTAGTTCCCAAGGACAGAGAACTGTCCTTCAACTGTACGTTGAGACACCAAGCCTTTGAGGAGCCGAACACGGCTCTGAACTCCTACCCAAGGACAGGTTTCTCCACTGCGGCCTTTTCTTCCAGACATCTCCCCAAACTCTTATTTTGCTTTTTGTCTTTAATGAGGAAAACCTTCTCCAGGTGGATTACCTTCAATTTACCCGGATTATATCTAGTCTGTGCATTTCTTTGTATATCCCAGGCTTCTTGTTAAGCACTAGGGATATACAAAGAAATGCAAAAGATAGTCTTTGTTTTCAAGAAGCTCATTGTCCAACAGCTAGGCAACAGGCAAATGACTATGCACAGACTGCCATGTGTAAAAGATCTAGAAGTTTTGATGAATTGTAAACTCTTTGTGAGTCAATACTGTTGTATTTAACCAAACAAACATTTATTAAGCACCTTCTAGGAGTAAAGGGGTTGTACTAGCTAGTGGCCATACAAAGAGAAAAAAAAGTAAAGAACTGCCTGCTCTCTACCAAAGGTGCTCAGTAAATGTGTATTGACTAACCAACTTTCCCAAACCCCCTTAATACTAGCGCCCTCCCACTGTTGATTTATCCTGCCTTGTACGTTTATCTTGTTTCTACCTAAACGTTTGCATGTTGTCTCCCCATTGGACTGTGAGTTCCTCGAGAGCAAGGGCTGGATAAATGCTTTTTAGCTTCTCTAAGGAGAATGTTCTTTGGACAGGGAAAGACAGAACAGTGCATCTCAAAACTGGAAGGTACCTTAGAGTTCATGTAATCAATGCAACTTACTCCTGAAGTGGGATGGGATGGAATACCATAGCATTCGAGTCAAGATCCTTATATAGCATGAGATGCAGGGCTGCCCTTCTCTGGACCTGAGCCAGCTTAGCAACATCCTTTCTAGAATGTGGAGACCCACCTGAGTTCAAATCTGGCCTCAGACACTTAACACTTACTAGCTGTGTGACCCTGGGCAAGTCACTTAACCCTAATTTCCTCACCAAAATAAATAAATAAAAATAAAAATAAAAAAAGGGGGCAGCTAGGTGGCACAGTGTAAAGAGCACCGTCCCTGGAGTCAGGAGGACCTGAGTTCAAATCTGGCCTCAGACACTTAACACTTACTAGCTGTGTGACCCTGGGCAAGTCATTTAACCCCAATTGCCTCACAAAAATAAATAGATAAATAAAATAAAAATTTAGAATGTGGAGACCCAAACTGAGCTCAGTACTCTCACAGCAGGGGATATTTGGTTCACTTTGTATTTACTTACATTGTGTCCCCCTGTAACAATGTAAGTTGGTAGAGAGCAGGCAGTTCTTTACTTTTTTTTCTCTTTGTATGGCCACTAGCTAGTACAACCCCTTTACTCCTAGAAGGTGCTTAATAAATGTTTGTTTGGTTAAATACAACAGTATTGACTCACAAAGAGTTTACAATTCATCAAAACTTCTAGATCTTTTACACATGAACTGCTGCCTCCACTCTCTCAGACTTAATGATATTCATTTTTTTAACCCAAGTTTGGGGATTTATATTTATTTTTATTAACTTTTGTTAGATTTGGCCCATCCTTCCATCCTTTTGAGATTTGGGGGGTGGGGTGGGGTAGTATTCTAATCCTGTCATCTGAAAAGATGATAAACAGGAGTTTGGAACCTCAAATCAATAGAGAGAGGGTAAGAAAGTACCTAGCTCCTCTTCCTGAGGATGTCATGAGCAGACAGATTGCACCCCAAATGACTGAATCAATCCGCAGATGTATTTGCTGAGTTGCTGTCTGTGATCCTTGAAACATGGGAGAGAGGCCACAGGATGGAAGGCTGCCAAATGTTCTTCCAAAAAGACTACACAGAGGCTTCAGATGAGCCAGTGAACTTGATGAGTGCTGCCAACACTCTAGAATTGAAAGGATGGTTTGGGAACATTTGGAAAGGGAAGAAGCAGTGAGCACTAAAAACCAGCCTGAATTTGAGTCATACCAGCTACATTCATTTCTTTTTCTTTTTCTTTTTTTCTTTTTGGCCTGGTTTACTGGACTGGTAATTCAGAGGAATCCCTTAGACATAATGTGCACGGGTTTCAGCAAAGAATTTAACAATCAATCAACAAGCATTTATTAAGCGCCTACTATATGCCAAGTACTATGCTAGACACTGGGACCAAAAGACACAAATGAAACAATCTCTTGCCTAAAGGTCACAAATGATATCCTTAGGTTTAAGATAGAAATACATGGCCTAGATAATGGTTCCATTAGGCAGTCAGGACTGTGGTCTCGAAGAATAACTAGAGGTGGTCACTTGGAAGGAAGGCTTTAGTGTCATGTCCCAGGGATCCATTTTTGGATCTGTTTTATACAACATTTTTCTCAATGAAAAGAGGCAGCATGCAATAGTTGAGTGAGTACTGAATAGGATATTGGTTTAAATCTTGGCTAAGCGGCTTTTTAGCTACATAACATTGGGCAATCACTTTTCTTCTCTGGTTTCCAGTTTCCTCATCTGTAAACTGGGTTGACTGGATTAGGTTATTTTTAATAGTATTTTTTTTTCACATTATATGTAAAGACAATTTTGAGCATTTATTTTTACAAGATTTTGAGTTCTAAACTTTTTCTCCCTCCCACAGTTCCCCACTTCCTAAAATGGTAAGCAATTTGATATAGGTTACATATGTGCAATCATGTAAAGCATACTTCCATACTGGATTAGATTATTTCTAAGATCCCTTAATAAAGAACTCCAAACCCTATTACCTATGGCCCATAACTTTGATGAAGACAGAGATAACTTACCCACAAAATCTGCAAATGACAAGAAACCAAGGAGGATCTGCTAATGTATTAAATGACAAAATTGGCATCAACAAAGATCAACAGGATAGAGTGAAGGGTTATAGCTACTAAGATCAAATTTAATAGGCGTAAACTTAAACGTTTTACAGTGCTTCAAAAATCAAATTCACAGATATAATATGAGGGAAGCATAGCTAAAAATAATGATTCATGTGTAATAAGATCTAATCCTTATTGGGCTTCACTGTTAATGAGAGTCAACAATAGAATGTACAGACTACATTCATAAGAAACACCACCATTTATTAAGTGCCTATTGCGTGACAAATGTTGTCCTGAACATAGTGAAGTTCTGCGAGGGAGATGAAATTCAGCTAAGCCAAGGTCTCTCTGTCTTCACAGATCTTATAACCTAGCAGGGGATAAGAGATCAACAAAGACTTATGCAATATTACATAATAATTCCATCAAAATTAAAAATAAAAATGGGGCAGCTAGGTGGCGCAGTGGATAGAGCACCGGCCCTGGAGTCAGGAGTACCTGAGTTCAAATTCGGCCTCAGACACTTAACACTTACTAGCTGTGTGACCCTGGGCAAGTCACTTAACCCCAATTGCCTCACTAAAAAAAAATAAAATAAAATAAAAATGCCAAACATAATCTGAGAGAGAAGTCATTACTACTGATCCAAAGGTATCACCCAGTGAATAACATATAGTAACTAGAATGAGGCAGGGTCCTCTTTACCCTGGTGGGACCAGATCTGTTTGGCTGTGGGCACCACAACTTACGAAGGACACTGAAAAACTGGAACATGTCCAGAGGAGGTCAATAAAGATAGCAAGAAGACTGGTTGATAGATTTGGGGCCATTTAACCAGGAGAAGTAAATTGATAATATTTGAAAGGCTGTTACATGGAAGAAAGATTAGACTTGTCCTCCTTGTCTCTGATGTGCAGAACTCAGAACAGGGAGGCAGATATTTGTTCAATAAAAAGAGAATTATCTGAGGAACTAAAGCAAAAGAGAGTTCTCCATCACTAGAGGCCTTCAAGAAGATGATGGATGAGCAGTTGTTAAGAAAATCATAGAAGGGATAATAGTTCATGTATGAATGAGACTAGATGTCCTCTGAATTCCCTTTTAATCCTGAAATTTTGTGATTCTCTAATGTTCTTGAATGTTAATTATTTCTGTTTTTCTATGGTATTTTCATTCCTAATCAAGCTCTGCTTAGGGTAATTAAAATAGGAAATGATCTCATGTGATGATCTCGTAAACTCCTCACAACCCCGAGAGAGGTAGGGAAGGAGTTAGCATCATTTTAGCAACTTTCCCAAGGTCACATATCAAATGACTACCAAAGGTGGACCCAGGTCTTTTGATTCTATGTCCAGTATTTGACTATTTCTAGTACTTCATACAGCTTCTTTTCCATATAAGAAGCCACTAGGTTTCCACTGTCCTCTTTTTTTTTCTTCCTACTAGTTCTGCCTAGGAAGTCCAACCCAAACCAACAAACAGTTACCAAAAGCCTACTGTGTACAAGGGACTGTTGTGCTGCAGATGAAGACAAAAGAAAGAGTAACTCAGCTCAAGGATCTCACTTTTTTTTTTTAAGTGAGGCAACTGGGGTTAAGTGACTTGCCCAGGGTCACACAGCTAGTAAGTATTAAGTATCTGAGGCCGGATTTGAACTCAGGTACTCCTGACTTCAGGGCCAGTGCTCTATCCACTGCACCACCTAGCTGCCCCTCACCTCAAGGATCTCAACCTTCTATTGCATGATATGACATGTGTCCAGAGAAGTATGTACATGCTAACTTGATGAAGAATGAGATAGTGCTAACAACTAAGGAAATCTTGAAAGATTTCCCATTAGGCAAGCTGCATAACTGAGATTTGAAGGAAATTAGAGATTCTAAGAGGCAGAAGTAAGGATATTATGCATTGCAGACATGGGGGATAGTCTATGCAAAGGCATGAAGGCAAGAAAGAGAATTCCAAGAATTCCAAGTTCAAGAAACAGCAAACAGGCTAGTTTGACCAAACTACAGGGTATAGCAAGGTGCCTGGCAATAGTAGGTACTTCATAAATGTTTAATGATTGATTGATGTGAAGGAGAATAATATGCAATAAACCTGGAAAAACAGGCTGGCGACAGAATGTTATGGGCTTTAAATGCCAAGCTGAGGACTTGATACTTTATCCTAGAGACAATAGGGAGCCACTAAAGTTCTTGAGCAAGGAAAGAAGAAAAGGAATAAGCATTTATATAGCACCTACTATCTGCCAGGCATTGTACTAAGCAATTTATTATTTTTTATTTTATTTTAGCAGGGCAATGGGGGTTAAGTGACTTGCCCAGGGTCACACAGCTAGTAAATGTCAAGTGTCTGAGGCTGGATTTGAACTCAGGTACTCCTGAATCCAGGGCCGGTGCTTTATCCACTGCGCCACCTAGCTGCCCCCAGCATTTTATTTTTAAAACAAATATAATCTCATTTGATTATCCTCACAACAGCCCTAAAAGGTATACACTTAGGTTTCTAGAAGATTATGGTGAATGATAGATTAGAAAGGGGAAAGACTGGAAACCAAAAGTCTAATTAGGAGGATGGTGCAATAGTCCATGCTAGAGGTGATGCCCAACTAGTGTGGTTACTATATTAGTAGAATGAAGGGAACATCTGCAAGAGATGTCATGGAGATGCAATAAACAAGATGTATCAATTGATCAGATATATGAATGAGGACAAGTGAAGATCTGAGATGATGGGAAGTTTGGTGGTGGCCTCAACAGAAAAAAAGGGACTGTAGAATAAAGATGGGTAGATTTGGCCAGGGGAAGGAAGATAATAAATCCTGTCTTAGATATGTTGAATTCAAGGTTCCTATGAGATGGCCAATAGGTAGCTGGTGACATAGAACAGGGACTCAAGAGAAAGACTAGTGCTAGCTATATAGAACTAAGAGTTGTCTGTAGAAAGGTAATAATTGAACCCATGATAGCAGATGAAATTATGGAGAGTCAGTACAGAGAAAAAAATAATTGATCCCAAGACAAAACCTTAGGGGGCACCCAAGGTTAGGGGACAGGTTATAGAAAATGATTCAGCAAAGGAGTCCAAGATAGACTGGGCAGGTAAATAAGAAGGGGATCAGGAGAGAGTAGCGTCATGAAAGAAGGTTCAGGAGAAAGGTGTGGTTATCAGTGGCAAATGCTGCAGAGAAATCAAGGAGGATAAGGATTGAGAAGAGACTAGCAGATTTGGTGATTAAGAATTCGTTGGTTATTCTGGAGAAAGCAGTTTCAACAGAGTGGTGAGATTGGAAGGCAGATTACAAAGGGGTGAAAAGTAAGTGGGAGGAGAGGAAATACCAGTGGAAATACAGAATACCAGGAAATACCAGTGGAAATACCAGAGGGAATACAGAATACAAGGGAAGCATTTTAATATAAAAACCAAATGCGTATATGACATTTTCTCTAAGAGTTTGGCTATGAAAAGAAGCAGGCATATAGGGCAATAGCTTGAGGATAGAACAGGATAAAATAAATATTTTTTTAAATGGGGGAGCCTCACTTGCCTCATTTGTAAAATTATGGAAAATAATACCTGCGGTAACAACTTCTCAGGGTCATGTGACCCAGATGATATACTGTATATAAAACATTTTTGACCCTCAAAACACTATATAAATGACAATTACTAGAACTATTACTCAAATTTCCCTGAATATAGTTTATTACTTTTTTAGCTCTGTACTTTTGCTCATATCTGAAATGCTCTCCTCATCATTTTCATCTGTCAAAATCCAACATTCACCCTGCACAAATGCTACTTTCTTCTGAAAAAGCCTCCTCCAATTCCCTAGGACAGATTTCATTTGTGTACTATGGTAGAGGAAAGATGACACCTGGGTATGGATCCTAGCTCTGTCATTTGCTAGCTGTGGACATTAAGCAAGTCAAAGAACCTCTCTGAGCCTCAGGATCCTCAAAGAAAAATGGGAATAATATTTACAACAATGCTGTGAGGCAAATAGTAAAAATAATAATAATAATTAAAATACTGCTTGTGAAAGCTCCCTGTCCAATACAAAATGCTCTGTAAACGAAATATGATTTTTCACAATTTTGCCAAGGGCTGTGGCAGTGAACCCCTCTGACTACTGAAAAATATCTTCCTTGCTGCTCTATGGATTAAACTGCCAATGCCTCTCCCAGCCCCTCAGAAAACACATTTATGATGACTCTCATGAGCTCATTGCAGGATCAGCTACTGCCCAGGATCTCTGCTACTCAAGAAGAACAGGAGAAAGGCCAGAATCAAGAAAGAGGAAGGTTGATGCTCTGTTTACACTTAGGAGTCAGTGAGTGATAGATAACTTGTTAGCATGCATCCCATCAGTCATTTCAGAAGGCTGATGGGAAGATTCATAATTGGAGATACTTTAATTTTTTTTTAATTTTCATTCAGAGCAAAAGTAACAATTACATCAAATGAGGGTTCCCCTCCTATCCACTCAACCACTTCCCTTGTTCATCTCTTGCTTAAACGACTGTAATATAGAGGTAAGAGGAACCTTGAAGACCATTTAATCGAAATTATTCATTATATATATATATATATATATATGTATATGTATGTATATATGTGTGTGTGTGTGTGTGTGTGTGTATGCAGAGACAGACCCACGAAGATTAAATCATTTAACCAAAGATCACACAAGCAGGATGTGTCAGAGGCAGAATTTTAACTCGGGTCCTCTGACTCCAGGGGTCTTTTCCCTGTTCCCTGGTCACCTCAGAAAAAATACAACCAATCTTACCATTTCTATTTTAATGGCCTCAACACACCACTAACTACTGATTTGCCAGTTTTGTTGGTTTAACTGAGACTTCAAATTCTGGTGATGCTCTTATAAATACAGGAAAATTGATGGGGACTAAGCCATAGAAACACAAGATTGTAGAGTAGGAAGGAACATCAGAGACATCTAGTCCAACCCCTTCATTTTACATATGGTAAAAATGGAGGCATGGGGACTTCCCCAAGGTAGCACAGGTACTAAATGGAAGAGGAAGGATTTGCACCCAGGTCATCTGACTTCTGAGCTAGTGTTCTCTCTGTAAGTTGGTTCAGAGAGAGAACAAGGCTTGGGGACCAGAAAGAAATAAGAACTGCCTAAAAGGGTTATAATGCTAATCTGGAACAGATTCAATTTCAAATAAAGAAAATGTACTTTTTAAAAGTTGGGTTTTTTTTTTTTTGAGAGTCAGTGAGCCCTGAGTTTAGAATCCAAGGGTTCAAATCCCAGGATTGACCTTAGGCAAGTTACTTTATTTCTATTTATTAGGCATATTACTTTATTTAAGTCTCAGGTTCCTTTTTTTTTTTTAAGTGAGGCAATTGGGGTTAAGTGACTTGCCCAGGGTCACACAACTAGTAAGTGTGAAGTGTCTGAGGCTGGATTTGAACTCAGGTACTCCTGACTCCAGGGCCCGTGCTCTATCCACTGCGCCATCTAGCTGCCCCTCAGGTTCCTTTTTTACATGATGTGGGGTCAGATTCTATAACTGCCAAAGTCCCCTCCTCCTTTAAGGACAGTGTCTAGGAGACCTGATTTTTAGTTCCCCAAAATGTGGTAACCATCAGTCTGTGAGACAGTCTGCATGCAGTGTCTGTATGCCTACAGAGTCTAAAGAAGCCCTTCTTGTTGAGTCATGTCCGACTCTTTGTGCCCCTATTTGGGGTTTTCTTGGCAGAGGTACTGGAGTGGTTTGCCATTGCCTTCTCCAGCCCATTTTACAGATGAAAAAACTGAGGCAAACAGGCAGCTGATAAGTGTCTGAGGTAGGATTTGAACTCATAAAGATGAGTCTTCTTGACTCTGGGCCTGCCAGTCTATCCACTAGGCCACCTCACTGCCTATTAATGAGCCCTTACTGACTCCCATTTCACTGTCCCACTGACCAACCCTATAAGTGAGACAGAAGCCCAATTTTTTTCCTGTGACTTCCCAGTCCTGACTCTACCACTGGATCTCTCCCAGTCTGGAAGGGACTATTAGGTAGAGCTAAAGATGAGATTGTTTTCCTTTCTCCTTGAGCTCCAAGGAATGTGTGAGACTGAAATGGGGCATGGAGCAGAGAGATGCTTCACTCCCACATTCTCCCTGGGCACCACAGCTCAGCTCTTGAGAAGCCTTGCTATCTTGGAGCTGGCAGCTGAGTCAGTCAACAAATCCCACATTTTTCTGTGCTACCATCAGTAGCCCAGGGACCAGCCAATGGGTAGATGATTCTGTATGGCATAAAAACTGTGATTCTGAGAGAATTCCAGATGAGTTCAAGGTGCTCCCTGAAACCAAGGTGCATCACAAAAAAGAAACAGCTGTAGGCAAAAGCATCCTCTCCCCCACCCTCTTTAGAGGAGGAGAGATGGTCATCCTGATATGTGGTTATTTCTACATAAAGGAGCATAGACAATTAGAACAGTACCTACTATGGGGGAGAAAGTGGCAATGAGGAAAGGAAGCCCTGGCTTGCAATACAGGATTTGCCAACAGATATCTGGTTTTGTGATCTAGCAGCTCATTGGAATCACAGATCTTGTTGTTGTTGGAACAGTAAGGTGGAGTAGTGGTTAGATCACTGGCCCTGGAATAAAGAGGACCTGAGTTCAAATCTCACTTCAGACACTGTTCGACCCTGGGCAAAATCACTTAACCCCAATTGTCTTAAACATCCGGAACCATCTCTAGTCATCCTGATCTACATCTTGCCACAGGACCCAGATGGCTCTGGAGGAGAGAGGTTGGTGACTTTATACAGACCTGTCTCACTTAAATCCAATTCAGTGTAAGTCATGACATCACCCCCATGTTACAGTCCTCTTTGAGAACAAAGTAACAATAACAAGGAATCACAGAT
Organism: Dromiciops gliroides; assembly: GCF_019393635.1. Taxonomy (NCBI): domain Eukaryota; kingdom Metazoa; phylum Chordata; class Mammalia; order Microbiotheria; family Microbiotheriidae; genus Dromiciops; species Dromiciops gliroides. Next base: position 359,552,204 of record NC_057863.1, on the reverse strand, counting down.
CTAAAGATGTAAGTTACCTTCAGAACCATGGAATCCAATCCCCTCATTTTGGCAAAGGAGGAAACTGGGGTCTAAAGAGGTCAAAGGCTCATAATTCTAGAGTGGAAAGAGACCCGAAAGTGATCTAATCCCCCCTCCCATTTTACACATGAGGAAATTCACCTCACATGGAAAGAGATGAAGCTACTTGCCCAAGGTCTCATAAATGAAACCAGGATTCAAATCTAGCTTGTTGGACTCTAAGTCCAGTGTTCTTTGAGGCAGCTACATGCCTCACTGGACCTGGGAAAAGGAAATCCAAGTTCAAATGAATTTTGAACCTCAGACCTTTACTACATTTGTGACCACAGGCAAGTCATTTGACCTGTTTCAGTTTCCTCAACTGTAAAAAGGGGATAATTATAGCACCTACCTCCCAGGCTTCCTATGAGGATCAAATAAAAGATGATATTTGTAAAGTGCTTAGCACAGGATCCAGCACCTAGTATGTGTTTAATAAATGCTTGTCCCCTTTCTTTCCCCTCTTTCTATAGTTAAATGTCCCTTTAATGTGCCCCAACACTAGAATCAATCTCTCAATCCCATATTTCATATTTGTCAACTGTTCTTCAAAACACTTTCACATCCTTTATTTCACCTGACCCTTAAAACATCAAGTACAGTGTGCAGAAGAATAGGTGCCCTTTTGGTTTTTTTTTGGTTTTTGGTGAGGCAACTGGGGTTAAGTGACTTGCCCAAGGTCACACAGCTAGTGTCAAGTGTCTGAGGCTGGATTTGAACTCAGGTTCTCCTGACTCCAGGGCTGGTGCTCTATTCACTATACCACCTAGCTGCCCTGAATAGGTGCCCTTTTAATAAAGAAACTGAGGCATAGCAAGTGAAATGAGTCATCTAAAGGCACAGTGGATTAGTAACAAGAGTTGGGACTAGAATCTCAGCTTCATTTACTCATTCAATAAACATTGATTAAGCACCAACTACTGCACTCTAGGGAAGCCAAATAAGCAAGGAGAGGACCCTGCCCTCCAGGGGCCTATCGAGGCAAAAAGGTCACAGATTAGGCTCCAGCTCCTAATACTTGGAACTTTCCATCACAGCCTCCCACAGAAAGACAAAGATCTCCACCACAGCAAAAATTTCATTTGTGGTTCCTGGGAGTCTGGACAGCCACTTTCAGCCCAATACTTAAGCCTGAGAAGTCACAGATCCAAGAAGAGATGGATGGGCATCAAGAGTCAGGCCAGCGGCTGAATTTCTGCCTCCTCCCACTTCTTCCCAACAAAGAACCATTCAGGCTCACCCAGAGGGTAGAAATAGCAGTCCTCTCTCATAGGTCATGCTTGCCCACACCCAGGACAGGCTGCAGAGCAAGCTTCCTTCATTTGTCTGCCTGCCTGTCTCCACGCCTGTCTCACAGCTGACCCACGCCACCTCCTTACCCCTTCCCTTATGGTTTTAAGACTGGCTAGTCAATTAAGATGATGGTAAACAGGTCAGGCTTGTACCACCCTTCCTGAGAATACTGGGGACACGTACCCAGGAAGAAGAGAGAGGAAGCAACAGTGGTAAGGGTAGAAGAGGGGAAAACCTGTCAAGTTTGCATTTTCTAAGTAGGAGGGGGAGAAAACAAGGACCGGAGACCAAACCTGAGCCAACAGCAAGGCTAGTAACCTAGAGCGTGGCCTACTCTACCTCCTCTCCCAAGGTTGCTTTTGTCTGTTTCTATGGATCAGTCTACCCTTTAATGGTCTCTAAGGTTCCTGGCACCCTGCTTTCTATCACGGCCTACCCGAAATCCATTGGTAATTCTAGCTGATTGTTCATTTGGTCTAAATTAATGAGTTCATCCACATTAGCTGCAAATGCAGCTCAGCACCTTCCTGGGGATCCTTGAACAGCTGAGAAGGAATTGCAGACTTCTCTCCCCTCCCTTGTTCCATCTTCTCTTCTCTCTTTCCCACCTCTTCTTGCTTCTGATCTGTCAGCCTCAGTCAACTCCCAGTCATCAAAACCCTTCCTTTGTCTCCAGCCCTTCTGGCATCTCCCTAATGTCAGCTCACTCAGGATTTAACTTCTTCAAACTAAGCCCCTGGGGCTTTGATGGTAGAGTTCAGAGGAGGGAGCAGGGAAAGGAGTGAAAGTAAAAGGTATGTGTGTGTGTGTGTGTATATATATATATATATATATATATATATATATATATATATATATATATATATATATATATATATATATATATAAGCAAGGGTGTGTAGGTTTGAGAACAAGTGCACTTAGACATTCATGTCAATTATATGTTTTCAGAGTAGAGAGGCTATGTGGCTATGAGGGAGGAATAATAATAACTCACATTTATATTGATTTTAAGATTTACCAAGCACTTTCCTTACAATAATCTTCTGGGGGAGGTAATAACACAAGAAGAATTATCCCAATTTTACAGATGAGAAAACTGAGGCCTGGAGAAATTGTAAATGGTCTAAGATCACATAGCCTGTGTGTATTCATATGTTGTCAGAGTGTGTGTGTGTGTGTGTGTTGAAAATCCATATCCAAGAGTACATGTGAGATTATAGGTATAACACTGAAGATGTGCTATATTTGAATCAGTCTGGGTGTGTATGGACACTTACACTCTCGCCCTCCTCTCTCTCCTTTCAGTTCTGTTGTGTTGGTTCTGTTACTTTCCCTGGTCAAAAGAGAAATCCCCTTTAGATCATCCCCTCAGGCTCCCCAGTCCTAGTCCTGAGGCAAAAGAAGGTAGAAAAGCAAATGCCAAATAAAGAGCAGTTGATCTTTATTCTTTATCTTATTATTTAAAGCTGATGACAGCTTTTCTGAATTCAAGAGAAGTCACCAAGAGCAGCTCTTGGATCAGGAGGAAGAATGAAGTCGCATTGCATGTCTCTGCCGATATTCAGACCTTTGTGAAGCGTCAATGCTCCCAGTTCTTATGGGGCAATAGACCCAAGACCTCCGTTACTGGTCTCTAGCTATTCCTTCTCCTAAGTGGAAGCAGAGCCAATGGCTGTGCCCCTACTTCTCTTCAGGGACACCCCTACTACCCAATTAAACAACCAACACCTTAGGGGCAATCACAATCACAACCATGGGTGCACACAGGTACAAGCAGAATATTCCCATGATAATTATTATTTTTTTGCTGGTGCATGAGGGTTCAATGACTTGCCCAGGGTCACACAGCTAGTGTCTGAGGTCAAATTTGAACTCAGGTACTCCTGAATCTAGAGCCGGTGCTTTATCCACTGCACCACCTAGCTGCCCCTTCATAATTAAAAAAAAATCTATTTACTGTAGGCCTTCCAGTGTATAAGAATGTGTGTATGTGGAAGTATGTGTACTTGGGGGTACATTTGTGAAGGTATGTGTGAGACTGAAGAGGTCCATCCTTTATTACTAGTGGAGATGACTTGTTTTTGTAACTATGTGTTCATATTTGTGTGGTCCAATAAACTGTAAAAGAGCTGTGGATTAGGTCATTCTTGAGGATAAATGATCAACATTTTAAGAACATGGGTTAGAGAATGAGTGCTAACTAACAATGTCTGCATCTGGGGGAAATTCATGGAAGGGGGAGGGGGGAAGGAAGATTCACCTAGGGCTGTTTCTGAATAGGGACAAAATGCCTCCAGGTGAGGCCACAGCCTCATCAGCTGCTGTCACATGGGCTGAGATGGGTAGGAGAGGAAGTGCTCCCAGAACTGTGGGAGTCCTCAAAACCCCCACACTGGGGCAAAGCTCCATGCCCCACTCTTGCACACATTAAATTCTCTATGTGAAATGCTAATTGAACCCAGAAAGTGTCTGATATTGGAGGCATGCTCCTGAATTCACCCTCAGGCTTTAAAATGGAAACTGGTAAAACAAAATTTCCAAGCTGAAAGAGTTAGTTGGAAGTATTATTGGTCGAGGTCAGGCATTTGTTAAAGCTCAGCCAGCCCCAGAAGACAGTTAGATCAAGGGACTCACTTAAAGTTAATGGCAGCCAGAACAGCAAGCTATTAAGCACAGGAGAGGCTTGATGTGGAAACTCCCCTTTATAACCTGCCTGGGCCTCTTTGACCAGCATTAAGAAACCTTAAGATAAAATGCTCATGTTCTGAAACTCATAAGATCTGTATTGTATGTCTTGTTTTATTTTAGGTTTCTCCTTTGCTGCTAAAATTCCTTTCTGGAAAACTCCAGTCTTTGTCTTAAGCAAAATTAGGGGGACAAAGAGTTTTGTGGCCAAGCTAGGAAAGCAAAGGGAATCCAGGCACCCCCCCACCCCCACCCCCGACAGAGGCTAGGATAGTGCTGGTGGCAGAAGTACTGAGAAGAGCCCTGTCCTTGCAGACCCATTAAAATTAGATTAGGATTAGATTAGGATTTGAAGAGACTGAAGGAAATCTCCCAGACGATGGGGATCTGGGGTTCAGTTGTCCACGGTCCCCTTTCCTGACCTTATACCTCCAGGCCAGACTCTGATTTTCCCATCCTAGTCAGGGGATGCTGCCCAGGTATGTCTTGACAGGAGACACCTTGCCCTTGATAGTGACACTGACACCAGGAGGACTCCTGACTCCTCTCTCCTGAGCAGTAACCTGACGTCACAGTCATCTTTGGCCTGGCCCAGCCCTTCTCTCAAAGATTCCCAAAGGCAGGCTTTTGAAGGATCTGAAAAGTAACCTCATCCAGTTTCTTCTCCTTGACAGTTCTTAGCAGAACCATGCCAGTCCTGTGTGGGTAAGCAAGCAAGGAACTAAGCACTTCGAATCCAACCAAAGAAGTTTTTGAGTGCCTACTGTGTGTCAGGGATGTGCTAGGTGTTAGGGATACAAGAGAAAAGATAGAACATTCTCTGACTTCAAAGAGCTTGGGGCCAGTGAATGGATACAACATACACATGGAGTGACAGTATTGTGGAAGGACTATCATGTCGGGAGCCCAAAGTCCCTGGCTTCTAGTCCTGACTCTGCCACTTACTACCTGTGTGATTTTGGGTAAGTAATCTCTCTGGGTTTCAGTTTCCTCATCTATAATATTAAGAAGTAAATGATATCTAACCAAGCAACCAATGATTCGGTAAGCATTTATTAAACACTTACTATATGCCAAGCACTAATGTTACAAAGACACAGAGAAATAGTCCCTATCCTCATGGAACTTACATTCTATTAAGGAATCAATATATATACATACACATATATGTGTAGATAGAGATATGTATATGTATATATGTATGCATATATATATTTATATATACATATACACTTATACCCACAATAAATATATAAAGAATGAATAAAAAACAAACACAACTTAGTTCATAGAAGTTAGTCAGAGAGGAAGGGGTCTGGCCCTTGGAAGGGATCCAGAAAGACTGTACAATGTTGATGATTGAATCTGGAAGGAAGCAAGCATTCTGTGAGGCAGAGGTGAGGAGAGAATGCATTCCAGAGCTGGGGGACAACAAAAGCAAAGGTGTGGAGATGGGAAATAGAGTACTATGTGGAAGGAACTAAAAGTACAGAAAGGGAAGGAATACATAACAAGGCCAGAAAGACAGGCTGGGGAAAATACTATGTAATATCTAAGCTAAGCTCCTCAGAAATACCCCCTTTTACTCCACTCCCTGCAAAACAAAATTATATATATATGTGTGTGTGTGTGTGTGTGTGTGTGTGTGTGTGTGTGTGTGATATCTCATGATAGGCATGTTGGTTGAGGAGGATTTGGAGAAGGAGTTTCTTGCCTGATACCTGGGAATCTTTAAAATTAAGGCTCTCAGGCAGCTAGGTAGCACAGTGGATAAAGCACCGGCCCTGGATTCAGGAGGACCTGAGTTCAAATCCGACCTCAGATATTTAACACTTACTAGCTGTGTGACCCTGGGCAAGTCACTTAACCCTCATTGCCCTGCAAAAAAACAAAAACAACAAAACAACAAAACAAAACAAAAAAGTAAAGTTAAAATTAAGGCTCTCTTTTCTGTACTGACTCTGGTGTCAGAAGATCTGGATCTAAATTCCACCTCTGACAAGTCCTGGCTGTGTCACTTAGAACATTTTGCATCATCTTTCTGGACCTTGATTTTCACACTTGTGAAATGGGAAGGCTGAGTTGGACTAGGTGGCTTCTGGGATCCCTTTCAGCCTTAAATTCATGATCTATTATGATGTGAAAAAGCATGAGCAGGTTACTGCTTGGCAGCATACAAACCACCTGTGATAATAGTTTATCAGCACAGGGATCTCAAATGTCATCTAATCCAGACCCTCATTTTTCAGATGAGGCAACTGAGTCCCAAAGAGTTTGAGTAAGTGGCCTCAGGTCACACAGCTCACAGATGGCAGAAGAGGGGCGAGGACCCAAGGTCTCTTGATTCTTTCCATTAGACAGACTGTGCCAGCTTTTCTGAGCCACATTTCTGCTGCCTGGGCACCATATTCAGTGATCTGGCCAGTGTCCACGAGGGAGTTGTGGCAGCCTCATAGACGATTTGTTACACAGAAGGTTTTCGAGGGGTACCCGGCACAGATGCTTCACCAGCTGGTGCCTGTGAGGCCTCACCCTCTTGACCTAGACCAGCCCTCATCACCAGAGACTTCAATGGGCTTCTGATTTGGGGATAAGAACAGGGGTGGGGCAGCCTCCCCTAACCTGAAAAGGCCACATTCTCATGGTCCTGGATGGCCAGAAAAATTGATGAGGACTCAGGAGCAATCTGTGCCTTCCTTGCAGATAAATACGGATTGTTAAGGTTATTAAGTCTTCATTTTACCCATGAGGAAACAGAAAGCCAGAGAAATGAGGCGAGTTGTCCAGGGTTGCATAGCTACAGGGAGCAAGGTTTGAACCCAGGTCTTCCTTACTACAAGCCTGGCATTCGATTCATTATACCATGCTGAAGTTTAGAAAATAAGGTTCCCCCACAGGTCCCTGGAGAAAATACCATCTGTTTTTTGGAGAAGCCATGACTAGGACAAAATAGCCTATTCTCCAATGTTAGAAGAAAGGTAGGCAGCAGAACCTTTTCACCATCCACAGATGAAATAATAATAATAATAATAATAATAATAATAATAATAATAATAATTTTTCCTATAGCTATTTCCCCAATCCCATGAAAAGAATCCCACCAAAGCAACTCAACTATAAGTCATAATCTACAGTGAGAAAAAGGCAATCATTCCTCAGGATAAAACTCAGAAGTCATTTATCCCACCCCCTCATTTTACAAATGAGGAAACTGAGACCCAGAGAGGTGAAGTGACTTTCCCAAGGTCATAGAGGTAATAAATGACAGAGATGGGACTTGAACCCATATCCCCTGATCCTAGAGTTAATGCTTTCCACATTGCACCACAGAAGCCTCCTTCCTTGGGTTGGATTAGGCTCCATTATGGGGACTTTGAGGTTCTAAGCAAGCTATAAAAGAGGGGATAGAGGGGAGGGGAGGAGGGGAGAGGGAAGAGAAAGAGGTGAGGAGAGACAAAGAGAAGAAGAGAGAGAGGAGAGGAGGGAGAGAGAAAACCCTTCTCTGCCCAAGAAGCTGGGGAAAAGCTATTTCCTTCCTTTCCCATTTCGCTTCCCTTGGCAGAAACCAGCTCTCTCACTGTTGTCAAGGAAGCAGGGGCTCATCTCTAGGGTCTTTTTCCTTCCCTCTTTACTGAGAGTCAAGGGGAGCAAAGATTGTAGAAGAGGGGAATAACATTGAGCACATGACTTTCCCTAAGGCTGAGAAAGAGGAAGATAGCAGAAAATGGAAACAATGTAAACTTCAACCAAATTTCTGTCCAAGCCCTAACTTCTCTTTCCTCTCCCTCAACCCCAAACACTTCTTGTCTCATGTCTAAATTTTTAGCTCACGCATAATCCACTGCCTCCAGAAACTCTTTGCTGTATCACCCCAAGGAAGTGTCTTCCTTCTTTATACAATGATGATGGCTAAAATATATATATATTTGTTTGTTGTTTAGTTGTTTTTCAGTAATCTCTGACTCTTCATGACCCCTTTTGGGTCATTCCCGGCAAAGGTACAAAGGCTTCTCTAGCTCATTTTACAGATGAAGAAACTGAGGCAAAAAGGGGTAAGTGACTTATCTAGGGTCGTACAGCTAGTGTCAGAGGCCACATCTGAACTCAGGAAGATGAGTCTTTCTGACTCTGGGCCCTCCGTTCTAGCCATTGCACTACCTAGCACCTCATCTACATGATCTCATTTGAGTTTAAGATACCCTTTTGAGATAAATAACTTGGTATTATGATCCTCATTTTACGGGGGAGGAAACAGTTTCAGAGGCTAAATGGTTTTCCTGAGGTCACCCATACATCTAATAATCCTGATGAAGGCAGGATTTGAATACAATCTTCTTGATTCCAAACCCAGCATTCTATATCCAATGCCATACTTGCCCAAAGACACAAAATTGCAAATCCTGACACAAGTGGGATTTGAATCCAGGTCTTCCTGACCCGAGGTCCATTATTCTATCCTCTATAACATACTACCTCCTTGTGTAGCTCCCCCTCCAGGTCCCCATGGACCCCACACCTGTGTAGGCCATCACCTCATCTTCACGAATCATACTCTTTAGACCTGGAAACTAACTTGGAGATCCCCCAATACAACCATATTAGCCCTCTTGCCTCAAGGTCGGCCTCAGCTCTGCCATTCTCCCTAATCCCCAAAGCCTGGACAACCATCAATTCCCCCCGGCCTTGGTGGCTTTTCTCTCAGTTTTTCAAGAGACTGGATAATCCCCTTCTGATTTCCAGCTGAATACAGATTCAAGGGCTGTGGTTACCAGGTTTACTAGTTTTATTAAGGGAGAGGGAGGAAATGTGTGAGGACTGGCAGAAGCAGTGATGAGGTCAGAAAGGGGGAGAGCCTCAGCCCAGATAGAATTGGGTCTATGCTGGGGAGGGGGTGGGTGGGAGCTTGGGGACATCAAATTGGAGAGGGGGTTGGGCATCCAGAATACAGTCTCCAGAAAAGCCAGGGATAACCAGTATCTAGGCAACCATGTATAGAGGAGGGGGCAGGAGGCAGGGGTGGAATAGAGGTGGGGAGTGGGCAGGAGAAGAGAAGCTGAGAACTGGAGAGGAGTTTCCATGGCAACTGCCAGGCAGGTCACGTGATAAAGAGCTAAGTTGCAGAAACACATACACAATCTGAGGGAGGCGAGGCTAGGGCCAGCCAGGGTGGGGTCCATTCAGGAAAGGAACAGCCTAGACACGAGATCCATCCCAGACCAGCTCTGCCACCCCAGGGACACAAAGAAGGGGAAAACGGGGTGGCAACTCCAGACAGATGACTACACAGTAGTCATTACCCTATACCTGAGTGCTGGCAAGGGTGTATTGGCAGGGGAGTGGGAATGTTTTGAAACATACCCATTCCCCAGGTGTGTCTACCCCCCACCAGATGGCTCAAGTCAGTGTCTAAACTCTGCCCCCCCCCACCTTGTACAGGTCCCTATTTGCTCCTCCAGTTGTTCATATGGGGAGAGGGAAAAGAGGTGCTCACAAGAATTGTAGTGGCCAATCCCCCCAGCTCTGCCTGCTACAACTGTATTGGAGAAAGGAAATGGGAGGGGGGGGGGAGGCATTTAATCCTGGGAAGGAGAAAAGGGAAGGAAATGAGGGTCCAAATGGATTAAAGAGAAGAGAAGCTTCCTGTCCCCACAAACTAGACCCCCAATGTTCTCTTCAATCTGGCTCTACTCATCATACAACCATCTACACCCATGTCTTTATTACTTAGACACCCAAGTGTACACACACCTCTGAGGGCGCATTCCCAAATTCACACAAGCTAGACTCAGACATACTCTTACCCTTCACTGACACAGCCCTCAAGTAACAAAGGAAAAAATTCCCTCTGAAAGAAAAAAAAGAGTGAGGGGGAAGCAGAACAAATCTCACTCCCCCCCCCAAATCCTCATGCCAAGTTCAAGACGACCACAGAAACCTTTTCCAGTCTTAAACTCTACTGTCCCTAGCCCATTGTACCTCCAACAATCTGTCTCCCCTATAAGCCCTTTTCTTCCAATTTCCACTTAAGCCCACCCCCCAAAAAACACCCTGGTTTCTATCTCCTAAGGTCATTTCCCAAACTGAAACCATACACTAGCCTTCTCTGAGAGAATCTCACCTAACTATACAAATTATGCAATCAGCAAGTCAATCGATTTCCAAACCATGCCTGGGATCCAGGGGTCTTCCATCCAAGCCACTTTCCCCTCCCCCCAACAAGTATCAAACTTTCTCTGTCTTCCCCCTTCCCATCCCTACTCCTGCTTACCTTTATAGAACCCCAGTCTCCAAGAAAATCCAAGGAGGCCCAAGAAGTCTCTCAGGTTACTAGGAATGATGGGGGTGGGGTAAAATGGGGGGTTGCAAATAAGCGGTTTGCTTTTTTTCCCGAGCCTCTCTTCTGTGTGGGAGTCCAGGCAGGCAGGAATAAAGTGTTCTCTGTGTGATGTGTGTGTGTATGTGTTTGTGTGCGTGGCAGGGCTGGGCTGCTCTTGTTAAGTCTGGGGACCCAGATGCATCCGTCTCAGCTGTCTAATGGCTTCTGGGTAGCTTCAGACACAGATGCCCCCTCCCCTTCCTCTCCCCTCCCCCCCATGGTCCTGTGTACAGTCCTCTCCTCTCTGACTGGTGGAGGGGGAAAGATAAAAAGGCCAGTCAAGCATGGAGCAAGCAACAGGAGCCCTGCCTTAGAGTGGGTGCGGAGGTGGAAGAAAGAATTTGCAATCAGCTGTTGCTTTTTGGTTTTTCTGTGGTAGGAGTGGATGAGAGAGAGGTAGGCACACACAATGAAAGAACTAGTGTTTCCCCCCTCCTACTCTGTCTCTCAGAAATAGTAAACGAAGGGGAAGGGAAGGGTGAAAACATTTAAAAGCCCAGTACCAGACTCACACAGCCCACGTTAATTAGGAGCCTCAGTAATTAAAGAAAAAAATGAACTAAAATTATGAATGGCTGCACTGTAGTTTCAGGAAGCCCAGTCTTTGTTTGGTAGAAATCTTATTTTCAGCTCTAACTGACCAAGGGTGATGGTGGTCCTTGCCAGGATGGCCTGATCTTTCCTGAGGTTTGCTGTTCAGCTCACCTCTGCAGTCTCAGACTCACCCCTCACCCCAAGAGGTCAAAGATTCAAGGCACTCCGCTGTCTCAAGTGATATAGCCCCAGCATTGCTAAAAGCAGCAACAAAACAATAGCAGCCTGAGTGGAAAACAACAAGGTGGGGACCTCTCTACTGGAAACCATAAAGTACTTTCTAAATAGGAGTTGTTAGTATTACTGCTACCACCACATTCCCAGGGTTCTTGGGCCCATTTTTAGTGAGGAGTAAAGAAAACCTCTCAGAGGAATGGGTTTGGGACTGAGCTGAAAGGACAGGCCTTTCCCTACCTGTACTCCTTTACCAGGAGCCAGCCAGGTGAGCCATGATTTGGAGAGAGCGCATTTGATCCTTAAGGGAGGAACTGGTGACTTGGGGTGACTTGGGGGAGGGATAAGGGGGAGGTGTTCTGGGAAGAGGCATCATGACAATAGCCTGAGTCTCCTGTGGGAACTCATTGCCCAATCATACTCACACTGCTTTACGGAAAGGCAAAGCCTGAGAGGAGATGTGATTGAACTCCATAAAATCCCAGACAATGAAATCCCAAATGCAATTTGTGCCAAGAGGGAACAAGGCTTTGTTCACCAAATCCCAGAAGGTTTATCCTTTGAAACATCAGTGATTTAATCTTAGGGCATAGATAAGGAAGCTACCCTTCCCCATGGCAGGTAATAACACACTTAGGGATCTCACTAACCCCAGGAGGTACTGATATCTACAGACAGAAAAAGGATTGAAAATGGATTTGGATCAATTAGTGACTTAATAGGTCATACTGGATTCCCAAGACACTGTAGAACTCTGCCTAATCTTTAAGGTGACTTGAGGGAAAACAATCCTGTACTTTTGTCCACAGGCAAGAAAAGAACTGTTTCATTTCTGTCCTTGGATTGCCCACTAGAACATAAACTCCTTGAGTGCAGGAATTGTTTCATTTTGTGTTTGTATCCCTAGCTCTTAGCAGTGTCCTGTACAGGGTACATACTTAAATACTCAGTTGAATTCCCAGCACCTGTTTTGGTACTTCTGTTGGCAACAGCACATGGAGTTCTCTGCATCCATGGTCTGAGCCAGTGTAGAGATTCCTATGTTCTTAGGGAAATAATTAGAGTCTTGGCAAAGAGCCAACCAAGGTCCAAAACCTGAACATCACCTATACCATGTTTTATGACTTTGAACAGATTGTTTAATTCTTCTGTGCCAAATTCTTTCCACCTATACATTCTGGGATATTATCTTTCTCTTAATTTTCTATTCTGGGCACATTCCAAATCCTATATTCTGGGCACCTGCTAGTACCATTTTCCAGAATACCTTCTGTCAAGGAAGGATTCATCAAATCTGGGCTATACAAGTAACCTGAGTATGAGAGCATTTGCCAGTGGATCAGAAGTTAGAAGTGGTACCACCTGTTGGTCCTAACCCCCCCTATCATGATGAGAATTCCAAAGTCCTTTGCCAAATCAGTTCTCAGGGTCACTTTGACCAACACTGCAGGATCCACCCAGGTTTGATAGAATACAACAGCTGCACTAAGAAATGCCTTCTGTCTCCCCTACAAAAACTTGTGAGAGGGGGCAGCTAGGTGGTACAGTGGATAAAGGACAGGCCCTAGATTCAGGAGGACCTGAGTTCAAATCTGTCTTCAGACACTTGACACTAGCTGTGTGACCTTGGGCAAGTCACTTAACCCTTATTGCCCCACTCCCCCAAAAAGTCACTAAACAAAAAGTTGTGAGAACAGATGATAGATAGAGCTAAAATGGGCCTGAGATTTGTAAGGACCTAAGAGATTATCTAAGTTCCTAAATTGTTCCCCACCCAGTTCCTACACAGAGTGCTTTAGGAGAACTTTAGGGTGAAGTTGGTGATTAGAATTTCAGCGCAGTGATCACATGGTAAAGATTGAATTGGATCCTCTAAACTGAATCAAAATATACCTTGATTTTAGTGATTTCAATTTGAAAATATATATAGGAGAAGATATTGAAAGCTGTGTTGGAAAATATGATTAAAGAAACAAAAAGGAACCAACTCACAAGCCTCAAGCCTGTGTATCACCAAAGCTTACCTCCTTTAAGAAGGGAATAGGAAGGTGCTGGACCCTACAGACTTCCTACAAATGTGAAGAAGGCCAGGAATTGCAAGAGTTCTCCTTGGGTGGCTCAAAGAGAGGTAGAACAGAGATCTCCAGACTTTTCTCCCCCTGCCCTTCTCCAAGGGAAATATCTATTCCTGCCAGGAGTGGAAGTTAGAAGTTGGAGCAGAGGGCAGCTAGGTGGCGCAGTGGATAGAGCACCAGCCCTGGAGACAGGAGTACCTGAGTTCAGATATGGCCTCAGACACTTAATACTTACTAGCTGTGTGACCCTGGGCAAGTCACTTAACCCCAATTGCCTCACTTAAAAAAAAAGAAAAAGAAAAAGAAGTTGGGGCAGGAAGTCACTCTGCTCTCTTCAGAAAGAGGGGCTACCAGGCTAGAATTATATCCATAAATGCTCCCTTGAATGTGGTTAGGCTGGGAAATAAGACCAAGTTCAATATAACTTCCAATTGCTGTCATTATTAGGGGAAGGAGGACCCCAAGTTCTATATCTAAGGCTTGACTTCCTTCCTACCAATACAAGGTCTGCAATGAACACACATAGTGAATAACAAAGAAACCCATTTATCCAAATCACAGCAAAACAGAAACCAGAGAAGGTACACATAGGACGATATAATAGGAATGAGCTAACTCAGCCCAACCAAGAGAGAGAGAGCCCTTCAGCAGAGGGGAAGTTCTGCAAAGTCTCTACTGTAGCGAGATGGGGGTAGGGACAAAATGGACACTGCCAGTTCCTCCTCTATCTTCCTGAAGTCTTTTCCTTCAGCACCCTGAAGGAGTTGGCCTCTTCCATCTTCCTTCTATAAGGGGCTAAAATTATAGCTAAACTATCTAAAATCTAGTAAGTGGTTGCCAATAAATTATAAGCTTTAGCAAGAGTATTTAAATGTTTAAGTATTGGGGACGGCTAGATGGCACAGTGGATAAAGCACCGGCCCTGGATTCAGGAGTACCTGAGTTCAAATCTGGCCTCAGACACTTGACACTTACTAGCTGTGTCACTGGGCAAGTCACTTAACCCCTATTGCCCTGCAAAAAAAAAAAAAAAGTTAAATGTTTAAGTATTTATTAAAGAGCATTAGGATCAGAGAGAAAAGTAAAAATCTAACTATTTCTAAGAGCCCCTATCATCCGACCCACTATGGCAAGGTCAGGAACCAAAAAGAGACAGCACCCCTTCACCTGCCTCTGCTTCCTACTTCATGTCCTCCTCCCAGAAATGTGAGGCTCCTCAAGTTGATTGGCTGGTAGCCTTGATGAGCAAACGTTGCTTCCTGACGCTAAGGACCTTGACCACATGGCTTGCCCTCAAAGACCTTCTCCTCATGGCAGAGCTTTGCTACAGTAAGTCTCCAGCAGGTGGCATCATTCCAATCGTTACACTTCTAAAAACTGGAAGCCAAAAGTACCTGAAGCAACTCAAAGCTTGAAGAAAACTGAAAACAAACACAAAACCAAAACCAAATAAACCCAAGTGGGATAAGAACTCTAGCTCTCTTGCTCTCATTATCTCCACCCTGCCCCATATACAGGAAAGGACCGTACCAATGGACTTTGGGATCGGGGTTACACACAAAAAATGAGATATCTCAAGACAGCAGCTTCATTACAGATAAGAAAGTGATTACAGGCACGGCTGCCATTGGAGAATCAGCTGTCTGTGTGCAGTCATATCACAGAAGGTCAAAGTCAATACCAAATTAGAAGAGAGGATAAAAATGAGTGTGACTACAGGAGCTCATGGCCAGTGTATGGATAGATCCCCTCAGAAAGATTTCTGAAAAGACATGGATACAGATCTCCAAGGAGAAGAAGGCTTAGAAGAGCTGTGTTCTGTCTCAGAATAGGGCTTCCCTATCCCAGGAAAATCACAGATTAGTTGTATCAAAGTATCCAGTGATGATACTTTACCAGAGCCTGTGAGGAGAACACCTCCGACCAGGCCAAGGCCAAGGTGGTTTCCCAAATGGACTGAGGTTGTGCGGCTCCTTCCCAATGAGGTCAAATTTTGTCCGGTACAGGGGATGGAAAATTTGACAGAAGCAATGGGGGTGAGAGGTGGGAGATTTGGGGTGGGGAAGAGGAAGGCCTCCCAGCTACGATTGAACCTATCAGGAATATTACAGAAAAGAGGAATATCCATTCTGTTGGGAAGTTAGTAGCACAGAAGTTTTAGGTGGTGGCTTTGCCTGCCCAAGATAAAGCTATAATTGGGGATAAATCAGCTGAGCCCCAGGTGGGTATCAGAGAGAATCTACAGCACACATCAAATAAAATCGAAGCTTCTTGAGGGAGGGACTATTTTGTCATTGTTTCTTGTATTTCCAGGGCCTAGCCCCCTACACCTCACCCATCACATAGAAGAAATTTAATAAATACTTGTTAACATTGTGCATAATAGAACATCACTTAGTGGGTTATCTTAGGCTGTTCTGTCTTTTAAAGATGGCAGAATGGTCTGATGAGAATAATTTGTTCCAATGGCAAAGGAGGCAGCTGAAGCATTTAGGGAGTACTTAGAGAGCATGGTCAGACATCAAAGATGCCAAGGTCCTCCCCTGCATCCCAGGCCATCACCAGTTGTCCTGACTTTTGTCCTGCCACTGGACTTCGATGACCCTGGAAGAGAGATCAAGGCTGAGTGAGGACTTTGTGCAACTCTGTCTCACTTAAATGCAATCCTGCACAGGTCAAGACACCACCCCATGATGCCATTGGCCCTCTTAAAAAATGAAGGACAAACAGTAACAGCTTTTCTCTAACACTGGAAGGCTCTCCCTCCATCTCTGTTGAATTTGTTCCCATTCTTTAAAGTCCAACTCAAGTACTTCTTCCTCCAGGAAGCCTTCCCTGATCACACTAAGGTTCTTTGTACCCTTTGTATTATTTCTAAATTAACTTACACAACTCACGTGGACTTTAGAGTATGTAATTATAGGGTAGGGAAGAGGGATAGATAGTGGAGTTGGATCATAACAGAAACTATGGGCTTCTCCCCAATCCCACCCTGCCCTTCCCATCTCCAATCAATATCCTCTATTCTACTGTCTCCATTTTCCTCTCTGGCTGGGTTTCCACAGGTGTGTTCACACCACAGCCTCCAACCTCAAGACAACAGAAACAGGACGGAGAATAAGAGAGATGAGAGAGAGAGAGAGAGAGAGAGAGAGAGAGAGAGAGAGAGAGAGAGAGAGAGAGAGAGAGAGAAAGATAGCCAGACCTTTCCAAACAAAAGCAGGGTAATCCTGACCCCAGTGGTGCCTGACAATGTTTTAAAAGTTCCACTCGTTCAGTTCCCACTGCTAGCTCCCAATTTAATTCCTGCCCTGCAGTTGCTAGAAATCTTAGGAATTGCAAGGAGGAGAAAATGTGAAATGTTTGCAGACAGAAGTCTCCTACAGGCCTAAATGGTTTGGTCTCTGTCCCCCATTTTGATGTCTCCTCCTTACATAAAGGAGAGCTTAGTTCTCAAAGGGTAGGCCATCAGAGCACATCCACAAATGCAAGCCCTACCAAGCTGGAAAATTTTATAATCTAGGCTCCATGATACACTGTGTGCTTTTTGATCAAGGCTGACTAGGCTAGGTGTGCAGAGATTGGGTTGGCATCTGGGCTAGCCACTGAGTCATGATTTTTATTTGTTTTTTGGTCACAGAAACCTGTGAAGACAGTCTATAGTTATAAAAAGGATGTGATGTGTGACCAGGGAGAGAAGACTATGAAACTACAGATCTTTTGATGTGCTGTTTCTCTGGCAGACATGAGCTCAGTGCCAAGCACATGGGCCGATGAGACTGGGGCAGAGTTGTAAACGCCTGCAGGAACGGTACCCCAAAATGCACTAGATTTAGAATCAAAGGACCTAGGATGAAATTCAGGCAGCTAGATGGCACAGTGGCTAGAGCACTGGACCTGGAATCGAGTTCAAATCCAGTCTCAAAAACTTACTCTGGGTGAGTCACATTCCCCTGTTTGCTTCAATTTTCTCAGCTATAGAAGGAAATGGAAAACCACTCCCACAGCCCCAGGATAGAGGTCTATGCACAGCAGTCATTAACTCTCTCACTACCTCATTGACTAGACCTAGATAACCCCAGCTAGATTTTCCTTTTCTCTGGAGAATCTTCATATAAGGATTTCTGGGTGTCTCCTAGTTATAATCTCAGAGGACCTTTCCAAGACTAAGATTTTATGCCTCAGGGAATTTAACACAGTGGCTGGCACATAGTAGGCGCTTAATAAATGTTTATTGATTGATTGAGGGAAACAGGGAGGTAAAATGTCATTATGGAAAGAACGCTAGACTTGCAACCCTGGACAAGTCTCTGAATCTTTCTAAGACTCAGTTTCCTCATTTGTAATAGGGGAACAATTATACTTTTACCCCCTAATTTACCCTATTGTTGTGAGAAAAAGTGCTATGTTAAACAGAATGTTACAAAAATCACAGAACTTCAGATCTGTAAGGAACCACAGAGTTCAACAAGCTCTGCAGAAACCAAAGCCTCCTCTCCAATATATTTAACAGACTGTCCTCCATCCCTTAAAATCCTAATGGGGGGGGGGGCAGCTAGGTGGCACAGTGGATAAAGCACTGGCCCTGGATTCAGAAGGACCTGAGTTCAAATCCGGCCTCAGACACTTGACACTAGCTGTGTGACCCTGGGCAAGTCACTTAACCCTCATTGACCCAGCCAAAAATAATTTTTTAAAAAATCCTCATAAGGAAGAATAGGTTGCCACCTAAGATGGTCTGTTTCACTTGTTAGGAAGCCTTTCCTTACAGTAAACCTAAATTTGTGTGATTGTCCAAATTTTCTCTCTACTTTTGAGAGCCTGATGTCTTTTGCAGCAGGCTGACTCTCTTTCTACCCTTTGCTGGGAATTTCTATGCTGGAATCTTCCTTGTACCCAAATTCACCCCCCCCACACACCAACATACACTTGGTACACAAGGAAACTTCCCCTGGATGATCCCTGCACCCTCCTTCTTGTGATACTAAGGATAGGTAACCAAGCTGAAGCACTGAACAGAAACCCCTGCTCCTTCCCTATAAAATCCACAGCCCTTAACTGTCATTGGGCATCCTCCTGCTGGGCCACATCCTTTCCTTGGCTCTGATATAGGAGTGTGACCTGCCCTAATGTTTGGACTTGTTAGCTGCTGCCCTGGTTGTAACTTTCAACCTTTCCTCTGTGCCTCTTCATCCTCCTTTAAGCCTTCCTTTACATTACTGAAAAAACATGGTGATCAAATTTACTGTTTTTTTTTTTTATCCTATCTGATTCGTTTATGAAACCTCCTATAAGTCCCCAAATGGCCACAATAAATGTGGACAGTCTACTTCTTTGTAACTTCTGTTTATCTTCAGAGGCCAAACCAAAAAAAAAAGTTAACTCTCTTCCACTGGTAAAGATCATCTCCTTTCCACCCCCAACTCTCAGTCTTCTGTTCTCCAGAGTAAACATCTGTCTTTCCTTCAAGTGGTCCTCATACTTCATCTGCCTAGTTGCCATCCTCTACACACTTTCTAGTTTATCAGTATTGTTGTTGTTGAGTCATTTCAGTCCTGTCCAACTCTTTGTGACCCCATTTGGAGTTTTCTTTGCAAAGATACTGGAGTGGTTTGCCATTTCCCTCTCCAGCTCATTTTACAGATGAAGAAACTGAGGCAAACAGGGTCAGGTGACTTTTCCAGGGTCACACAACTAATAAGTGTCTGAGGCTGGATTTGAACTCACGAATCTTCCTGAGCCCAGGTCACTCTACCCACTTTGCCACACCAGCTCCCAAGTTTATCAATGCCCTTCCTAAAATTCAGCAACCAGAACTAAATATGCTTCTCTATGTGTGGTCTGACAGGAATGGAGTATAGCAGGACTTTCACCTCTTAGTCCTGGACATAATGCCTCTATTAATGGAGCCTGAGATTGCATTAGCCTTTTTGGTTGCCATATTAAGCCAGTGATTCACATGGAGCTCATGATTTGCTAGAGTCATCATATCCTTCTCAGATAAATAACTGTTTAGCCACATCTTCCCAAAATTGTCATTTGAAAATTTGATTATTTTTTGGATCCAGGTGTAAGACTTTACATTTAACCCTATTAAATGTCAACATATCAGATTCAGACCAATGTTCTCATCTATCCAAGTCTTTTAAAATTCTAATTCCATTATCCAATGTGTTAATTATTCCATGTCAGCTTTTGTGACATTTGCAGATTTGATGAGCTTGCCATCTATTAATTTTTAGTTACTGATACAAATGTTAACAGGGCAGAGCTAAACCCATATTCCTGGGACACTCCACTAGACACCTTCCTTCCATGTTAACTTTGAACCATTAATGACTTCTCTTTTGTCCAGTCTTTCAACCAGATCCAAAGGCACCTAACTGTTTTCTTGTGTAGGCCATGCTTCTGGTTCACAAGGATAGCACAGAAGCCTGTGTCAAATGCATTGCTAAAATCTTGTTTAAACTCTATCTGTAGCATTCCCCTAATCTACCAGTCTTTGTTGTTCTTGTTCTTGTTTAATTGTTTCAGTCATATGACAGCATTTGAGGTTTTCTCGGCAAAGATACTAGGGTGATTTCCCATTTCCTTCTCCAGCTCATTTTACAGGTGAGGAAACTGAGGTGAACAAGTCTTGTCTAGGGTCACAAACCTAATGAGTGTCTGGTGAGATTTAAACTCAGGAAGATGAGTCTTCCTGACTTCAGGCCTTGGCTCTCCATCTAATATGCCACCTTTGTTATTGCTTCTTTTTCCAGAAGGTTTTGCTAACCATCTCTTTATAAATATGTTCTGGAATTTTGCCAAAAATAAAAGTTAAGCTCATTGTCTTAGAATTTGTAGATTTAGTTTTTCCCTTATTGGAATATTGGGATAAGCTTTGCCTTTCTGCAGCCCTGCTGAACCTCTCCAGATTTCTACAATCCCTGACAATGGCTCAGTAGTCACAGTAACTATTTTTTAAGTATCATGGGATATAGTTATTTTGGGATGGTTACTTAAATTCATCAAAGAGAGCTAGGCATTCTCTATCTCCTTCCTTATCCTGGTTATCAGTTCAATAAGAGGCCCCTGCTGTCTTTTTGTGTGTGTGCTGACCAGTCCAAAACCCATCCTTTTTAGAAGAAAAAGAAATAAGCAAGATTCCAGTAGTTCTATCTTCTTTCTGTCATCCACTGTCTTTACTTCATCCACTCTAGACAGTGGTCCTCTTTTATGCAATATAGGTAAAGAAAAAAACAAACACTTTTTTAGTTATCTTTTGCTTTTCCTACTAGGCAAATTATTCTGAGCTTTAGCGCTCCCCATACTTCTTCACTTTTTATTTTATTGATGTGTTTTAATATAAATTTTACTTCTTATTACATGCCTCTCTCCCCGACCCCACTTTAGCTAGTGAAACATCCCTTGAAAGAAAGAAGAAAATATAAAGGTGAAAAAAGCACACCTGAATTTGACCAGGTCTGTAATGCTTCAAATACAGCATCCCACTCCTGTGAAGAAGGGAGGAAGATGTATTTTCTCTTCCCTTTAGGAGGGCGGAAAATTTGTCTATTATAATTACGTAGCATTTGTCTTGGGGGTTATTATCATTGTTGCTATTACTACTATTGTACCATTTACATTGTTTTAGTCATTGTGAAACAGCTAGTTGTTGCAGTGTATGTAAAGCTCTCAACCTAAGGTTGGGAAGGACCTGAATTCAGATCCAGCTTGAGACTGTTACTAATTATGTGACTCTGAGAAAGTAATTTAACCTCTGTCTGCCTCAATTTCTCCATCTGCAAAACAGTGATAATAATAGCGCCTATATCCAGGCTTGTTGTGAGATTGAATGAGAACATTTGGAAAGTATTTTGCAAACCTTCTAGCACTATGTAAATGCTAGCTATTTATATTATTATTGTTGTTTTTTTCTTGGGTTTGCTTATTTTACCCTGCATCAGTTCACATAAGTATTCCCCAAATCCTCCAAATTCTTCATATTACTCATTTCTTACAGCATATTATTATTCCATTACATGAATACACTACAATTTGTTCAACCATTCCCTAATTAATGAGCATCTCTGGTGTTTCTAGCTCTGTTCTACCAAAAAAAGTGCTGCTACAGATATTTTGGTCTATGATAGCTTTCCTTCTGGCCTAAAACTGTCCTTACAAAACAGTGTGAAACTTTTATATCTATCTATTCTATATACGTATGTGTGTATGTGTATATCCTGTTACTTGCTCTTTTTTCTATCTTTTGTACATTTTGTTCAAATCTCTAAGTGGGCCGATGAGTTCCTTGTGAATCTGCCTAGGTTTTTTCAGATAATTCCTCTTAATAATATAAGTTTTCATTTACTTCTCTCCTGGGCTGTTTTCCTCTGTAGAATTTTAGCCCATAGATCTTACTTATCTTTTTTCTGAACCTTTTCATCTTTGTCAAAACCTGGGGTGCATAACAGACTGTTCATCTCTCCTCTCCTCTATTACAAATTCTGAGGTTGAGCAGTCTCCTTAAGGTTCTTACCACTTCTATATAAAATCAGACCTAGAATAGCAGTTCCCAGCATTAGTTCATCTACCTTTCAAGGAATGGAGTTATGATTAAAGGCAAGTCAAGAAAATATTAGTGAACTTGCTTTTGACTGAGAGGGAGTACCAACAGACACCCATCTGGACAATTCAAGTCTCCATCACTACTTATCATACTTCCATGCCAAGCTTGGCTTATGAGCAGTTTCTAAAATCCTCAACTGTTTCCTCTTTCTGTCCAGGTTTATAATAGAACCTAATATCAATATCATTGGAAGAAACTAGATGGTTCAGTGGATAGAGAGCACTGGGCTTGGAGTCAGGAAGACCTGAGTTCAAATTTAATCTCAGACATTTAACTAGCTATGTGATCCCGGGCAAGTCACTTATACTTTGTTTGCCTTATCCACTGGAGAAGGAAATGTCAAACCACTCCCATATCTTTGCCATGGGACAGAACTGAACAACATCAGTATCAATATCAAAACATTTCTGTTGCTGCCACCATTGATGCTTTCCAAATGCTTTCCTCATCTAGTTCCTGGATTTCCTCATATATGTAAATTCCGTTTGATTGTTGTATTGATCTGATCCCCTTTTGTTTATCCCAGTTCTTCCAGAACTATAATTCATGTGAGATCTTATCCCACTAAGTTTCAGTGCCAAATTTGCCTCTTGCATGAGTATCTCTAGTTGACTGTTCTTGTTCTACATCCTTGGTACATTTTTGTATGATTATCTGTGGCCTGGGTTTTCATGCTGGCTCCTCTCTTGAATTTTATCTCTTATGACCTTCTGGGCATCTCTATTCTTCTTCATCTTCCTACATTATAGCTTCAGTCCTCTACTTGCCATCCAGATATACGCATGTGCATACATACATGCACACATGCACTCAAATATAATTCATAAACTTTCATGTTCATATCAACACAAATAGATAGTCAAATACCCTATACATGTCTTGTGGTTAGCATTGAGCCCTCTCATTCTTTAATCTCTCCCTCAAAGGTTTCTTGATAGGAAGGACAAGGCACATTCTGACTAAACGTTCTCTTGGCCTCAGTTTCCCCATATGTAAAATAAGAGGATTGGCCAAGATAGTCTCTAAGATCCCTTCCAGTCCTAGATTCTATGATGCTATGAAGGCAGAAGTTAAATTGAACCCCTAACTCTCCTTCCCACACCCCCCAAAATGGTCATTTAAATGAATATCATTATTTAATGGTTACCTACACAAATATGAGTGAGATTAATTCCTAACTAGAAATTTTGTTTCCGGGGTTCCCATTGTCCCCTACCTCCTGCCCCCACACCAGTCCCTTTGTTAGAAGAGGCAATAGTTGTCTTCTTAGGCTAAATTTGTCTTGTGACAGTGTGAAATAATCATCTCCTGGGGCTTTTCCTTAATTACCAGCATGCATCTCTCAGGGCAGTCCCTTAGCCCTATTAAAACACTTGCTTATCAATTCTCTACTCCGCCCCATGTCCCCCAGCCCAGGGTTCACATGGACACATTTTGGAGGAACATATGGCACAATGAGCACAAATTGGAGGAATAAGGAGCCACACCAGTCTTTGGAGACAATGACTTTGGAAACTGGAGACATCATGGGTTCCCAGATAAGGCCAGAATAGCTCTCCGTTTCTGCTTTTCTCATGTATGAGGAAGATGACAGCCTGTTAACATAAGCAGGCACTTGACCTGCGTACTCGCTTTGAGGAGCACCAGGGGCCTGGCTTTCAAGGAGAAACACGAGGGCTAGTCATCTCGTACTTTCAATTCAATTCAATAAGCGTTTATAAAATGCCTGCCACAGGCCAGGGAGCAAGCTGAGCACTCAGGAGGCAAAGATGGAATACAAAATAAAAAAAACCCCAACAACCTATTCTCTCTCCTCCAAGGTGCCTACAATGTAATGGGGAGGTGGGAGCTATGCAAATAAGGTTGAATCGAGGTACTTTATGATGATGGTGACAGAGGGTACAAAGAGCTACAAAACCCATGAGGTTTCTCTGGGGGAGAAAAGCAGGAAACCAAAGGAAGCATCATACAGGAGGTGGTACCTTATTTAAACCTTGAAGGGAAATTTCTTATTTTATTTGTTTTTTTTTTTCCAGAAGAAGATCTCAACAGGTGGAGATGTGGTAGAAGTGCTGAAGCTCAGAATCAGGACCATAGTCACGTTTCTGAGTTGAGAAGAATAAACAGGAGACCCCACAAGGCAAGTTACTATTTGAGACTAATTTGATTCCATTTTCTCTCTTTGTATCCCACCCTTTGGCTCTCTGGGATGGGGGTGGGCAAGCTGGCAAAGATAGTTATGGGCTAGTAAATAGTTGCCACCTATCTGTAAGGCTACTCTAGCTTTGCAGTACATTGGAAAACTTCCAGACAAACCACATTGAAGGGGGGAGGTAGGATGGCATTCCTCCGGAGCATAATAAAGTACCTGTGCATAGTGGTCTATGCACATTTTGGGGGGCTTTTCTCTTGGCTGGTGGAAAGCAGAGGAGAGATGGGGTAGGAACAGCAGTGGCCAGAACAGTGACAACTTTGGCTGGAGGCCCAGTCCCCTGGGTCTGTGGTCAGCCTGCTCTTGGAAGGGTGCCCTGCCTTGATAGCAACAAGTGGTCGAGTGCCCTTGCCCTTATGGTTTTGATCCTTTGTCTGGTAGATTAAAGTTGGAAGACTCCTCTATCCTGCCCTGCCCTTAACTGATACAATTATCTCCATGATGGTGTGCTAAAGTCACTGTCTCTCAGTCTGAGGGTCATGGTTAATGACAAACATTCTGTTATTGATTTTTCATTTACCGGGGTCTAAGGGTTTGATGGAAACCATTCATTGCCATAGTCATGCGCTACATCAGCAGATATCTACATAGCCCTTGCCATAAATATCCTTCTCCGTGGATTTTTAAAGAATAGCCATTTGCCAGAGTTGAGTTTGGTACATTCTGTATTAGAGGATGGACTAAAAGATTTGACTCCAGAAGCTGTCATATAATTGACTTGGGCATCAGGAATGATGGGAAGCAGATCAAAATTCTTACCTTATGTGATAAAAAAGGGAAGTGAGAAAACAGCGATAATAAATTCAATTCCCTTCAGTTAAATAAATATTTACTAAGCATCTCATCTAAGTAAGGCACCAAGAATACAAAGATGGAAACAGGATACTTACCTAGCAGGGGAGACACCACAATAGGGAAAGTGGTTCTCCCAGTATGAGACACTGGAGGAGAGAGAATAGGTTGTTGTTGTTGTTGCTGTCGTTGTAGTTTCTATCTTTGCCTCCTGAATGCTCGGCTCACTGCCTGGCCCATGGCAGGCATTTTATAAATTCCAACTGAGAGGAATATGACATATGAACAGATAAGTAAATGCAAAGTACATGGGACACATGGCCTAAGCTGTCCCCACACCAAGGGAATTCGGAGATCATAGAGACCCAGTTCTGATCCTGGGGTCCTGATTCCCAAAGGGCCAGTTAATGTTTCTTTGGCCCATTTCCCCCCCCCAAAGCTCTAGGAAAATCTGAATAAAGATTAGGATTGTGGATTTATATATACATAGATTCTCCAGATATGGGCATTAGGGATCCCACTCTCCCAAAGGTTCTGATAAGGGTACACAGTATGGGACAGCCTTTATTTTACCCACCACAGAAAAGTCATGAGATACAAAGGATTCACGGGAGCTCACAAACAAATATAATATAGAAACACACATCACTCTTCCCATTAGACTTCTGGAAGGTAAAGACACCCCCATTCCCCTCAGTCCTGCTTCATTTGAGGAACTCACAGCAATAACAGAGTAGATAATATTCCTGGGCAATATGGGGCAAGGAAATGTGCTATTGCAGATACCTTCTCCATCTAGGAAGCCAGGGCCTATCTCTCAATTCAAGAATTCTCAATTCCTCCAACACTTTTGAATTTATTGGAAAGACTTTTCTCAGAAATTGTAGTCTCTGACCTGGAACAGAAAAGCAGAGAAAGATGAGATCCAAGAACTCCCTTTCCTCCTTTCCCTCCCTTCCTCTACCTGAATCTTGATCTGGAAGCCCAAGGAAAAGAAAGTTTTGGGGGAAAAAAATTAGAGATAATAAACCACATCGCCGCTCATTCCTATAGGCTAAGGGAAAAGGGCAGCTTCCCTCACCAGGTTGTCCCCACCGACTTTGAGTCACCAATTTTCTCAAAAGATGCCTCAGTCACTGGGAACCAATCAAAAGTATTCCGAGTACTCTCAACATGTCTTTCTCCATAGGAGGTGTCCCTTCCATCAAAGGTAATATCAATTTGATTAGGGGAGGGAGGATTCATCCAATTGTTTTGAAGCAGGCTCATCACTCTCTTACACATACAAAGTTAAATAAAGTACTTTCAAGATGTGGAAAGTCTTAATAAGTAGGCAGACCACTAGTAAGAGGTGGCTCCTGGTTTGCGTTTTCAAGGAAACTAGGGACTTTAAGAGGTAAAAGTAGGAAGGAAGAGAATTCTCATGTCCCTGTGCTAGGGGACCACTTGTGCAAAGGGCACTTTTATCAGGAATAATTAGCAGGCCAGTTTGCCTGGAGCAGGAAGTAATTGAAAGGGAATAAGAAGACATAAAACAGGAAAAGGTAGACAGGAGACAGACTTTAAATGGCTTTAAAGGCCACATTATAGAGTTTGTTTCTATTTTAACTAGAAGCAATGATGGGGCCACTTCACATTTTTGAGTAGGATAGTGACATGGTCAGATCTGTATTTTCAGAATATCTATTTAACTGCTCTCTAAAGGATGAAGACAATGGAAACAGAGAGACCAACTCATAAACTCTTCAAATAGTCCAATCAGGAGGCAGCTAGATGATCCAGGATATAGGGCACTGGACCTGTGATCAGGAAGACCTGAGTTCAAATCCAGCATCAGATTCTTATTAGCAATGTGACCCTGGGCAAGTCTCTTAACCTCTATCTGCCTCAGCTTCTTCATATGTAAAATGGGGATGATAATAATAACACCTACCTACTCCAGCTGTTGAGAAGATAAAATGAGATAACATATGTAAAGGCTTCATAAACCTTAAAGTGCTACATACATGCTCACTATTATTATCATCAATCAACAAGTATTTATTAATATATACTGGCATTATGCTATGTGTTGGAAATGCAAAAATTTAAAACGAAGCAGTCCTTGCCTTTAAGTAGTTAACATCCTATGAGGGGAAACAACATGTACTCATATAAGTCTAAACAAAAGTAAATACAGATTGTTCTCTCTTTAGGTCAATTCTCATTGCATAAATTTGTCTTTATGTAAAGAATTCTGAAAGAAGTCATCATTCCAAAAGACTCACCTATGTTAACTTGGCCATACAGTATGTTCCCCTACCCCTCAGTTTGGTGCTCCGTGGCCTCCCATCCCCCCCAAAACAAACCCTCCAAGTGAAAGCAAAAGGGCCATGTGGAGAGACATTTGCTCCCCCACACCTCCCCTTTCCCCCCTTCACTCCTGAGTCTGACCCTGCATATCTGCCTTCCATCCTTCTGTGTTAATCCTCTCCTTTCTCTCTCCATGTCTCATGTATCTGTCTCATCCCACCATGTTCTTCCTCTTGGTTAGATCAGACCCCTACATGTTGCTCCTCCTGCTCTCACGTTTGTGCCCCTGGTCCCCACCAGTTTTGTTTGTTTTAGTGAGGCAATTGGGGTTAAGTGACTTGCCCAGGGTCACACAGCTAGTAATTATCAAGTGTCTGAGGCCGGATTTGAACTCAGGTCCTCCTGACTCCAGGGTCGGTGCTTTATCCACTGTGCCACCTAGCTGCCCCTTCCACCTGTTTTTGAACCATGTGCAAGTCCCCTTCCTCCCTTCCTCCGTTCTTCTCTCCCTTCTTCCCTTCCTCCCTTCCAAACATGGTGGGTGGGGATGGAAAGTCACATTATGTAAAAATTGCTTTACACAGAGGTCTGGGTCCACTGACAGAAAGCAAGAACCAGCTGTCTATGGTCATTTCAGTGTGGGTCAGCTCAAGCCATTGGGAGATTGGCTGTATGTAGGAGTTGGTGCTTGAACTGAGCTTTGAAAGAAGCTGAGGCTTCTAAGAGGGAGGAGTAAGGAGGGGGTGCATTCCAGGCATGGCAGCCAGCCTGTGCAAAGGAACAGAGACAAAAGACAGAATGTAGCATATGAAGAACAGCAAGAAAACTAGTTTGCCTGCCATTTGATCTTGGGTCTCTTGGCCTTTTCACAGGCTGACCCCCATGCCTTGGATGCACTCTAGAGTGCATGAAGGGGAGTGATATCTAATAAGACTAGAGAGGTAGGTGGAAACCAGGTTATAAAGGATTTTAAATGCCAGACAGAAGAGTTTATATTTGATCCTTGAGGTAGCAGGAAGAGGAGTGACATGGTCAGGCCTCTGCTTTAGGGATATCACTTTGATGGCTAAGTGTGGATAGATTGGAGAGGCGAGAAACTGGGAGATCAGTTAGAAGGCTATTTCAATTAACCAGATGAGAAGTAAGGAAGGTTGGTGGTGGCTATATGAGTGGAGAGAAGGTGATAGATACTAGAGGGCTGCTCTGGGAAATGTTTAACGACAGGCTCTCCCCTAAAAAGTAAGCACTATGTACTCTTTTTTTTATATATATAATTTTTTTTTTTGCAGGCAATTGGGGTTAAGTGACTTGCCCAGGGCCACACAACTAGTAAGTGTCAAGTGTCTGAGGCCGGATTTGAACTCAGGTACTCCTGAATCCAGGGCCGGTGCTTAACCACTGCACCATCTAGCTGCCCCCAGCACTATGTACTCTTAAATTTAATGTACATCATTAATCTTTTCTCCATTGCTTTCTTGTCTAGACAACTAACAAAACAATGCATTGAACTCTGATTTGTAGCATTTGCTTTTTCTCAGGTGTAAATGCACACACTGAAAATTTAATAATCAGCTTTCCAGAGCACACACCTGCTCCTGCCTAATCTTTCTGGGGCATGGTTTTCATTTCCTTTAGGAGACAGAAAATTTTCCATCTGGTTTCTGTTTTTCTTATCTGCTTCTCCTAATCAGTCAAAGGAACACTGACTAGTGTCTGAGCCAAATTTGGCAGGAGGGTACCACTGACTTCTGAGATGGCACTGATCTGATAATTCTGATAACTGTTGAGGGTCTCTGCAAGATAATGACAGGAGAATTAGGAGTGGGGGGTGTCAGTCACTAAAGCCTAGGGGACCTGCAGCTAAAGCATTTTCTCTTTTGCCTTGGTTCTTTTTCTCTCTCTCCAGAGGCCGAGTGTCCCTTAATATTAGGATTCAAAGGAGGTCTTAGAGGCTTCATTCAAACTGGGTTTATTTTTAGTCCCCTCCCCATCTTTTTTTCCCTAAGACTGCTTGGCAAGCTGTTTAAATATTCCCAGCTGTTATCCGCCAAACACAGGCTAAACAAGAGGGAAAGGGCTTCCATTGCGGCAGGAGGGGTGGGGGTCAGAGGGACACATTTTTCCCTTCAGTTCGAGTTGACATTATGAAGTAGGAAAGCCTGCCTTCTCAGAAGATGAAGACTTTGCTCCTGAGTCCCAGTTCCAGGGACTCCAGGGAACATCAGTTCAAACAGCTCAGTTTCCCTCTCTTCCAAGGCTTCTGAGGATAATTCTGGGAACCAAGGAGCACCGACTATTACAATAAGAAGAATCATACAAACCACTGTATTGGTCAAGATGGGCTGCACTTTCCCCCACATTTGCAACCTCTAATCATGCAACAACAAAAATGAAGACTAGAACAGTAAATTTTTTGAACATTTTTATTTCATTTTTAATATAATAAAAATTTTTTTTATAGTTTTGGATTCCATTTTTTATTCCTCATTCTCTCCCTTCCCTCTCCCTTCCCTCTCTCCTTCTTGAGATGGCAAACAATGAGATATGTTTTATACATCATACTATCCACCTCCAAAGAAAGAACTGATATTGATGGAACATACTGAAGCATGCTGTTCTTCACTTTCTTTCAATTTTTTTCCCTTTTAATCAAGTTTTCTTGTACAAAATGGCAAATATAGTAATGTTTTTAAAGCATATTTACTTTTAAAAGTGCAAATTTCCACAGTGTCATTTTTATTAAGTAGTAATTTTGTGGAAGAGGGGCAATGTGGTATAGTGGATAGAATATTGAACCTGGAGTCACAAAATTTGTGTTCAAATCCAGACTCCTACAGTTACTAGCTGCGTGACTATGGGCATATCATTTAATTTATCTGAGCTTTGGGCAGTTTTCTAAGAGTCACCTGCTATTATAAATAGAGTGTGATTTGCATACGCGGGAGAGGCAGCATGGTGGACAGGAGGGAGTAGGCTTTGGAGTCAGAAAAATCTGGGTACAAGTCCTATATTTGACCCATGATGTTGATGTAACAAAGTCATCGGACCCATCAGTTTTCTAAAAAACTCTAATTCTGTAAATTATAGGTAAGTTAAAAATCACAGCAGGTATATTTAGGCAGGCAACAAGCATTTCTAAAGCCCTGATTATGTGTGGGAGGTACCGTACTAAGCTGGGAATACAAAGAAGAGCGAAATAAGAAAGCTGGCCACTGCTCTTAAGGATTTGCTATTCTAATGGGGAAAGACAACACATATAAAAGCAAACTGAAAAGCTGGGGGAAGGGTTGGAACCTAACCATGTGGCCATAATTTAAAAGTCTGGAGTGTAGATTGGTGTAGATGTATATAAAAATAAAATGCAATGTAAACTTGGAGATGAAGGCAGTCCATGACTGGGGAAACCAGGACAGGCCTCTTGCAGAAGATGATCCTTGAGTAATTTCCTCCTCCTCCTCCTCCTCCTCCTCTCCCTCCTCCTCCTTCTTCTCCTCCTCCTCCTTCTTTTGTAACTATGGAAAGATATTTGGAGTCAACTATCACACTTTCTGGTTACTCCTCAGATTGCTCTTGACTCATTGCCACATTTATTCTCATCATCCTGAGTTCCAGGGTAATGCAGATGTATATTTGGATATTTTCTCATTAATTAAAAAAATTGCAATCCATTTCTCATTAATTAAGCACTAAGCTTGGAGTCTTCTCACCTCATTTATTAAATGCATGGGATACCAACCTTTCCTTAGGGCCATGAAGACAGAAAGAATCTGGGAAGAATAAGAGGAAGTGGCTGTCTCTATCATGTCGCCTCCTTAGGTGAGATCGATATCTCTCTCTCTCTCTCTCTCTCTCTCTCTCTCTCTCTCTCTCTCTCTCTCTCTCTCTCTCTCTCTTCATTGAGCCGTCACCTCAACCCCACAAGGAGAGTCCTTTCACTCTGTATTGTCTGGCATATATCCTCACATGCATACTTTTTCTTATTTCTGTTTTGCTATTGATTTGGACAAATAGGTTTCTTTGCTTTTTGCTATGTGTGCTTTCATTGTGGAATTAGCATTTGGTGGGAAGGAAGTCAAGAATTATGTATAAAGCTTGGGGTCCTCTTTCCCTATTAAGAAATATTGGCCAGGAATTTAGCTTGAACCTAAAAATTATATCTCCTAGACTAATAATTGCATGACAGTACCTTTTCTTTCTGAGGAGAGCAAAGGGACCAGCTCCTGGCCTCCAACATCTTGCTGCTCTTCCCAATAGAAACTAAAGTCTCTCCATGAGAAGGGTAAGGAGGAGAAGACACTACAAAATGCCTATTTTGCTTCTCTGTGAGCCATATAACACCACTTACTACATATGCAAGGTCTCTTCTCATGAATTTTCTTCATTTTCTTCAAAGGACAAAGATTGGAATAAGCCTGTCAAGAAATAAGGCCTCGGGGCAGCTAGATGGTGCAGTGGATAAAGCACAGGCCCTGGATTCAGGAGGACCTGAGTTCAAATCTGGCCTCAGACACTTGACACTTACTAGCTGTATGACCCTGGGCAAGTCACTTAACCCTCATTGCCCCACAAAAAAAAAAAAAGAAAAGAAATAAGGCCTCTATCTTCTTTCCAGCATGAGAAGAAAGCAGTCTCTTTAGCTTCTCTCAAACAATTATACTAACTAGGAAAATTAACAACTAAAACTATTTCTAAAACATTCCATTTGACTCTTAAAGATATAGTGGGAGTAATAAAGTCTCCCTAGGAGAGAGGCTTTAAAAGCAAGTGTCACAAAAAAAAGCAAGTGTCACATTTAATTTTCTTTTTTATTATGACCTAAATAAATATCAACAAAAGTTCACAAAATATACAAAGAAGGACAAAAAGGGGATTGTATATCTAACCTACTATTGTTATGTAGAGTTTGTTTTTTCCCCCCACTCTGTACATTTTTTTTTTAATAATTCAAATTTAATGTGGTAATTAAAACATTGCCCTCTGGGGCACTAGGAAGTTAAGGAAAGGCTTCCTGTAGAAAGTGGGATTTTAGCTGGGATTTGAAGAAAGCCAGGGAAGTTCAAAGGAAAAGATGAAAAAGAAGATGATTCCAAGCATGGGAGACAGCCAGCGAAAATGCCCAAAATCAGAAAATGAGTGTCTTATTCAAGGAATTGCAAGGAAGCCAGTATTATTGGATTGTAGAGTATATGAGAGGAAGAGGGAGTGAGGTATAATAGAGTTTAAAAGTATTTGTTTGGTAAGGGGGAAATCTGTTATCTGGCTTTGAATGCCAGACAGAGGAGTTTACATTTGATCCTGGAGGTGATAGAGACCTACTGGAGTTTATTGAGTGGAAGATCACTTTGACAGCATAGTAGAGGATGGACTAGAATGGGGAGAGACTTGGTGTCAGGGAGACCAGACAACAATGTATTACAATAGTCTGGGTATGAGGTGATGAGGGTCTACACCTGAGTAGTGGCATTGTTGAAGGCGATAAGAGGTATGTACAAGAAATATTTAGGATAGACAATAACAGACTGAATATGAAGATGAGAGAGACTGATGAGTTGAGGATGACACATAGGTTAAAAGTCTAGGAAAGGAGAAGGATGATGGTACCTTTGAGAATAATAAGGAAGTTAGAAAGAGGGAAAGTTTTTAAGGAAAAGATAATGAGGTCAGTTTGGGATATGTCGAATTTACAATGTCTATGGGACATTCAGTTCATGATGTCTGATAGGCAATTAGAGAGGAGAAACTGGAGGTCAGAGGAGAGGATAGAATTGGATAAGTAGATGTAAAAATCATTTACGGAGAGATGATAATTGAATCCTTGGGATCCAATGAGATCACCAATTAAAATAGTATAGTGGAAGAAGAAAGGCATGCCCAAGACAGAGCCTTAGGGGACAACCATCCAAGAATGACCCATCCAGCAAAGTAGATTGAGAAGGAGTAGTCAGGTAGGTAAGAGAAGAATCAGGAGACTGTAGTGCCATGAAAATCTGGCATAAAGAGGATATCAAGGGGGCAGTTAGATGGCGCAGTGGATAAAGCACTGGCCCTGGATTCAGGAGGACCTCAGTTCAAATCCAGCCTCAGACACTTGATACTTACTAGCTGTGTGACCCTGGGTAAGTCACTTAACCCTCATTGCCCCACCAAAAAAAACCAAAAAAAGACTTCTATGTCGACAGGGTTTTTGCCGTTCAGTTGTGTCCAACTCTCTCTGACCCTATTTGGGGTTTTCTTGGCAGAGATACTGGAGTGGTTTGCTATTTTTTTCTCTAGCTCATTTCTCACATGAGGAAGCGAGGCAAACAGGGTTAAGTGACTTCCCCAGGATCACACAGCTAGGACAGATTTGAACTCAGGAAGCTGAGTGTGTTCCTGATTCCAAGCCCAGTGTTCTATGCACCAGGACACCATGGAGCTGCACCCCAAACAGGGCAGAACAGAGCTATTATTCTTTGGTCAGGGATGATGTTGGAGTGATGTAGGCACCCCATCTCTCCACATAAGACCCCTCTCTGTGAGGCTCATCTCACGTGCTATGAGCATATGACCAAGGGCAGGTGTGCCGACCAAGGATGCCCCAAATGGTGGCCACATTGCTGGAGAGTCCAGCAGGGCAGGCTCCAGACTGGGAATAGAAGCAGTGGCCTCATCTGGAGGGAGCCGAGTGTTTTACTTGGCTAGTAAGTGTCAAGTGTCTGACATCAAACTTGAACTCGGGTCCTCCTGAATGAATCCAGGGCTGGTGCTTTATCCACTGTGCCACCCAGCTGACCCATCTCCTAGACATCTTAAACTCAACATGTCCAAAACTGAATTCATTATCCCCACCACACCCTTCAAAAATTTGTCTCTCTTTTCAAAATTTCCTGTTACTGTGATGAGCACTACCATCCTCCAGGTCACACAGGTTTGCAACCTATCCTCGGCTCCTCAATCTTTCCCACTCCAATCTGTTACCAGATTGTTGATTGTGCCTTCATAAACTCTCTTGCATACTCCTTTCTATCCTTTCACATTGCCACCACCATGGTGCAGGCATTCATCACTTCATTGCAATAGCCTTCTCGTTGCTTTCTCTACCTTAGTCATCTCCTCATTCCAGTCCATTTTCCACTCAATTGTCAGTGTTCTTCCTAAATCATGTCTAACCATGTCACCTCCCCTCGAATCCCCATTTACTAAACTCCAGTAGTCCTCTATTACCTCCAGGGTCAAATGTAAAATCCCATGTTTGGTGTCTAGAGCCCTTCATAACCTGGCTCCTTCCTCTCTCTTCAGTCTTCTATTACCTAACACCCCACCACTACCATTATGTCATTGGATTCTTTGATATTCCTCAAAGAAGACACTTTATCTCCAGATTCTGTTCAGGTTTTGTTTTTTTTTTTTGGTGGGGGGGGGGGGCGGTGGGGAAGGCAATGAGAGTTAAGAGACTTGCCCAGTGTCACACAGCTAGTGTCAGGTGTCTTAGGCTGGAATTGCACTCAGGTCCTCCTGAATACAGGACTGATGCTTCATCCACTGCACCACCTAGCTGCCCCCAGATTCTGTGCATTTTCATTGGCTGTCACCCAAGCCTGGAATTCTCTTCCTCCTCATCTCTGCCTTTTAACTTCCCTAGATTTCCTCATCTTAGCTAAAATATTTTCTACAAAAACACTATCCTGGTTTCCCTTACTTCTAGTGCCTTCCTTCTCTTCATTATTTCCCTTTTATCCTACATATATTTGTTTGTAAGTAGTTGATTGCATGTTATCTCCTCTATTAGACTGTGAGTTCCAGAGAAGAAACTATCTTTTAATATTTTTTTGTATATGCAGTGCTTAGCATAGTGTCTAACACATAGTAGGTACTTAATAAATGCTTTTAAGCGGACTTGAGAAACGATAATCTGCTCAGCCATTCCCCAATTGATGACCATTTACTTTATTTAATGTAAATATTTTATACATGCTTTTCCATTTTCTTGGATCTCATTGGAGTCAAAAGCCTTGTAGTGGCTGTGCTGGCTCAAAATATATGCATATTTTTGTGACTTTGAAGGTACTGTTGCAAACTGCTTTCTACAGTGCCTAGACTACTTCACAGCTTCAATAAGAGTAGATTAATGTACGTTTCCTTCAACACCCTACCCAACAATTGCC
This sequence comes from Dromiciops gliroides, assembly GCF_019393635.1. NCBI lineage: Eukaryota > Metazoa > Chordata > Mammalia > Microbiotheria > Microbiotheriidae > Dromiciops > Dromiciops gliroides. The sequence goes on along the minus strand of NC_057863.1, from coordinate 359,516,893 downwards.
ATTTTCTTTTTCTGTTATCTTTTGTCAGGATCCCCAGGCCAAAACCACCCTTCTCTTTTTACTATTAAGAGATACCCTGTTTTTCATCTCTAAGGCCCAGCAAGCAAGCTGTGCCCTGAGCTAGGCATAACAACAATCCTTTGTGCTCACCCTGTGGATGAACTTTGCTGCAGCTAAATCACAGAACTGTTTCACACCAACCCCAGGTGGTCCCTGCACTTAGACCTGCAGGAACCACAGTCTAGTCATGAAGCCCTCCTATGAATAGACTTTTTTATATTTTATTTTATTTTATTAGTAATAAACATTTTTGTTTATAGTTTTGGGTTCCAATTTTTATCCCTCTTTCCCTCCCTCCCCTTCCCTCTCCCTGAGGTGACAATCAGATATGGGTTATTCATGTATGATTATGTAAAACATTACCATATTTGTCGTTTTGTACGAGAAAACTTGATTAAAAGAAAAAAATGAAAGAAAATGAAAAATAGCATGTTTGTTCCATTAATATCAGTTCTTTCTTTGGAGATGGATAGTCTGTTTCATGAATAGTACTTTGGGGATTGTCTTAGATCATTGTATTGTTGAGAACAGTCAAGTCATTCACAGTTCTTCATCAAACAATATTGCTGTCTCTGTGCACAATGTTTTCTTGGTTCTGTTCACTTCACTATACATCAGTTCATATATGTCTTTCCAGGCCTTTCTGAAGTCATCCTGCTTGTCACTTCTTATAGCACAATAATATTCCATCACCATCATATACCACAGCTTGTTTAGCCATTCCCCAACTGATAGGCTTTCCTTTGATTTCCATTTCTTAGCCACCACAAAAAGAGCTGCTAGAAATACTTTTGTTTTGTTTTGCTTTGTTTGTTTTTTGCAGGGCAAAGAGGGTTAAATGACTTGCCCAGGGTCACACAGCTAGTAAGTGTCAAGTGTCTGAGGCTGGATTTGAACTCAGATCTTCCTGAATTCAGGGCCAGTGCTTTATCCACTGCACCACCTAGCTGCCCCCAAGAAATATTTTTGTACAAATAGGTCTTTTTCTCTTTTGGGGGATATCTTTGGGATATAAACCTAGCAGTGGTATTGCCCTTTGGGCATAGTTCCAAATTGCTCTCCAGAATGGTTGGATCTTTTCACAACTCCACCAACAGAGGATTAGCATCCCAGCTTTCCCACATCCCCTCCAACATCTAATATTTTCCATTTTTGTTATATTTGCCACTCTTGATAGGTGTGAGGTGATACCTGAGAGTTGTTTTAATTTGCATTTTTTCACTAAGCAAATTTGCCTCATCATTTCTGTTACTCCTCACTGTGTGGCTCTTTGTCTAGCCAGATCTATATATATCAAGGCTTACCCTTGCTGCCCAACATGTATGTCAAGTTTCTCACCTCCAAAAAAATAAAGAAGGCCTTTTGCCTATAACCTCTGTGAGCTCTTTGGTCTTATTTTATTTTGTTTTATTTTTCAGAGTTTAACAGTTGGCATACAACCTCTGTGACTCTGGTTATTTTGTTTGTCAGAGTTAACAGTTGTCACATTTTGGTCATTTATTTTCAGAGTATGACACTTTGAAAATCTGTTTTTACCACTGTCTTTCACGAAGAAGTGATCCTTCTCCTTGCCAAGACAAACACTCACAAGAATCCTATTCTACACAGTCTTCTACACCAGATTGCTCCATCATCCCCATTCTCTCACCTACCTTTGATCTTTCTCTGACTACTGGTTACTTCCCTGATGCCTACAAACATGCCCTTCTCTCCATCATTCTCAAAAACCTCTTACCTCATACTTCCACCTCTGCTAGTTATCTTCCCATATCCTCCTTCCATTTAGTGACTCAATTCCTTGAGAAATCCCATCTATAATAGATGCCTCCCCTTCCTTTTCTTTCACTCTCTTCTTAAGTCACTACAGGTCCGCTTCTGACCACATCATTTAATGGCTTTTCCCATAATTGCCACATTGAATGGCCTTTTCTCAATTCTCATTCTGCTTGAACTTTCTCCAGAGCATTTGACCTTCTTGACCTCTCTACAGCCTATCTTTCATTGACTCTCTTCTCCTTGATATTCTTTTGAGTCTATTCCCATGGTACTTCTGTCTCCTGCTTCTCCTTCTACCTGCCTTGCCACTGCTCTTCAGTCTTTAATAGATCTTTATCCAGGTCACACCTGCTAAGGACAAATGTCCTCCGAGGCTCTGTCCTAGTCCCTATATATTTTTTGTTTCATGATTTCAGCAGGTCACAGGAATTCAATTATTGCCCATGCTGTTGAATCTCCTATCTTTCCAACCCTAACCTCTCTCCTGACTTCCAGTTTTACATCTCCAACTGCCTATTCAACATCTTGAAATGCATATGTCATTTTAAACTCAATGTGTCCAAAATTGAACTCATCTTACAACAGCGCCTGTCACATATCAGATGCTTTAATAAATATCCTTATCATCTCACACCTGGACTACTGGAATGGCCTAATAGACCATGTCTTAGGGGAATTAAGGAAAGGTTTGAAACAGCCTTTGTAAGGAGTCTGCTAGAGTCTACTATGAAAAAAATAAAAGGATTGTTTTTCAGGAGTAAGGTCCCAGTTAAATTTAGATATCATCAGTTTTTCCTGGGCCCTATAGGTATTATATGGTTTTGAGGTATCTGGTGTCTGGATAGAGAGTACGGACTTGAAATTAGGAAGACCTGGGTTTGAATGCCTCATATGCCCTCAAGAAAGACATTCAACCTTGTGATGTTTAAAATCTAAATTGTGGTCACCTTAAATCAGAAGCTTCAGCTCCAGTCTAGCCTAGAGTTCCAGCCTGGTTGGGTTCTTCCTGAAGTCCTCCTCCACGAGCCTGCTTTAATCAGGAACAGCTGTTTGTGGAAGCTTTTTTATACATCTGGAACAGAGGCGGTCCTTACACCCTGCTTCAAGGTGATTGGTTGGCGTCATCCAAATCCATTGTCTTTGAAGGTGTTCTCAAGTTGAGTTCACAGTCTAGTTTCTGAGAACAATACCTTCTTAAGGGATAGCCAGGTGTGATTACAATCCAGTTAACTTGAAGTAGGCTTAATCAGCAGTCAATCACTCTCACTTGATTCAATCAGTATAGATTAATCTACAGGTGGGTCTTTGAGTATCTGCTAAAATCCCATTATTTCATCACAACCTCTCTATCTCACTTTCCTCTTCTGTTAAATCAAAGCTTCTTAAACTATAGGCCAGGACCCCATACATAACTGAATGTGGGGGTAGCAAAAAACGGCAACAATAAAAGATTATGTATACCTATTATATATATCTATGTACTCAGGTTCACACATAAATTTCTTGGGAGAAAAGGGATCACGAGTGGAAAAAGTTTGAGAAGCCCTATGTTAAATAAGGGGGTAGGATTTGATGACCTTTTCAATGCTAAATCTGACCCTTTGATCTGTGGATCCCAAGGTTGTGTGACTTTTTCCAGTAGTTTCAAAAGAACTCAAGTAGGAGAAGAAAAGTGCTCTTAAAGCAATATAAAAATGTTAGTTTTTTATTATCATCCCCCCAGGGTTAGGTTTTGGTAAGGTGTGCCTGGAAATGAGACAAAGAAGCAAGAGCAAAGATTGAACTGTTCAACTATAGGGTCCATATGGTGATGGGAGGAAAGTGAGGTCAGCTTTGCAGTAATGGCCTGGGAGAACAAAGAGGAATGGAAAGACTAGAGGTCAGGGTGAGGATGAAGAAACAATTCCAGAGAAACAATGATGATATATTCTATCCACCTTATGTCAGAAATATGTTGAATACCTGGTGTAGAATAAGACATATTTTTAGCACAGCCAAGGAGGGTATTTGTTCTGCTTGACCATGCATACTTTTTAAAAATTTATTTTTCCAATGGGGTAAAGATAGGAAGAAAGCAAAGTAGATTTTTAAAAATAAAAAAATAAATAAAATTTAATTTTTAAAAGAATAGATCTAGAAGGAGTGAGACAGAGAAAGAGAATGAAAGTGAGGCAGTTATGATCAGAGAGGAGGATTTCAGGAGGTAGCATAGTAATGGGTGGTGTCAGGATCTCAGCTAGAACCATCACTGTGCATGGCTGAGGTAGGGCAAAGATGTAGGTCGTGGAAATTGATGAGGCTGATAAACTGGGAGGCCAGGGGTACTTGATGTATAAATACTTAAAGCATAAATGCCTGCATGGCATTCCCCTAGTATAAAAGGCAAGGGTTGGGGTATGGAGGAAGATGTGTATCCAGCTACTGAACCTATTCAGATAGAAGAGAAAGTGACCTGGAGTCCAAGAGATGACCTTGTGAGAATCAGGGCTCTGCCCTGAGAAGAAAACATGAGACTTAGCATCTGGAAGCTGCTGGGCGCCTGGAAATTACATCTATAGAACCGCCTGTAGTCATGTCAATCAGTGCTACCAGCCAATTAGCTTGGAGCTGTGCATGTAGACGGTCCTGCTTCCCGTTTCACAGAGGGCTTCTGGGAGAAGCCGCTGAGAATTGGCCTCTTTTCATTCAGGACATCAGCTTGGCATCAGAACCTCGTATGGACTGCTAGGAAAAGCGAGGGTTTCTCTCTGGCTATACCGAATAGATCTAAGCTAGGGTTTTCCAGGCTATAAGGGATCTGTTCTCAACCTCTCTCTCTTCACTAACTTCTAATACACTTTAATAAATACTTAAAAGGCTAAACTCTTGCTGAATTTATAAGTAAATCTTAGCTAGTTTCCCCCCAAAACTGGGGAGGGGGGCAGGTTAGGATCCACATTATATTTTAAACATCACAACCTCATCAAGAATCTATACAGAAGGATAGGTTCCTAAGTTGTGATGGAAGAGTGAAGAACTGGGAACAGCAGTGAAGAAGTGATCAGGTCTCCTCCCAGACCAGACTCGGTCCTTCACTTATGGTTAGGAGCTCACACTCTTGCTTGAGATGGATTTTGTTGTATTCCATCTGGTAGTGAACTGTGCATAGCAAAGCAAGGTTCCATTGTGTCATAGAATCTCAGCAATCACAAGAACTTGGAGCTAAAAGGGATTTTACTCATCTCTCAATGGATCCAACCCCTTGGTCACTGTAAGATTAAAGGGAGGACATAAAGTAGAAGTACTGGGTAGCCAGTGATGTAATGCCTTCCAAAGAGATCCAGGGTTTCATGAATGCAAGAAGCTAGAAACATCACAAGAGGAAGAAGTCTAAGATAAAGGAAAGTTTACTCCTTTTATCTGACCTGGGAATGCTGAAGAGCACACCAGAAGTTGAGGCAGGAGGATGGGGATTGAAGAGGAGGCAAGACTGATGAAAATGGACAAGGCAATAAGGATGGATTAAAGAAGAAAAAGAGTTCCACCTCAGCAGATAGTGTCTCTGAATCACAGGGATATAGGTGCTTAATAGCAATAGATAAATGGTCCATCTGCAAAACCACTCAGTGTTGACTCTTGTTAAGGGCTGTAAACGGGGCCCCTAAACTTGTCTTTTCGAGTTGCCATATTTTCCAGAAATGCCAGGCTCAGAGCCTACAAGAGGCCCTGAATGTGTCAAGGGCAACCCCACCCCACCCCAAGCTGACATAATTTGTTGTTGAACCCCAAGCTGGACTCCCTGCTCTGTGACAGGCTGGAATAATGCTTGTGCAGCTGGGATCCTTTGCCGATAACTCCTATCTTCATAGACTAGAATTCTCAAGGGGAAAGAATGAGGCTTTTGTCATCACCCTGATCCTCCCCATGGAGAGTGGTCTTGTCCTTTTCCCTACCTTTGCTACACTGTTTCCCCTCCCATTTCACATCTCTTCCTGGTATGCCCTCCTCCCTTTGTCCTGCTACTAAAATAATGTAAACTTCTGTAAAAACCAGGAACCCCTTTGGATTCCATTTGTATGTTCAATTCTCTTGTAATAAACCTAGTTTATTACATGATGCTGCGATTGCCTATTGGCATTTGGTGGCAGTGGTGGGCTATGATGATAAAAGTGACTCACACTGTCCAGAACATTCATATGCAGGGCTCGGTACCAGCATGGGTTGGGTTTTTTTCCTACCTGTATCAGATCTCTGGTTGGGGGAGTTTCACTTCTCCACTTGTATCTCATTCTCCCCTCTTTTGGGGATGAGTTTCTCATTACAAGAGAAAGCAGGTTGTCCACATTAAAGGGGACAAAGGTAAGGCCTTGTTTGGTTAATGGTCTCCCAGCTGATAGAGATTTGGGAATCCAATTTGAGTAGGTGGACTGGATGTTTGGAGAAAGGTTATTGCAGGTGGGACAGGATTGGGTTTAGTTGTCCCTAGTTAAAAGGCTCAGCCAAAGAGACTTTGGGAAGGAGTCCTGTTATAGGTGATCAAGCCTTTGGAGTGGTTGAAGAGGGCTGGGGCTTTGGCCCCATTTCCAGGTTGCTAGCCAAGGTGATGCAGTAGAAGAGAGGGCAAATCAAAAGTAAGTGCCCTAGTTCTCCGGGGTGACCAACTGCCTGGCATAAATAAAGAAGATAAGATATATAAGCATATGTGTATGAATTGGAAATACAAGTTTAGGGTTATTTTTCTTGTTGTTGTTTTCATTTCTGTGTGTGTGTATGTGTGTCCAAAGACGGCTTTGTTCCCTTAAGAGGACTGCCATAGGCCAAATTTTATAGCTATATGGCCCAGAAACTTTCAGGTATTTTGTGATTGGTGAAGATGTGCATGCTAACTTGATTTGTACATCTAAAGCCTAGGCCAGTAAGGAATTCTCAGTGCTGCTAAGTTGTTGGTCTGTTTGTGTTTCTTGTATTTGTGTTTATGTGCCTCGCTATGTCTCGTTAGCTAATTTACATTCTTAGAAAGATTTTGTTCTCTTCATTAGCATTTCTGAACCGTGGTCAAGTTCTTTCCATCTCCACCCCCCGGCCCCCTCCCCCCCCTAGAATGACTGGTTTATTGTTTTACAGCTAGAGAAGAAGGTCATTACACTGATTGTGGAGAGACAGGTCTGAGGGCTGTGTCAGTGAAAGTTTCAAGGCCTGCACTTCAAAATCGGACTGGCACTTAACCCTTTCTTGGCTCTTGAAAAAGGAGAAAGTCTTTTGTGAACCAAGACATAACCAAAAGGCAATTGAGTTTGATTGGAATATCTAGTTTTTTATTTGGGGATCATACAAGTTAAAATTAAGCACTTATCAATGTAAATGTAACTTGTTGAATTGGTCTGTGTACTGTGAAAATGGAAATCTTGCTATAAATTATATGAGACTCCTATTCATTTTATGATATTTCATTTCTCTTGTAATAAACCTGGTTGGGGGGGGGTTGTTTTGTTTTGTTTCAGGGCAATGAGGATTAAGTGACTTGACTGGAGTCACATAGCTAGTAAGTATCAAGTGTCTGAGGCTGGATTTGAACTCAGGTCTTCATGAATCCAGGACTGGTGCTTTATCCACTGGTAAACCTGGTTTCCATATGTCTTGTGATGTCATGATTGTCTTTTGACACTCTGCCTAGGAATATTTCCTAGGTCTCTCAGAATCAATTTTATAAGCCCCTCATATGATCCCTCTCCCACTCCAAGTCCAAAGCAGATCAGCAGAGACGCACTGGGGCACTGTGGGCATGCTCCATCTGGAGATGTCCAGGCCCCCAGGGAAATCTCTTCTCCCCACTCCACCCCACATTTGTATGTGCCCCATAACCATTTCTAAAACCCGGTAGTACAAAATTGCTGCCGGGGCCTGGATACATAGCTCCTGTCTGCAGGCATGGTCCTCACTTCCCTCCTAACAGCAGTTAGAAGCCATTAGCTGGAGTTGGGCAGGAAATTGCTTTCTTTGTCTCTGAAATCTGGGCGGGGAGGGGGGGGGAGGAGGTGTTTTTCCACTCTGAATAGGCTATTTCTTGCTCTCCTAGAGCAGGCCTACTGTTTTCTGCATAGTTGAGATTAGATTTCTGTCTTTGATAACAAGAAGGAGCCTTGAAACAATGGTCTCAAAGAGGAACAAGAGTCAGAATGATCCAGTTAGGGGGCAGGGAGTAGCCACAACTGGGGGAACATCTGGACACCATCATAACCATCATCAAAAGCTTCATCAGGGGGGCAGCTAGGTAGTACAGTGGATTGAGCACCGGCCCTGGACTCAGGAGGACCTGAGTTCAAATCCGACCTCAGACACTTGACACTTACTAGCTGTGTGACCCTGGGCAAGTCACTTAACCCCAATTGCCTCACTAAAAAAACAAAAACAAAAAACGAACAAAAAAAAACCCAAAAGCTTCATCAACAGTTACTCTTTGGCAAGTGCCCACAAGCTACCCAGCTCAGACTCTATGTTGTACCAGCAGAGTAGAGCTGTGGCATTTAGGCATCATGGAGGATGGAGCAACGGACTTGGATTCAGGAGTCCTGGGTTCCCATCAGGGTTCTGATGCTTAAACATGACCTGAACAAGTCACTTCATTTCCCTGGGCCTCAGTTTTCTCCTCGGTACAAGGTGGGTAATGGATGCTTTTGTTACTGACCTCATGGGATGGTTAGAAGGAAAGTCCAGCACTGTGATTTCATCAGTGGGGAGAATGTTGAGGAAACACCCTCTACCACTACAGATTAGCCACTGTTCTGCAACTCAGCGTCTTAAAGAGCTGCCTGGGAGACCGTAAGCATTGCCCAGGGTCACTCTACTAGTATGTGTGAGAGAAAGAACTTGAACCTGGGTCCAACTCTATGAACTAAACCAGTGAAGTAAAACTCGAATAGAAATGGGGGCCAGTGATACCGACATATTGACTTCATTTTAAAATGTGATAGTATCTATATTTTACTGTATTTATATGTTTTATTTTGTTAAATATTTTCCATTGATATTGATAGTTTAGGGACCTGGGGGAGGTCCATAGCAGTGCTGACATTGTTTAGGAAAGCACTTTGTAAGCCTAAAAGTGCCAACTAAATGTGAATCATCAATGGAGGGCAGTGGATGAGACAAGCTCATAGGACAGGTCTTTAGGCTCTTGGATTTGATGGGCTAAAAATTTGAGTCTTTAGGCCAGATTATATGTCATCTAAACAGCCTAGATGCACACATACACAGAGAGACTCTACTGAAATATTTCCATGGCATATAAGTGTTCACTTAATGTTAGACTACATAGAAGTCTTTATAGTATTTGCTCCTCTCTTTGGTTCTCCTTTCTTTTGGGTCCCTTAACCCCTCCATTCTTTCTTCCCTCATTTCCCACATATCTCCATATTGTCTATATTCTAACCATCATCCTCATCCCCCTCCCACTGGAAACTTGGACCCTCCCTCTGGGGCTCCAACTCGGATAAGTGAGCTTTTCACCTTGTTCTCTCTGAAACTAAGACTCCCCAGCACTTCTCAATCTCTTCTATACCATACTGCTACAGGAAGCTTCACTCCCATTTATATTATTTTTCTCCATTAGGAAGGATGGGATCATTTTGCTTATTTGTAATTTTTTCTCTCATGTTTAGCACAGTTCCTGGAACATAATAAATGCTCCATAACAATAAATGTTCAATAATAAATAAAATTTAATAAATGCTCCACCTATTGATCTGTCTATATCTCTGTCCATCCATCCATCATCTGTCTGTCTGTCTATCCATCTATCTCCAGGGACTGCCCCTCACCCCTAACTTCTCTATCCTTTCCCTCCAATAGAGGTCCACAGCCCCCGAATTCTTCCACTCAGACCTCTCCAGTCTCCTGTTTGGGAAGCACCTGAACTATTTTCCATAGGTCTGATCCAACCTGGGAAAACTGTTGATTGGATTTTGCCTAGCTATACTCAGTATCCACTATAGCTTTTTCTAACTTCTCAGGAGCTCCCTGGTACTGCCTTGTTTCATCTTACTGCAATATAACTGTTTTCCTCTTCAGGACCTGAGTTCAAATCATTGATTTTTAAAACTTTGTGTTGCAAATTCTCTTCCTTTCTCCCTCCCCACCACCCCTTAAGAACTCCAGCAATTCAATCTAAATTATACATGTACAGTCATGCAAAACATTTCCACATTAGTCAGGTTGTAAAAGAAAAGACATAAAAAAACTTTAGAAAGAGGAACTAACAAAAATTATACTGTATTCAGATACCATCAGTTCTTTCTCTGTAGATGGATTGCATTTTTCATAAGTCTGGAAAGACATCTAGGACATGTATTCAAATCATTATCAGAAAGTCCAATAAAGCATTCTGGGGACAGAACTATGCCTAGGTGTAGGCAAAGTAGGCAGCTGCTTGGGGCATAACTCACAGGTGGGAATACACTGATAACCTGTTCTTTGTACCACTTTTCATATGTAGCAATGACAAGGAAAGCCAAGAGAATGCCCATGATTGATTTGGGCTGTAAAGGGAAGGATGGGAGATATGGGGCCTGTAAAGAAGGGGCCAATCATCCAGGTTGCTATTCAGAGGCACTTACTATGTTTCAGAAACTGTTCCAAACCCTGGGAATACAAATACAAGCAAAAGGAACGTTCCTGCTCTCAGAGAGCTTACATTTTAATGGTCAAAGATAACACATCAAAGAAAGCTGAAAAATAAGGAGCAGGGTAAAAAAAGTCCCAACTACATCTTGGTGAGAAATGAGACGTGGCTGGCCTGGGCATCCTCGAGTAGATGTCCTAGGAAGAGCCATAGAATGAGAGACAGGCTCCCAAGGTATAAATTTCCAGGCTGGAGTAAGGCTTCAGGATTGAAGAGATTTCTGGGACATAGCAGAGAAGTCAGGAGTGCAGCCTGGTGGGCTAATTTAGGGTACACACACACACACACACACACACACACACACACACACACACACACACCCCACCACCACCACCACCACACAAACACCCTGAACCATATGTCCAACACACTTGAGGCCAACTAGTCAAACCTGTCCTTGAATAAGAATTTCCTCTAAACCAGGATTTCTTAACCTTTATTGTGTCATGGATCTCTTTGACAGTTGGGTAAAGCCAATCTTCACCCCTTCTTAGAATAATATTCTAAAATGCATAAAAGAGAACATGTGAGATTTATAGCCTATCTATTTCTTATTGAAATGAAAATGTGGTGGGGGTTTTCCCATCAGAGTTCAAAAACACCTCTGAAGTCTATTAATGGATCACAGGTTAAAGGCCCTTGATATTCAATGTGTGGTGGATAGAGTGCAGGGCCAGGGGTCAGGAAGAACTCAATTCAAATGTCATCTGAGACATTTACTAGCTGAGTGACCCTGGGCAAGCCATTTAACTTCTGTCTGCTTTCATTTCCTCATCTGTAAAATGGGGTAAATAATAGTACTTGCCTCTCCTAGTTGTGAGGATCAAATGAGATAATAATTGTAAAGTGCCTAACACACAGTAGGTGCTATATAAATGTTAGTTATAATAATTGTTGTTAGGTGCCCAGTAAGTGTGAGTGGCTTAATGCTTCTTTCAAAGGTTATGCCAGCCTTTATTGATGGAACAGATGGAAGTGGGCTGTTTTTCACATTCTTTTGTTAAGTGACAATATGAAGATGTTTTCCATGATCATATATGTATGACCCATATTGGATTATTTACCACCTCGGGGAGGGGGAAAGGGAGGGATAGAGATTGAAATAGAAAAATATAAATAAAAATGTTTAATATGGAAAGTGGGGGAGGGGTGTGCTGGGAAGGGTACAGGAGGTATATATTTATATATACACACACACATATATGTTGTACATTTATGAGTTATTTAGGCATTATATATAGTAATTATATTTAAATAAATTTGTCTTACAAATCACTTATATAAATTGATATGTATTTGTTATTTATAAAACCGTAATTTAAGGAATTAAAATACTAAGCTCTATGTATTAGACTATATCTAGGTATATCTAAATGTAATAATGTAGAAAATTTACATTATATATGTCATACATGTGTCATTGTGTATATTATATCTATGTTTGACATATATATATAAAATATAGTTATATATCACAAATAAAGCAAAGAAATTTTAAAAATAAGAACCTAAGTTCCTTGAAGGACAGGAAGATTTTCCTTTTGGCTTTGTAGCCCCAGCACCCAGTGGGGCATCTTGTGCATGGTACATGCTTTTTTTTTTGTTTGTTTGTTTTTTGTTTTTTTTTTAAGTGAGGCAATTGGGGTTAAGTGATTTGCCCAGGGTCACACAGCTAGTAAGTGTTAAGTGTCTGAGGCCGGATTTGAACTCAGGTACTCCTGAATCCAGGGTCGGTGCTTTATCCACTGCGCCACCTAGCCGCCCCAGCATGGTACATACTTAAGGCTTCTTGGCTTTCTTGATTTTCCTGAAAAATAAAAGTAGGATTTTTTTGGGGAAAAAATAATACCCTTGAGGGGTGTGATGGGTAAAATCTGAAACAACTGAGGTTTAAGTTTCTGGGCATATTGATTTATTAAGCAATGTATGCCAATTGCATAACAAATGGGGACCAGACCTCCTCAACTTGTCACTGGACCTGATTTCTTATGCAACTGGCACGCATTGCTTAATAAACCTACCACCACCTCCCCAGCCCATTCCACTCTTATCTAAGCCTGATTCTTAAGAAATTTCTTCTTATACCCAAACTAAAAAGGCCTCTTTGTAGCCCACAGAATCACAAAACTATAGAAATGTAGAGTTGGAAGGGACCCCAGTGGCTACCTAGTCCCTCTGGGACTGAGCAGAATAAATCACATAATAGCCTTTCAAATGCTTGACTATGTGTATGCTAAACTCCTCCCTCCCTACTCAAATCTCTTTAAACCAAATAGCCACAGATCCTTCCAACTATCCACATATGGCATGATATCAAGATCCTTTATCATCATGTTTGCCCTCCTCCAGCTTGTCAATGGCCTTCCTAAATTGTGACACCCCAAACAGAGCATCATACTTCTGATGTATTCTGGCCAGAGCTGAGAATACCATGAGTCTCCTCCTTGGTCTTGAATACCATAACACTCCCAATGCAGCATAAACTCAAATCAGCTGTCTCCTCACCTGGCACCAGGCTCCTTCTGGTTTGACTGATCTTCCCCCAACTCAATAAAAAGTTTAAATGCATATCTAGTAAGAGTAGCATTGGACATAAATAGCATCTTGTTTGGGAGAGCTTGGCTTTACAGATTATGGAAACTGTGTTTCACAACTCACAAGTAATATTTGCAATTGATGGGAAATGATATAGGGAAATCTCCCTTCTACTGAAGAGTTCTGCTATGTAACAGGTAGGGAAAGGATTGGTGGGCTTACTTAAAGGGATTCTATTACATTTCAAACCACAGTATGTTCATCTAACATCTGTATGATCAAGTTAGGCTATACCTTATGTTGAGCTGATATCACTGCTGCATGGAATCAAGTTGATCTATAGTGTTAAGTTTGTTATTGTTGCTGTCAGGAAGCTAGGTGGCAAAGTAAATAGAGCATTTTGGCCTGGATTCAGGAACACCTAAGTTCAAATCCAACCTCAGACACTTAGTATCTGTGTGACCCTGAACAAATCACTTAACCTCAATTTGTCTCAGTTTCCTCAACTTTAAAATGGGGGTGATAAGAGTACCTATCCTCCAAGGTTGTTGTGATGATAAGAGGAAATAATATTTATGAAACACTTTGTAAATTTTTTAGAAATATACTGGCATATAAGTGCTAGTCATCATTATATGCAACACTGGCTGTTATCATTGTTTCTTTGGCCCTGATCTATAAACTCATTTACATAGGGCACTCCTGGTGTATACACTCTCTGTATAACAAATAGAGAACTCAGTAATAGTCTCCTAGAGAGTTGCCCATGGTCATATAGCTAAGAAGTGTCAAAAGTGGGAATTGAACCAAGGTCTTTCCTACTCTAAGGCTGGTTACCCATTCATTATTCTATATTTCATTTAATCGAGAAAAATTATGGAAATTATTTTAGATTAGTGATCTTTATCTGTTTCTGTGGAAAGTATTGAGAATAGGAGAGAAAGGACCTCAATAAAATTGTGGAATCACGTTCAAGGGTCTCAGGAACTTATACAATATACATTTATTTCAGCCATCTTTCAGGCAACACACCCCTGAAAAAAATTACAGAGCAGTCTACTTATGGAGGAAAAGAGACACAAATTACTGGGTGTAATGGGCACACCTGTATTGCTTTCTACTGGGAAGGCTGATCGGGGCTGGTGGATTTCTTGAGCTTAGGAGTTATGAGCTTCAGTGGGATAAGTCAGGTAAGGGGCTGCACTGTCTGGCATCACTATGGTGAGGCTTGGGAATTAGGGGACCACTAGGTTACCTACAGAAAGCCAAATAGTCCCACCTTGGAAACAGAGTTGGTCAAAGATCTCATGATAGTTACTAGTACCATTGGGTCCATGAGTAGCCCCTGAATTGGGAAGATATGGAGGCCTAGTCTTTATAAAAAAGACAAGGTGAAACAAACATTTAAAGCAACAATCATATACTGATGGTTCTGAGGAGGTAGGAAGAGAGTTTGGAAGTGAGGATTGGGAAGCACAGATTTGGGAGAAGAGTAGAGGGAATTGTGAAAGCTCTTCCCAAACTTCTGGTCAGGGAAGTAGGTCACAAAGTGTGGATGCATTCTGCTTCCCTTGGCTTTGCTGAGCTGATGTGGACAATGAGTATTCTGGAGATGCACAGCTAAAAGTCTCGGTCTCCATGTTACCCTGTACCTCTAGCCCTATCTATAGGAGACAAAAGGGGAACACTAAGACTAGAAAACTAGACTGAGGACTAGCATTCTAAAATGCACATTAGCTTGTGCTTGGCCTTCCTTTTTAATTGATCCCAGTTGCTCTAAGATGGTTTCTTCACTACCTCCCAATGTTCCCATCCTTTCCCATTAGTAGCTAGGTAGTAAAATGGATAGACCTGAGTTCAAATCTGGCTTCAGACATTTACTCTGTATGGCCTTGGACAAATCATTTAGCTTTTGTCTAACTCAATTTCCTCAATTATAAAATAGGGACTTTTGGGGCCATCAATATTCCTCAGTTGTAAAGATTCAATGAGAAACTTTGTAAAGCCCTCATCACCTAGTCTGGCACCTAGTAGTCCCTTCCTACATACTTTTTTCCTTCTTTCCTTCCTTTCTTCTTTCCTTCTTCCTTGCCAACCAGTTCTTTCTCACTGGCCAGAATCAGGCCCAAAATATCATGTCCCCTCATCAATTTCTTGGCCTCCTAAGAGCTAAAATTATCAGCAAAGCAGATCATAAATTTATCAATTGTTCAGCTTTTAGAAAAGACTTTCTGAAGTTATCTAGATATTAAAGGATCTCCACCATAACTATATTTCCTACTCATTCCAATATCATGCCTGTTATTTCTGTATCTTCCTCCAGATAAATCGTAGTGCCATAAGATAATTGTGACTCAAGTGGATAATAGTCTCCCTGACATAGATAAATGGAGGGCATCAGTTGTAATACAAAACCCAGTTTGCAGGAAAGAGACTAGTGATCATATACTGGGATGAATTCATGGGAGTGATGAAGCCTGGGGGGGGGGGGTATGGCAAAAGTTAGAATTAAAGCATCGGTCCTGGATTCAGGAGGACCTGAGTTCAAATTTGGCCTTAGACATTTGATACGTACTAGCTGTATGACCCTGGGCAAGTCACTTAACCCTCATTGTCCTGCAAAAAAAAAAAAAGTTAGAATTAAGCTGAAAGACAGTCACAGAGTCATAAGACTATGAGAACTGAGAGTGACCTTAGAGATCATCCATGGTTATCTGGGCCAATCTCATTCTGTTATAGATAAGGAATTTGAGAAACAGATTCATTGACTTACCCAAAATTGAACAGTTCTTTAATGGCATAGCCACTTCTCCTGTCTGATACCATCTTGGACCATCACCAGTTGTCTTGATTTTTGTCTTACCACTGGACTTTGATGACTTTGGAGGAGAGAGTGAGGCTGATGACTTTGCATAGTCCTGCCTCACTTAAGTTCAGTTCACATACAAGTCAAGACATCATCCCCCTGATGTCATTGGTCCTCTTTGAGAATGAAGGATGAGCAACAACAACAATTCCCAAGAATCAACATGAAGTGGGAAGTTGTCCTTGCCCCTTAGGTATTCTGGAGAGAGAGAGAGAGAGAGAGAGAGAGAGAGAGAGAGAGAGAGAGAGAGAGAGAGAGAGAGAGAGAGAGACTAAGATTAGAACTTTAAGAAAGCAAGGTCATTGGGGCAGCTAGATGGCGCAGTGGTAAAGCACCGGCCCTGGATTCAGGAGTACCTGAGTTCAAATCTGACCTCAGACACTTGACACTTACTAGCTGTGTGACCCTGGGCAAGTCACTTAACCCTCATTGCCCTGCAAAAAACCAAAAAACAAAAAGAAAGCAAGGTCACATGGTAGGAAGACAGCAATATTGACATAAGAATAAGTTTCAGCTAACTGGAAGGATGGTTCACATATTCTCCTTGGAGAAATAAGAAGCTGAGAGAGTTTGTTTTACCATGTAGCCTAGGACAACGAGAAACATCCTTTCATAAGACATATTTGATCATCTTGCCCTGTGATCTCATAATAAGCATAAAAGACCACCGTGAAGAAAATTGTAGTTTACCGATCAACATCCATTGCAGTCAGTCAGTCAATAAGCATTTATTAAGTGCCTACTATGTACCAGGCACCGTGCTAAGCATTCAAGATACAAAAAGGTAAAACAGTCCCTGCTTTTAAGTATCTCACAGTCTCATAGTGGAGACAACATGTAAATAACTGGGTACACATAAACTATGCTCAGGGTAAACAAATAATCAGCAGAGGGAAAGCACTAGAATTAAGAGGGATTATGAAAAGCTTCCTGTAGAAGGTGAGATTTTTTCTGGAACTTTAAAGAAGCCAGTATAACTGGGTGGCAGAGATAAGGCAGAAGAGAATTCCAGACAGGAGAGACAATCAGTGAAAATGCCCAGAGCTGAGAGATGGAGTGTCTTGTTCAGGGAATAGCTAGGATGCCAGTGTCACAGAATCAAAGAGGATATGCTAGAGAGGGAAGTGTAAGAGGATTGGGAAAATAAGGTAGAGGTTCTAGGCTATGAAGGGCTTTGGTTTTGTTTTGGTTTGGTTTGGTTTGGTTTTTTGGTGAGGCAATTGGGGTTAAGTGACTTGCCCAAGGTCACACAGCTAGTACGTGTCAAGTGTCTGAGGCCGGATTTGAACTCAGGTCCTCCTGACTCCAGGGCCAGTGCTCTATCCACTGCACCACCTAGCTGCCCCTATGAAGAGCTTTGAATGCCAAACAGGATTCTGTATTTGATCTTAGAAGTGATAGGGAGCCACTGGAGTTTATTGAGGTGGGTTGGGGGGCAGGGAACACTGGAACCAGTGCTTTAGGAAAATTTCTTTAGTGGCAGAATGGAGGATAGACTAGAATGAGAAGAGACCCGTGGCAGGGAGACCAACCAGGAGGTTATTACAATAGTCCAGGTATGAGGTAATAAGAACCCGAGCCAGGGTGGTGGGAGTATCAGAGTAGAGAGGGAGATTGAAGAGATACTACAAAGATAAAATCAACTGGTCTTGGCAACAGACTGGATATGAGTATGGGGCATAGTGAGGAGCTGAAGATGAAACCTAGGTTGTGATCTTGGAGGACTAGGAAGAGGGTGACAGGGATGTTTGGAAGGGAAGAGGGTTTACAAGAAAAGATAATGAGTTCAGTTTGGAGCATATGGAGTTTAAGATGTCTATGGAACATCCAGTTTGAGATGTCTGAAAGGCAGTAGGAGATACAAGACTAGAAATCAGCAGAAAGGTTAGGGTTGGATAAGTAGATTTAAGAATCATCATTCTAAAGTTAATAATTGAACTATGGGAGCTAATGAGATCACCAAGTGAAGTAGTATAAAGGGAAAGGGGAAGAGGACTCAGGAAAGAGCTGTATGGGATGCCCATGATTGTTATCAGGCTTGATCCGGATGAAGATTCAGCAAAAGAGACTGAGAAGGAACAGTCAGAGGCAAGAAAAAGAGTCAAGAGAGAGTAGTGTCCCAAAGATCTAGAGAGAAAGGAGTATCAAGTAAAGGAAGGTGATCAACCATGTTGAAGGCTGAAGAGAGGTCAAGAAGGATGAACTCTGAGAAAAATCAATTGGATTTGACAATGAAGAGAGCACTGGTAACTTTGAAGAGAGTAGTATCAGTTGAATGGTGAGGTCGTAAACCAGATTATAAAGTCTTAAGAAGAGAGTGGGAGAAGAGGAAGTGGAGGCACCTATGACCTTCTTAAACTTCTTAAAAAGTTTAGAAAATATGAATACTTCAAGAAAATAATTGGAAGACCCTGGACATGGTGATCACCAAAAGATTAAATTGACCATATCTTGCCAAAAACAAATCATTATTGATGTAGGAATCATCTCCAAATCAGCTGTTTGAGTATAGTCACCCCATGGACTAGTTAGAGCAAAGACCAAGATCAAAACCAGATTAGAGGGGCAGCTAGATGGTGCAGTGGATAGAGCACTGGCCCTGGATTCAGGAGTACCTGAGTTCAAATACGGCCTCAGACATTTAATACTTACTAGCTGTGTGACCCTGGACAAGTCGCTTAACCCCAATTGCCTTACTAAAAATAAAATTAAAAAAAAAAACAGATTAGAAGAAAGGCTACAGATGAGGAAAAGGTACTGTATACAGTTACAATAGCTCCAGCCCAACCTGTTAACTCCTAGCATTTAGTAATACCTAGCATTTATATAGCACTTTGAGGTTTTGCAAAGCACTTTACAAATATCTCATTTTATCCCAGTAAGTATCGGAATCAAGATTTAAATTCAAGTTTTCCTGACTCCAGGTCAAGTGCCCTATCTATTGCACCACCTAGCTGTCTCAAATGGAGCTATTGACTCAGAAAAAAATGGAATAGGGATAAAAATGAAAAGACATTGACTGATCATCATCACTTCTTAGAGGAGTTTAACTGATATGAAGCAGCTGCAACATACAACAAGGAGGCTAATCATACTTTAAGGCCACTCCAGCCGGTAAATGCTTAATCTTCTTGTCAAGCAGAGAGACATGGTAGCCAAGAGTGTTACCCATTTAGGGAACAAGCTCATTTGTGAAACATCACAGAAAATGATGACAGAAAGCCACAAAATAGCATCTAGCGAAAAGCAGTGGAAAGGAAAATTAGTCTCAGAAGACTTGACATGAGATGCGACTCCCAAGAGTATCTCTAAATGAAACTGGAAGGATAACAAATAGCCATGCCCTCACAAATGGAAGAGTTCTGCCAATATTTCTATAGTCATGTAGTTCATCACTTCTGACAGTGGAACCACAACACTCAGATTCTAACACCTCAGTTCCCAAATGTAAAATGAGGAAGTCAAAATGGCAGTAAAGAATATGAAATCAGAAAGAATGATACAACTTGACTAAAGGCACATACTAGAGGTGACAATTTTACAGGCTTGCAGGGGCTGATTATTAAGTTATTTTTTAAAAAGAGGGACACACACACACACACACACACACACACACACACACACCAAAACCAAACAGAAAATACAACAGATGGTGGTGTTACTTTTTTTAAAAAGTGCCCCCCAAAGCATCAGCAACTATAAACCATGTGCATACTTTCTCATCTCTCTAAATCATCTTGTACTGTTACCTAATAAGAACCTGACCTACAATGTTCTGACTTCTCTGTTGGTTCCTTCTTCCTCCTATTTTAGTGATAAGACGAGACAACTTGACCTATTGTTGCAAATCATGGAACACTATGGTCTCTGAAGAAATGAAATTGAGGCTTACTTAAAGGATGATGGAGAAAGTCATAGTGGGTATGAGTAGTCTTGCAACACATGACAGATGTAACCTATAGTCCAAGGTCCCCCAAAGGCTCCTTGATCACAAACCATGGCATTTACACAAAGAAGTGATTAGAGAAGAGAAGTAGTATGAAGGATGTCATCAAATAATTATATACATAATAAATAAGATGAACTGATCATCACTGGTGAGAGTGAAGGATAACTGTTGGAAAGCCCAAGCACTCTACTGGTATTTTCGCAATGTTAATTAAAAGACAGAAACACTCTCAGGATGTTGGGTAGACCTCTCTGTAACAAATTGATAGGAGGCTTATGTAGAATGAGAATGTATTGGCAGGTTTAACCTGTATCATTAGATAACAGATTTTGAATGTTTGAGAATAAAGAAAGTTTGTCTATCATGATTAGTGCAATCGAAAATGAATGTGGTTCTTTGAGAGGTGATGGATTTCCTCTCATTGGAGACCTTCAAGCAAAAGTTAGATGACCACCTATCCAGTATTTATAGAGGAATTCTTTTCAGTTATATATTAAACTAGATGGCCACAGAGGTCCCTTTCAACTCTGAAATGTTGTCATTCTGTGATTTTGTGATCATTTCATGGGACACTTAATTATCTAGTATTGCAGTGCTCATAATAAAGCTTTTTACAAAAAGATTACCATGAAGAAAGAGGCCAATATCTATTGCAGAGGGTGAGATTGAAAGAATTTGATACACTTTAATATTTGTTGCTTTCAATTCAAGGAGGAGGATGAGAAAAAAATTTGGAAAGTATGAATTAAGCATCAAAAGCCATAGGCTTGTAGACTATGCAGATACTTCACACCTCTAAATAATCAATATATTCTTCAAGAATAACATTGGGAGGCATTGGACATGTTGAGAACCCAAATAATATCACAAAAAATGAAATTGATTATGTTCTAACAGAAAGGGAATGACTGATTTTAGATATGGGAGTCATTTACAGATCAGCTGCATATATACAAGAAGATCATTGACTTATTAGGGCAAAGATCAAAATCAATAAGGAATAATCATGAGAAGAAAAACAGAAGAGTAATTGAGTCAATTCCATATTTAAGCAAATTGTTTATGTAGAAAAATTGGAAATGGATAAAAGAACAGATATTATTACATACTATCACCATTTCCTAAGGAAGTTCAACACTTATAGGCTAATGAGAAGACCAAAAAAGCCTTGGAATCAATTGTCGCAGTCAGCAAGCATTTGATCTCTTTGCTAAGTAAAGAGATGGGGAAGTCAAGGGTAACACCACTTTAGAAATATAAACTCATTCATAAAATCTTAGAGAGGAGAATGGTGGGAGATTATGTGTCACATCATCTCATAAAACAGGAAGAAGTAATGGAATGGAAAACAGACTTATTCATTCGACAAACATTTTTCATGCATCTACTGTGTATTAGGCATTGTGCTAGGTGATGAGAACACAGGCACAAAAATGCTCCTGCCTTGCAGGAGCTTACATTCTAGGGAGTGGGGGGTGAGGGAGAGATAACACATAGATAAATAATTTAAAATATATAAAGGTAATTACAAAACAATTTCAGCAGGGAGGTGACTGGCAACTGGGGGAAGAGGGGACAAGGAGGTCAGGATTAGCCTCACATAGTAATTTTAGAACTCACTTAAGGTAAGCTTCAAAGGAAGCCAGAGATTCAAGATGCAAAGGTGAGAAGGGAATGAATTCTAGGAATGGGAGACAGTGGAAGCATCACATTAGGACTCATCATCAGAATCCCTGACCTGCTGCTTGAGGAAGTAGAAATGGCATTAAAGAAGGCATAGCCTTAGTAGTTGTGTGACCCTGGGCAAGTCACTTAACCCCAATTGCCTATCCAGAAGAAGGAGGAGGAGGAGGAGGAGGAAGAGGAAGAAGAAGAAGAAGAAAAAGAAGAAGGAGAAGGAGAAGGAGAAGGAGGAGAAGAAGGAGAAGAAGGAGAAGGCGGCATAGCTAGGCTCTCTCTATTTGATTCTTAGGGAGACCAGAATAGATACAGTTCTAGTATCTCTTCTCCAACCCCCTTATCCAAGGGAAGCTTTGATTCCTACTAGGAAGATAAACTAGAGGTTGGGGCTGAAGCTTCTCTGCTCTCCTCAGAGAGAAGAGGTACTGGGTTAGAATTCCATCTCTCTGCTAGGGACTAGTTTTCAGGTTCAAGCCAAACTCCTTTTAGCTATTCATGAATGGGAAAAGGAGGATTCCAAGCTCTGTATCCAACACTTGACTTCTGTCCCACCAATTACCAGTTCTACAATGAGCACACATAGCAAATAGCAGAGAAACCCATTTATCTGAATCAATAGCATAACAGAAGTCAGATAAAGGAAACATATCAGAACATGTACCAGACAATAGTGAAGGAAGTCTCTCTTTGGGAGTGAAATTAGGAGCTCAACCAAAAGAGAGAGTTCCAGATTTCATCCAAGGGGAACATTCCTTGAAGTCTCAGTGTAGTAAGCTAAGGAGAGGACCGTGATGGAGACTGCCAGCTCTTTTCATGATGGCTTCTTTCCAGAGTCTTTCTCTTTTCATAGTCCTGAAAAGAGATGGAATTCCTATGCATCTTCTATCTCAATTCTGGAGACCAGAAACCTCTGAAGAGACTGAAGAACATGAAGTGACCTCTCCTCTTTCCTTCCAATTCTGACCTGCCTTTCATGTAGTCCTGAGATACTGATCTTCTCCAGTGAGGAGAAAGTCCCATATCAATGGACTTTGGGTGTAGGTTGCAAATATAAAATGAGCAATCAGACCCTATATGCATAAAAGAAGTTCATGCTGGAGGAGACACCATTTTGATGATGCCTTTTAAAGATCTTAGGCACATTTTAACAAAAGAATATATTTTTTGAAAGACCTAAATGGTTGCTCTGTAGGTATCTAGTTTACCTAGGGCAGCCCTATCTAAAGAGAGTGAGAGGGAACAAATGACCTTTTCAAAAACCCTGATCTATTACAGGGTCTTTTTCTGAGGAAGGTAGAGATCATGGCTCTGAAGGAGTCAGACTGGGGACTTTGCACAGCCCTGCCTCACTTAAATCCAATTCACTTGCAAGTCAAGACATCACCTTCCTGATGTCATTGGTCCTCTTCAAGAATGAAGGACAAATAACAACAATAATAATCCAAGACAATTCCAAAGGACCTGGGGTTTTTAAAATGCTTTCTACATCCAGAGAAAGAACTGATGGAATCTGAATGCAGACTGAAGCATATTTTTATATTTTGTTATTCTTGGGGTTTTTTGGTCTGTGTGTTTTTTTGTATCATGGCCAATACAGAAATGTGTTTGCATGACTACACATGTATAATCTATATAAAATTGTTTGCCTTCTTAAGTGGGGGGAGGGAGGAAGGGAAAAAATATGGAACTTTTTTTGGGGGGGCAATGGGGGTTAAGTGACTTGCCCAGGGTCACACAGCTAGTAAGTGTCAAGTGACTGAGGCCATACTTGAACTCAGGTCCTCCTGACTCCAGGGCCAGTGCTTTATCCACTGCACCACCTAGCTGCCCCCAGAACTCTATTTTTCAAAAGAAATGAATGTTTAAAATGTTTGTTTATAAGTAATTGAGAAAAAATAAAATGAAAATGAAATGAAATAAAAGCCCAGCCCATTACTTAATATTGACTGACAATTTGATCAGAGAGATCAAAGAAAGATGTCAAACTCATCTTCCTGAGGGCACACATTTCATGCCCAATTCCCTTCCTCTGCTACATCACTATCTACCATACTGGTGTGTGTGTCGGGGGGGGGGGGGCGGATTCTAGTCGTTATTTCTCTTGTTAGGATGAATTTTCCAGCAGAATTGTATAATATTATAATTGCAAAGCAAGTGATGACCTATACCGTTAGAGGGAATTTCCTCACCAGAACATTGCTAAGCCAAAAAAATCATAGTACTACTTCCCAGCACATCTCTCGCTGCCTATATGACTTTGTCACTTTTCTTCTTGAGTCCTCAGTCTCCTCATCTGTGAAATGGATGGATTGGATTAGATAACTTCTCAAATTCCACCCAGGTCTAAATCTATGATCCTATCATCCCTAACCGTGGTGCTGGCTTTGAAGACAATGATATCAGTCTGTGAATGAAGAACTTGTCTCCCAAAAAGGGGGCAACAGGCTGCCCCAGACATAAGCCACTCCCTCTGATAATACTCAGGAAGTGAGGTATAAGGGACCAATCCCAAATCCCCACCCCTCTCCTTCCTTGAAGGAAGCTGAAGGCAAGAGTTCTGAATTGGATGGCCCAATCCTTCACTTCAGAGAAAACTTGGTTACAGATTTTGTTTCTCTATTGTTGAAGAGACTGTGGGAAAACAAGTACACACTAGCACCCTGTCGGTAGAGTTGTGAAATTGGTCCAGCCATTCTGGAGAGTGGTTTGGAATCATGTCCAGAAATTTCATTATCCAACTGTGCATACCCTTTGACCTGACTATAGCACTACTAGACTGATATTGCTAAAGAAACCAAAGAAAGAAGAAAAGGACTTCTATGTACAAAAATATTTATAGCATCTCTTTTCATGGTAGTAAAAAATGGGAAACTAAGGAGCTGTCCTGTGGGGAAAATGACTAAACAAATTGTGGTATATGAATATAATGCAAAATATCATGACATAAGAAATAATGAACTATACAATTTCAAATGAAATTGGGGGGGGGGGGCTGCTAGGTAGCGCAATGGATAAAGCACCGGCCCTGGATTCAGGAGGACCTGAGTTCAAAATCAGCCTCAGACACCTAACACTTACTAGCTGTGTGACCCTGGGCAAGTCACTTAACCCCAATTGCCCCACTAAAACAAACAAACAAAAACAAATCAAATGAAATTGGGAAGACCTTTATGAACTGATATAAAGTGAAGTAAGCAGAACTAGGAAAACAATTTATACAATGATAACAGCATTATGAAGAAAAATAACTTAGAAAGACTTTAGAACACCAATGAATGAAATAATAAACCATGAATCTAAATGAATAAAGATGAAATCTATTCTTCACTGCCTGGCAAGGGAGATGAAATTAAAATGCAGAAAGAGATATCCATTTTAGGATATGACTAATGTGGGAATTTTTCTTGCCAGACTATGTGGATTTATATTGAGAGATTTGTTTTTCTTTTTCTTTTTAATTAGCTCAATGGTGGTGGGGTAGAAGGGGTGGAGAATGAAAGAAGCAGATTAATAAAAAAAATTCTTGTTCTTAAACAAATAAATAAACAAGCATATTTTGTCCTCTCTTCTCCTTCCAGAACAATTTTGGGACCCACTTAGAACAGGTTCAGTGAGCTCAGTTTTTATTCGTAACTGGCACGTCAGAGATGAAAGGCCTGGGCTATGATGTAGGGGAGAGATGAGAGAGTAGGAGGTATCTTCCTCTTCCAGCCATATGCCCATGTCAAGTGGAGCTTGGGCTGGTGACTTCAAAATGACAGTCTTAAGAAGCATGAGAGGCCTCCTGGGAATACTTCTGCCATGGGAGTAGGAGGATTCTGCATCTGAGGGCAGCCAGGCATCTAACATACAGCCTGCAGGGAACCTTCCATTCTGCATTTTCTTTCTTTCTTTCTTTCTTTCTTTCTTTCTTTCTTTCTTTCTTTTTTTCTTTCTTTTTTTCTTTCTTTCTTTCTTTTTTTCTTTCTTTCTTTCTTTCTTTCTTTCTTTCTTTCTTTCTTTCTTTCTTTCTTTCTTTCTTTCTTTCTTTCTTTCTTTCTTTCTTTCTTTCTTTCTTTCTTCCTTTCTTCCTTTCTTTCCTTTCTTTCCTTTCTTTCCTTTCTTTCCTTTCTTTCCTTTCTTTCCTTTCTTTCCTTTCTTTCTTTCTTTCTTTCTTTTTTTTGCAGGGTAATGAGGGTCAAGTGACTTGCCCAGGGTCACACAGCTAGTAAGTGTCAAGTGTCTGAGATCACATTTGAACTCAGGTCCTCCTGAATCCAGGGCCAGTGCTTTATCCACTGTGCCACCTAGCTGCTCCCCTCTTTGCATTTTTCTAAAAGCCCCTGGTCCCCAACTCATCATCTGGCATCAGGGAGATTGACTCACTTAGCTTTTGGGAGCTTGCCTATTCACAGTACTTAATCAGGTCCTGTATATCAGTAGTATATTATGTAGAAAAAAAGTGGAAAGACTTGACATGAGGGTTGGGACTATTAAAGTTTAAACTGGCCAGCTACCTATCAGGATGGACACACCTAAGAAGAAGGGGGAGATTAAATGCTATAGCTGGAAATTCAGGGGTGTCTACTACCTGAGTTAGGAGACAGATAACTCCAGAGGTCAGGACTATCATTCCAAAATAAAATTCTCCCTGATTCTCAGGAATCTTTCCCCCACCCCACCCCCAGAGGGAACTTTCCATAGTCAAGTGGTCACCCCATCCATCCCCCCATCATCCATCCTCTAAAGGCTTTGGCCTCCCTCCAGGTCAAGGAAAAAGGTGACTCAGAGAATCATGTCTCTAAGCCACTTCCTCTCCCCTAGAGGCAAAGTCTTTGACATCTCTCTGTTACTTTCTCTAGGGCTCAAATAAAAGACAATTTTATTCTAATTGAATTGTGTGTGAGAGGGTGTAATTCTTTAAAGAGGAATACCTAAGGACCCCAACCACCTTGTTCCCCCTTGACATTTTTGTTATTGATGTGGTCCATTATGTTGTTTTCTATTATTGAACAAGCCCTGCATTTCTGGTGTAAAACCCACCTGGTCACAGTGTATTATCCTGGTAATAAATTGATGTAATCTTTCTGCTAATATTTTATTTAGAATTTTTGCATCAATATTCATTAGGGAAATTGTTCTATAATTTTCTTTCTCTGTTTTGGCTCTTCTTGGTTTAGGTATCAGCACCATATTTGTTGCCTGAAAGGAATTGGTAGGACTCCTTCTTCACCTGTTTTCCCAAATAGTTTATATATTATTGGAATTAATTGTTCTTTAAATGTTTGGTAGAATTTACTTGTAAATCCATCTGGCCCTGGAGATTTTTTCTTAAGGAGTTCATTGAGGGCTTGTTCAATTTCTTTTTCTAAAAGGGGTTCATTTGAAGATTTTATTTCTCTTCTGTTAATCTGGGCATTTAATATTTTTATAAATATTCATCCATTTCATTTAGATTATCAAAGTCAATGGCATATAGCTGAGCAAAATTCTTCATATTTAGCTTTAATTCCCTTTTCATTGGTGGTGAATTCACCCTTTTCATTTTTGATACCGGTAATTTGATTTTCTTCTTTTTTAAAATAAAATCAACAAAAGGTTTATCTATTTTAATTGTTGTTTTTTCATTAAATCAGCTCCTAGTTGTATTTATTCTATAGTTTTCTTACTTTCAATTTTACTGATCTCTCCTTTGATTTTCAGAATTTCTAATTTGGTATTTAATGAAGCACCAAAATATCTTACAAAATATAAACAATCAAAAATTATATTCCTATGGACAAAGTACCTACATGTAAGACTATGGAGCTCCAAGTCGAGAGAGGGACCACATGTGGTGAAGGAAGAAGCAGGAAGAAAAAGGAGGAGGAGGAGGAGAAAGAGAAGGGGAAGGAGAAGGAGAAGAAAGGGAAGGAGAAACAGCAGCATTCCTCAACTTCTGTTTGAATTGGCAGGTTGGGTCCCCAGAAGGCAGCTTCTACTGCTCTTGGGTTTCTAGGGATGTCTTAGAGACTGTGCTTCTCCTACTGTAGGTTTAGTTTAGGGAGGCGGGGTGTCTATAAGTTCCCTAGGGTCTTAGTGTCCTATTATTTTGTTTTATGACTAATTCTGTAACTGTCTCAATAAAAATAAACCTAAACTTTGATATTCACTTTCTTTTCCTTTTGAAGGATAAGTCTGTGTCAAGTCATGTGTGACTGAGTTTTGGTTCCTGAAACTAAAACTCCATCCCTTTATCCAAAAGTGGGGAAAGTAAGAGCATGGCTCTTAGTTCTGGTTTCATTCTCCACCTTAATCCCAGATCCTTGCTATAAACAATTGACTATCCAGCATCTATAAATCCTTATTATGTCAAGCACTGTGTTAGCGACATCTAGTGGTTTTACCTAATGTACCCAGCTTCTTCTACAAGATGACCTGGGAGGTTCTGAGCTCTTGGGCACTAGGTCCCATGATTTGGTTTTTCCTCTGCCTCCTGTCTGTCCTGAGGAAGAGAATCAGACCCTGATACTTGACGAAGATGTCCCACGTCCTATCCCATACCCTCCCTCCCCACACACATCTCCCTGGGGTGTTGGAAATGACAGAAGGAATCTTAGAGTTCATCTACTTTCAACTACTTAAATTTTCAAATAAGGAACCTGAGGCCCAGAGATATTGTTACTTAACCAAAATCACATGGGTAATAAGTGGTAGAGCCAGGATTCAAAGCCAGGTCCTCCAACTCTGAATCTAGTTCTGTTCCTAAGAAAAATTATTTTTTCCATGACATTAACAGGCTAAAGTGACCAGACTTCAGATATACCAATACTAGGACATATGGAAGCAAACTTGGGGAATCTTACAAATATAAGGACACTGTGTTTCTGATTCCATCACTAATTTGAGAGGGATAGGATGGAAGGGTTCAGTTTAAAATAACTAAAGGGAACAAGAATAAAATTAGAAAAGATAAGAGGGAAGGCAAATTGGGACAATGAAGAGAGCATCAAATTAGTAATCACAACCATAGAATAACCCAATGTCAGGGTTAGAATAGACCTTAGAGGTCATCCAGGCTAATATGCACCTGGATAAGAATCCCCAATGTTATTCTTTTTTTTTTTTCTGGTCAGGCAATGGGGGTTAAGTGACTTGCCCAGGGTCACACAGCTAGTAAGTGTCAAGTGTCTGAGGCCATATTTGAACTCAGGTCCTCCTGAATCCAGGGCCGGTGCTTTATCCACTGCGCCACCTAGCAGCCCCTCAATGTTATTCTTAACAAAAAGTTATCCACACTTCCTGAAGATCTTTGGTGAAAGTGAACCTACTATCTAAAGAGATGGCCCATTCATTCCACTGTTGGATAGTTCTAATTGATATGTATTTTTTCTCCACACTGAACTAATATTTTCCATTCTGTAACTACCATGCCAAATTAATAGTTCTGCCACTGGAGCCAAGCAAGAAAGTTTATCTCTCTTCCAAATGAAAGCCCTTGAAGTGCTTGAGTACAGTTGTTATGTGCTCTTCAGTCTTCTCTTGACGAAAGATGTCAATTCCTTCAACCAACACTCATATGACATGATATTGATACTAATAATTTGGCTTTCTTCTTTCTCTTTTTAAAATCAGATTAAGCAATGGTTTATTTTTTTATTGGTGGGTTGGTTTTTTTTTTAATAAAACCAGTTCCTAGTTTTATTTATTTGTTCAATGTTGAGGTTTTTTAACTTTCAATTTTATTAATATCTTCTTTGATTTTCAGGATTTCCATTTTGGTGTTTAACTGGACATTTTTACTTTGTTCTTTTACTAGGTTTGGGTTTTTTTTTTGTTTTTTTAGTTTCATACCCAATTCACTGATGCACTCTTTCTCTCTTTTATCGATGTACATGTTTAGAGATATAAATTTTCCCCTAAATACTGCTTTGGCTGTATCCCACAAATTTGGTATGTTGTCTCAATGTTGTTATTATCTTTAATTGTTATTGTTATTTCTATGATTTGTTCTTTGGCCCACTCATCCTTTAGGGTTAGATCATTTAGTTTCCAATTCATTTTTTTTTTTTTTGGTGAGGCAGTTGGGGTTAAGTAACATGCCTAGGGTCACACAGCTAGTAAGT
Organism: Dromiciops gliroides; assembly: GCF_019393635.1. NCBI lineage: Eukaryota > Metazoa > Chordata > Mammalia > Microbiotheria > Microbiotheriidae > Dromiciops > Dromiciops gliroides. Next base: position 359,487,287 of record NC_057863.1, on the reverse strand, counting down.
GTTAAGTGTCTGAGGCCAGATTTGAATTCAGGTCCTCCTGAATCCAGGGCTGGTGCTCTATCCACTGCACCACCTAGCTGCACCAAGCTGCCCCCTCCAATTCATTTTTTTTTTTGCAGGGCCATGGGGTTAAGTGACTTGCCCAGGGTCACACAGCTAGTAAGTGTCAAGTGTCTGAGGTCAGATTTGAACTCAGGTACTCCTGAATCTAGGACTGGTGCTTTATCCACTGTGCCACCTAGCTGCCCCCAAATTCATTTTTAATATATGCTTCTGACTACAATTTTTATTGAATCATGGTCTGAAAAGGATTCATTTAATATTTCTTATATTCTGAATGTTTTTGTAAGACTTTTATGCCTTAATACATTGTCAATTTTTGTGAAGGTGACATGTATAGCTAAAAAAAGGCATACTCTTTTCTATTCCCACTCAATTTTTCTTCAGTGATTTATCATATCTAACTTTCCTAGAATTCAATGCATCTCTTTAACTTCTTCCTTATTTATTTTATGGTTAGATTTATCTAGCTCTGAAAGGGGTGTGTTGAGATCTCCCACTTGTACAGTTTTACTATTTCCTCCTGTAACTCATTTAACTTTTCCTTTAAGAATCTGGATGCTTTGTCATTTGGTGCATTGTTAATACTGATATTACTTCATTGTCTTTGGTACCTTTTAGTAATATATAGTTTCAGTTATTATTTCTTTTAATTAAGTCTATTTTTGCTTTTACTTTGTCTAAGATTATGATTGCTACCCCTGCCTTTTTTACTTCAATTAAAGCATAATAGATTCTCTTCCAACCCTTTATTTCAACTCTGTATGTGTTTCTCCATTTTAAGTGTGTCTCTCATATACAACACATTGTTGGATTCCAGTTTCTAATCTATTCTGCTGTTTCTATTTTATGGGTGATTTCATCTCATTCACATTCACAGTTATGATGACTAACTGCAATTCCTTTCATCCTGTTTCTGTTTATCCTTCTCTCTCTCTCTCTCTCTCTCTCTCTCTCTCTCTCTCTCTCTCTCTCTCTCTCTCTCTCTCTCTCCTCTCTTTTTATCTTCTCCCTCCACAAAAGTCTGTTTTTCTTCTGACCACTGCTTCCCTTAATCTGTATTCTCTGTAATCATCCCTCCCATTCTCTTATCCCTTTTCCCTGCTAATTTCCTATTAGGAAAGTTAGCTTTCAATGCCTGAGAGGGCATATATTTTCTTCCTTCTTTGAACCAATTCAGATGAGAATGAGGTTCAATTCTTACCTGCCCCCTACTTTCTCTTCCACTGTAGAAGCTCTTCCTTACAAACTTTTTATGTGAGATAGTTTTCCTCATTCTTCTTCTTCCTTCCCCCTTCTCCCAGTGCATCCCTCTTTCTCACTTGTCCATTTAGTTTTTAAGTCATCCCAATATAATCAACTCATTCTGTTGCCCTCTATGTAGAGTCCTTCTAACTGCCCAAATAATGATAAACTACTTAGGTGTCATATTTTCATCTTCCCATATAGGAATATAAATAATTTAATCTTATTTTGTTTTTTATTACTTTACTTTCATGTTTAATTTTTTACGCCTTTTTTGATTCTTGCATTTGAAAATCAAATTTTCTATTCATCAAAAAATCTTGAAAGTTCTCTATTTCATTAAATGTCAATTTCCACCCTGCAGAATTGTACTCAGATTTGCTGGGTAGGCTATTATTGATTGTAATCTTAGATCCATTGCCAGGAATATCATCTTCTAAGTCTTCTGCTGTGTAAAATGCTAAATCTTGTGTGATCCTGACTGTGGCTCTGCAGTATTTAAATGGTTTCTTTCTGTTTGCTTGAAGCATTTTCTCTGACCTAGAAGCTGTGGAATTTGGCTATAAGATTCCTGGGAATTTTCATTTGGAGATATCTTTTAGGAAGTGATTGCTGTTTTCCTTATATTTCTATTTTACCATCTAGTTCTAGGATATTAGGGCAGTTTTCCTTGAAGACCTCCCAAGATGCTGTCATTATTGACTACTCCTTGAGTCTGGACACAACTTCAAATATGCCTAACTTTGTTTTTTTGTCCAGCCTACATTTCCCCATCTTGTCCACAAAAATACCATAAGAAATTCTATATTATTCTTGTGGTCAAGATGGAGAGATGAGGTTAGGAGATAGTAAAATCAGCTGCAATTGGAACTGGTTGTGAAATTTAGGGAAACTAAATTACTATGCTAAGCTAAACAGATTGCTAAAATGTAGGTAAACTTTATAGCACTCTCCTGATTTACCAGTTTTGTAAGCCGGCCAAAAGTTAAGTAAGATTAATCTGATATGACCTGTTTCTGATGAAACCATCCTGGTTTTTTGTGATTTCTACTTCCTTTTCTAGATTTTACTAACTATCCCTTTCATAATATATTCTTGAATGTTTTTTTTACAGGAATTAAAGTAAAACCAGGAATGTTCAATTTTTATTCTCTTTTCTTTTTCTAAAATAAAAAAAAATAATTGAGATGTTACCATACAGTCCCATGGTATCTCTCCTACTCTCCACAAACTTTCAGCAGTTATATCCACTGGTTCTTTCAATACCTAGGATGTAGTCTGGCTAGGCTCGGTGACTTGAATTTATTAGGGGCAGGGAAGTTTTCTCTTTACTAACTGCTACATTTGAAGTTACAACTTTGCACAAAGCAGACACTTAATAAATGTTTTCTTTCCCTGTCTTTTCTAGCCTAAAAATAAGCTGGGGGCAGGGGGGGAGGGCAGCTAAATGGCATGGTAGAAAAAGCACCAGCCCTGGATTCAGGAGTACCTGAGTTCAAATCTGGCCTCAGACACTTGACACTTATTAGCTGTGTGACCCTGGGCAAGTCACTTAACCCTCATTGCCCCACCCCCACCCCAAAAAAGAAAACTATTTGGAAAACATAGTCACAATAAGAGTTGATAGAATATGTCTGCCTTCTCTCCATTATAAGTTTTCATTTTCCAATCCACCCTAAGCTCACTTCTTAAATCTTCTTCTTTTCCCCATCATGTTTAAGTTTTTTTTTCTTAATTTTACCCTTAGCTTTTTATGAGGTTCTCAACTTGAGCCACTCAATCCCACATCATTCTTATAGTAATTGGCTGTCCTTTTGTCTCTTTTTTCCCACTTACAATTCTCATGTCCATATTTTATACATATCTTTTTTTTTTTTTTTTGCTGGGCAATTGGGGTTAAGTAACTTGCCCAGGGTCACACAGCTAGTAAGTGTTAAGTGTCTGAGTCCGGATTTGAACTCAGGTCCTCCTGAATCCAGGGCCGGTGCTCTATCCACTGCGCCACCTAGCTGCCCCTATACATATCTTTTTAAAATCTTAGGTTGGCAGCTTAGTTCATTACACATCTACATTAGTCTATTGAGTCAACTCCCCCCTTTTCCTCCTCAAAAGAATTATTTTTCTTTCTGTCTTCAGAATTTTGTTCTTGAGAGCTCCCCAATTTTAGGTCATGAAATTGGATGTATCCTTTTTCTGAACCCTCTGATCTCTGCCCTCCCCAAATTCAGGGTGCATGTCAGACTATGCCCAGATTTCCCTTCCTTCTCTATCACAGATTCTAAGATAGACTGGTCACTTCCTGCTAAGTCTCACCATTTCTTATCCAGCAGCCCATTTCTAACTCTTATTGGAGAGGACCTGGTTCATGCTAGCTCTTCCCCTTGCTGGTTGTTTCCTCCATCTTTTGAATGATTAAATTATGATACAGACCAGCCAAAAATATAATAACATCTCTGCCTTTGGCAGAGAGAGAGCGCTCCCACAGATGGCCAGATAATTGAAGTCCCCCATCAGTACTATCTAAGGCCTTAATTCCAGGCTTTCAATCTATTTTCCAAATGTTTCATGTAGTCAGTCATCCTGTCCAGGTGGTCTACAGCACATGGGTCTAACATAGGCTGTAGGCCTTGATGCTTACAACACTCCTCAGTGGGCTCAAATCAGATTAAAATGTAATTGGGAAGTATTTAACAAAATAAATAAAAATATAAGAGAACATATACCATGTTAATATGTGACTTTCTAAGTCAGTATGAGGCCAACAGCTCCATTTCTATACACCACTGGTCTATAGAATTCTTAAGATCAGTTCTGCTGATTACTTGGTGTGAATCCTGGCCTCTCCAAACCTCAGTTTTCTCCTCTATACAATGGACTACATGAATAAAAATGTAGTCCATGATTTGTAAGGTCCCTCACAGCTTCCAGGCCCAAAGATCCATGAATTTCCCTATAAAATGGAAATAACAGAGATGTGAGGGGCCATAGGGTTAGCTTTTGAAAGAGGGAGAGAGAGAGAGGAGGAATAAGGAAAAAAGAAGCTGGACTGGTTTAGGAACAAAATGAGGGCTATTTGGGGGCTCATTTTGTCCATTCAATTCAGGAAACATTTATTAACCACCTACTTTGTACTTGGCACTTTGCTAGGAACTCAAGATACAAAGACAAAATAAAACAATCCCTGCCCTCAAAGAGCTTACATTCTAATTGGAACATGGGGTGAAGGAGTGAGGGAGGCAACAAGTACACCAGTAAGTAAATAAAAATATATATACAAAATAAATATAAAGTCATTTCAAGAGGACACTAACACTGGAAAAATCAGGGAAGGCCTATTATAGAAGGCAACATGGGAGCAGAGCCTTATGGGGAGCTACAGCTTCCAAGATGTGGGTGAGGAGAAAAAGCATTCCCGGTGCAAAGCAGGGGCATGAAATGCTGAGCGTGTAAAGGGGAATGATGTGAAATCAGTCTGGAAAGATAGATTGGAGCAGGCCGTGAAGGGCATAAAATGCCAAAGAGAGTTATAGTTTAACTCTCAGGCAAGGTAATATGGAGCCGGTGAAAGGTTTCTTGAGCAGGAGGAGTTCTGTGGGGTCAGAGCTACGCTCTGGGAACCTCAGTTTGGCAGCTTCTCAGAAGCTCTGTCAGAGAGGAGCGAGACCAGTGGCATAGAGGCAGTAGTTAATGAGAAGCAGGGTAATTGTGGTGTGAATGGAAAAAGGGGGATCAATGACTCTGAAGTTCTCTGGAAGGACGCTGGTCCTTTGGGCAGAAATTGGGAAATTCGAAGGGATGAATTGAAGAGGACAAGAAGTCAGAATCTGGGACTGTCCTGCTAAGTCCTTGTGTCACGTTGCAGCAATGAGGCTGGGCAGCCTCATGTCTAGGAAAGGAGGTTATAGTAAAGCTGCCGCAGGCTAAGAAGGAGGTCTACTCTTGGGCTCAGCGACTCTTGATGACTCCTTGAGGTTGGACAAACTTTATTGTTGAAGCAGGTACTATCGTCCCCTACAGAGAAGTTAGTTAACACAACTCTGCTTTGGCAAAGAAGTGCCAGCACTCACACGGGACTTGGTTTTCCTGCTCTAATTCTTCTCTTGGCTAAGAGATGACCTCAGCTTAAGCAAGAAGGGCCCTGCTCCTCAGACGCAGATCATGCTTCTGCTCTGCACATGCCACCCCCATCTTTTAGCCTCAGAGGCGAGTTTGGGAGCAAGAGGTAGCACCTGGGAGAATGAGAAATATGGGAGAGGAGGAAAAGACTTTATTTAAACATTCAGCATCTGGAGGGAGGTGAAAGGAAGGACACACTGGTGTCTTCTGGGAGCAAAGCCAGCTTGGATCCTCAGAAAGAGCAGTGTGGAGAGGTGAGAGCAAGGGGATGTATATGAAGGCTTCTCCTCCTTGGCACTGGAGCACACTGAGGTGCCACGTTGTCAGGCCCAAAGAGATGAGGAAAGTATGGATGGAATCTTAAGGCGCTGAGGGCTTGGTACAGGCCCTTGATAGGAGAGATAGGTCTGTCCACCAGGATTTTGCAATGGATTCTCAGACCCTGGGCAAGGGTCCACATCTTTGCCACCTCTAGCCCTCAAATTTTCTGGGTAGGAAAAGTGTGGTTCACTTGCTGACACCCAAAGGAGAAGCCAGGGATCTCAGAAGCCTGGCAGGTCCAGAGGAGCCCTAGGGAGCTCTTGGGGGCAGCATTAGATTTCTGAGTCCCAGCCAGATACCTTCTGGAAAAGTCCAGCCACAAACTGCGGACACAGGAGAGACTGGGAGGAAGATGCCAGCTCTGAGATTCTGTGAAGACCTTCATCTCCAAAAGAATCTCCCAAAACATTTCATTCCTTTCCAACTCTTTAAGAAAAAAAAAGAGTCAAAACACCCCTCACATGGCTGAGTGGCAGCCACAGATTACTTTATAGCTGCTTCCATTGACAGTCAGGAGGTTGAATGGCCACAGTGTGGGAGGTTGACTCATCAGGAGGACAATGCGGTCAGGGGCGGGGAGAATTCTGGAGCCCCTTTACTAGGTATACATTGCAGATCCAGCAGAAACTTCCTTCTGGACTTAGGAAAGAGTTGCTTCAAGGGCCCTCCACACACGCCCCAATGACCCTCCACTCCCAGTGTGGCTGCAGCCTAAAGAATCTAGGTCTCCCCGGTGCTGTGCCTCAGTCAGCTTCTCTTTGTGCCACAGTCCTGAAGTCAGCAAGACAAGATGAGGAGAATGGCACAGGTCATGGGGGGCATATCCAGCACTCCTCTAGGACCCTGTTCACCAGATCCACCCACTTAGGCCTCCATGTCAACTCCTTTCCCTCCCTAAACTGGTGTGGCCATCCCTGTTGAAAAGGTCCATGGAACTCAGGGTCCACTCTCCCAATATTCTCCAGTTTGGTTATAAAATTACTTTTCCATTTTATAACAGTGGTGTCCAAGATTGGGAAAGCCAGGGCACATATTCATATATACACGTATGTCCATGCACACTCACACACACACGTGCGCACACACATACACACGTGCCCAATGGATGGGGTAATAAAGTTACTGAAGAGCATCTTTTGGGCCCACATTTCCAGGTGATGCTGGAGAATCCCTGCAGCTTCAATCACAGGTAGAGCCTTCACAGTCAATGCTGTGAAATGGTCTGGCTTGCCATACCCACTTCTTAGGACTTTTGACCCCGCACCTCACCCTGAGAATGGAAGAAAAGCACAGAGCAGGTTAGAAGGGCATAACAAGGCTTGGCATTCTCCTTGCCCCACTTCCCATGGATTTGTTCTCTGCCTCTCAGGAGAGAAGATAGTGGGGCCCATTTCAACTCAATTGTAGAAATACTTCTTTTTAATTTTGTTTTTAATTTTTTCTTTATTTAGCATTTTCCCCCAATTACATGTATAGAAATACTTCTTAAACACTTACTATGTGCCAGGCATCATCTGGCAGGGTCAAAGGCAATAACAAAACAGTCTCTGCCTTCAAGGGGCCTACATTCAACTGTTCAGTAATAGGTAAATACATATACATATATACGTAGGGGGGCAGCTAGGTGGCACAGTGGATAAAGCACTGGCCCTGGATTCAGGAAGACCTGAGTTCAAATCCAGCCTCAGAAACATGACACTTACTAGCTGTGTGACCCTGGGCAAGTCACTTAACCCTCATTGCCCTGCAAAAAAAGAAAGAAAAAAAGAAAGGCTTCATGAAGGTGGCTCATAGCAGAGCCTTGAAAGAAGCTAGTAGGAATTCCAAGAAGTTGAAATAAAGAGGATGGACAAACTTTCCATACTTAAAGAACTGTAAAGGCAAAGGTAAGGCAATGGGAGGTGTTCCTTATTTTAGGACACAGTAACAGTGACCACGTTAAAGTATACGTGTACATTTCATTAGGATCTATGCTAAGGAAAGGGGCTCCTTTGATATCTGTGTGGCCTCTCCTATGCTTCCCCTTCAGTTCCTTTACTTGTCATTCTACTACCTCTAAAACACTGGAAGGGCTAGGTGCAGGGGTGTGATGGTGTATGTCTGACAGTTGCCTCTCCAAAACAAAACCAAAAACCCACCAGCAGCAAAAAGTAAGCATAACACACTTTTGGGGACAGGGGCCGCAATGAGGGTTAAGTGATTTGCCCAGAGTCACACAGCCATTATGTAAGTGTCAAGTGTCTGAGGTCGGATTTGAACTCACATCCTTTTGAATCCAGGGCCGGTGATTTATACATTGCGCCACCTAGATGCCCCAGTATAACACACTTTTAAGCCTCATCTGCATTATTAATATTTTCTTCATCATATCCTTAAATCTAGACAATCGACAAAACAATAAATCCACCCCTGATCTGTAAGTTGGCCTATTTCTCAGGTGTAAATGTTCATACTGAAAATTTAATAGTCAACTGGTAGAAGCTGGCCCCAGAACACCCCTGGCTGAGTATGATTTTTTTTTTCCTTTGGATCAACAAGACACCAAAGCACAGAAACATCAAGTATCTTGCCTGATCACATAGCAAGTTGGGGCAGAAACCAGGTCTCCTAACTCTTAGCCTCCCCCCACCCCAGACAATACTGAATTCCCAGAACAAAAAGGCAAACTCCATTAACAAGTCTCATCTTCATGGTCCATCCTAATCAATAATGTCTATGTTGGGCCCATGGGCAGGGGAAGGACAAGGGTGACATTTCAGGTTAGTACAGAAGCAGGGTCCCACCATATTTTCCTTTTAGGGAAGGAATGAGAGGGGAAGGTCTTTGAACATGAAGAAGCCTTAGGTTTTCACCAGCCCTGTATTTTGTAATTTGCTAAGCCATTTATCACGTAATATGGTGTGTGATATTTGACAGGTTTGTCTGGTCTCCTTTTTTTTTTTTTTTGTAAGGCAATTGGGGTTAAGTGACTTGCCCAGGGCCACACAGCTAGTAAGTGTCAAGTGTCTGAGGCTGGATTTGAACTCAGATCCTCCTGAATCCAAGGCCAGTGCTTTATCCACTGCGCCACCTAGCTGTCCCCGGGTCTCCTTTTTAGACTGAAAAACTTCATGAAGGCAGAAACTGGGCCTTCCCTAAACTTTGCATCTACCTTAATGCCCAGCTCGACACACAGTAGTACCACATAAATGTCTGCTAAAGTGAATTTTATCTTAATCCCATCATTTCTTAGTCACAGTATTATGGGTGGATGAGGCAGCTAGTTAGCTCGATGGCTAGAGCACTGGACTTGGGAGTCAGGAAGACAAATTCAAATGCAGCTTCAGACCCTAGCTGTGTGGCCCTGTCTAAGTCATTTAACCTCTGTCTACCTTGGATTCCTCATCTATAAAATGGGTTAATAAAAGCACCTACTTTTCAGGGTTGTTGTATCAAAGAAGATAATATTTATAAAGTGCTTTTGTAAACTTTAAAGTGCTATGTAGTAATAAATGCTAATTATAGTAATAATAATAAATGTCAGATTAAAGGGGACAAGGTTTTCTGTCCTCACCGAGGACAGGAGAGATGGGGCAGTACCTAGAGGTCCTGATAGGATTAAGGACTGGTACCCAGCAGAGCTTGGGTATTGACGATTGGAGAGCAAGGCCTAGGGCTCAGCTAGTAGTACCCCATCACTCTCTGGAGAGCATGCCCTAGTTCTCTCACCTCCATTTTGCTATAAATCCAATGAAGCACTTCTGTCACTTTGGTGTATACACCAGGTTTGTTCCTCTGGCCACAGCCTGTGCCCCAGCTGGTCACGCCTGTGAGGTACCATCGGTTGTTCTTCTCACACACCAGAGGCCCCCCACTGTCCCCCTACAAGGAGAAGATAGTGGTCTCAGACATGGAAGGAGACCGGATTCTTCCTCAGGTAGCTTGGGTATCTTGCTACAGGGAAGCCTGAGTCTCTCCAGTCCCCCATTTCCCCAATCCCCCTCACACACACACACACACACACACACACACACACACACACACACACTATTCTATCACCTGGGACACTAGGCTCCACCCTCCCCTCCCACTCACCTAAACAGGAGTCATTCCCTCACCTGGCAAGAGTCTCTCCCTCCTCGGAGGTCCCCAGCACACATCATTCGAGGAGTCAGGTAGTTGTCGTAGACCAAATAGTTATTGCACTGTTTAAAGTCAATGAGATTGACTTGAACCTCCCGCAGGTAGGGGGAAGTCTTCTCTTCATGGAAAAAGAGTGAGAGAGGGGAAGTAAGGGAGATGGGGAATGAAACCCAGAGTGTGATTTCCACCCATCCTAACCCAGCCCAACATCCACAGTGCCCATGACCAGGGAGGCCTCCTGGGGTCACAGAAACCCTTCTGTCGGGGTCTTCCAAGTGCTACTGTACTTGACCCAAGGCCCAAGGAAATCAAGTCCCCTCATGGTTGAATGTATACCCTGAAGTAAGTACACCCAGCAGGTACAATCTGAACAGCACTCATAAATGTATATGGATACACACGCACAATACTCTGATTTTGTATAAACTCATCCACAAAGTGCCTTCACATACCTGTACTGATCCTCAAAAGAGTTCCAGGAAGAAAGCGGACAACTATTCTCATTCCCATTTTACTGATGAGGAAATTAAAGTCGAATGAGGTTGCCTTAGGTCATCTGACCAGTAACCTGGGAGCCCAACCCAGACCTTTTCACTCCCATTCCACCATATCACCTGGTCTTTCCATATACCACATTCACATACACATAAACTCCAAAATGTGCTCTGCAGTTACACATACAAACACATGAAAAGAAAGGCCAAATTGACACAGACATATAAACAGGGACTCCTCTTATAAAGATGGCCACTACCCTCCATCTGGCGCCCATCTCTCTGTTTCACTTCCCCCAAGAAGCAGTAGGGCACAGTCATCATCATCATTATTGACTTATATTGTGTCCTAAGCATTTTATTCATGTTATCTCATCTTAACAGAAACCTTGTGAAGGAGTTGCTACCACTGTCCTCATTTTACAGATGAGAAAACTGAGGCAAACAGAGGTTAAATGATTTGCCCAGAATCTATAGCTAGTAAGCATTTGAGGCAGAATTTGAACTCAGGTCTTCCTGATTCTGAGTCCAACATTTGTTTCCTGCATTTAACACTAAGAAGTTAGTTAAAACTGTGCTGCCTGCCAGGACTCTTGGATCCCCGTGGCCAGTGACCTGTAGAGGTGGCTGTTGCTGGGGGTCATCCATTTCCCCCCTGAGGCTCATAAACTTCCCTCTAGGATGCTCAGCCCCACAGCTCTAGCTGCTTCCCCTGCTTTTCTAAGCTTACCACAAGAGCCCAATTAGATTCTGAAGACTAGGCACCCGCCTAAACTTTATTCCCCCCAGGTTATGTTCAACTCTGTACAGAGTGACCTTCTGTTTCAGGGCAGGGAATTTAGTAAGGCTGTGACTCAGGATGCCCACCTCCCTACCCCCACAACCAGCCACCATCTCAATATCATCTCTGGCTCCTTACCATCCGTCTCCTTTGTCTTGCCAAAGCCTGTGATCCAGCAGGTCTCATTGAGACCGAAGGTCTGCCCATGCATGGGTAGGCAGGCAGGATGGATGTGAGCTGCAAGAAAGACCCCCATGACGTCAGCCCAGCACCAGCACTGGAGTTTTGTTGTTTCATTTTTTCTCACAGGCATGGAATCCATCAAATGTCCTAAAAATCCTTGTTCTTCCCCCTCCGCTTGCCATCCCCCACAGATCTCAGAATCCTCATGGGAGCTGAGACTGACTCCTTCCCTTTTCCCAAGGAGGTCTCACAGCCAAAGTCCTCAGAGGACCTCGGCTCCCCTTTGCACACATACAGAATTACGTTGAATTTGAGATCAGGAAGGACTCCAGTGACCATCCAGCCAAACCCATGGTCATCCATATTGTGATTTCACTCCAGTTCGAAGGTCGATCCTCAGGTCACCCAAGCCACAACAGGATTAAGTGTATGGGCAGTGGACACTGATGAAAGTGGCTTACTTCCTGCCCCCTACCCCACTTGCAATAGAGGGACATCTCCTTGACAGAGAGCACGCAGGATGTGTGTTTTGTAGCCATTGGGCACTTTTGGCATTCTGTTATTAGACAGAAGAAAGTAGTCATGGTCTGAACTCTTGGACATGCAGGCAAATGGTCTGGTCTCCCAGAATTGAGTCCAATCCACTCTGGTGATGGTGTCACCCCCTCCCCGGAATTAATCCACAGCACTATGACCCAAGTAAAAGGTCTACTTCTGTTCACCATGACTCCAACTCCGGCAGAATGCAGAGGGAAAAACATTGAACTGGGAGTCAGAAGATCTGGGTTCAAGGCTCTGCTCTGACATTTACTGATTATATATCACCTTAGGGAAGTCATTTCTCCTCCCTAGGCCTGTTTTTCAGATAATTTGCAAAATGATTATTTAATCTCTAGTCCTTTCTAAAATATGGTCTTGAGCATGTTACTAGGCACTAGAAATGTTTAATTAACTTGAATTCTAATCCTAACAAACCTCTCAAGTATGGGTTCATTCCACTGTCCTGCTCTTTTATGTCTTATGGTATGCATAAGCAGAGTTTCTTTTCCTTCTGGCCTCCTTCTCTTCCCTTCAAATGTTTGTTTAAAACTTTCCATCGCAGACTTTCCTTGCACAGGGATGGCTGTTGCCCTGATGGTGGTCAGAACACATTTCAGAGATGCCAAGCCATCCCACTCTCTTAAGACTCTAAACATCAGGCCTGAGTGAACCTGCATCCCTCAAGAAGGGGCCCTTAAAATGCAAAGCATGCAGGCCAAGGTTTGTAATAGGTTCTGGGTGGGACCACCCTGGGTCACTCTATGTCCTACTTCCAGTCCCTCCTTGCTCACCAGGCCTCAGTTTCCTCCTCATTCCAATGGGCTAATAGCAATGACTCATGGCATCATCTTCATAATTAAGGAGCTAGATATCAGCAAGTACCCCAGGCCCCAGGAGCATGACAGTGGCAGGATTAACAAGGTTAAGATTCCTGGGACTTCAACTCCACCCTAGGACCTCCTGCTAGTACAATGTTAGACACATAGGAGGCATACTCCCAGTACTCCTTCCATTTCTCCACCTGCGTACCTTTGTAGGATCACAAGATCAAAGATCTATGGATGTAAGGGACCCCTAACCCTTTCATTTTGCAGATAAGCCAACTAAGGCTCAAAGGTGCATAGTAATTTGCCTATAATCACATAGGCAATAAATGTCAGAGGTAAGATTTGAACTCAGGTCCTCTATCTCCAGAGCTCAGCGTTCCTTTATACCTTGTACTCTCATTTTACAGGAAAAGAATCTGAGGCCTAGGTTAGTGAAGTAATTTTTCCAAAGTCACATGACTAGCTAGTGACAGAGCCAGGTCTAGAACCCAGATCTTCTGACTGCAAAGTGTTCTTCCCACAATCCCAAGATTGACTATGAAAGATCTTTCTTCCAGCTCTCCATCCTTTAAAGTTCAATTCAAGCATGTCCTCCTCCATATAGCTTCCTCTGAGTAGCACAAACCACAGTGATTGCCAATCACTTGAACTTCTGAAATACCATCTGAATCATTCTTTTGATGCTTATCAAAAACTGTCTATCACAGGGCTTTAATATATACATTTTTTAAAATCTATTCTATTTTATCTTCAGGTATTCATTTTCTCCCTTTCACTCACACATCCCTCTCCCCTCCATCCCCACCTCTAAGAGAACAAGAAAAACAAAACCAGTTACTAACACTTAGTCAAGCAAACCAAATTCCTGCACTGATTATATCCAAACCAAAAAAAGGCTCAATCTGTACTCTATCACTTCTATCTGGAGATGGGTAGCATGCTTCATCATGAGTCTTCTGGAATTGTGGTTAATCGCTGTAATGTGCGTCTTTCCAGACGTTCAAAGAAACAAAAGTCGAACTATGCTCTCCAAAAGTCACTATCACAAAATTGTTCATACCCTTTGACCACTCAGTGATAACACTGCTAGAACTAGGTTCCAAAGAGATCAAAGAAAGACAAAAAGCATACATACAAAAACATTTATAGCAACTCTTTTTGTGGAATGTCAAAGAATTAGAAATTAAGGGGATGGCCATTGATTAGGTAATGGCTGAACAAAGCCAGTATATGAATATAATGGAATACATTAGAAGCCAGTATATGAATATAATGGAATACATTAGAAATAATTAAAGGGATAGGTTCAGAGAAACCTGGGAAGACTTATATGAAGTGATGCAGAGTGAAGTGAGAAGAATCAGGAGAACATTTCATACAAAAACAAGAACATTGTAAAGACAAAAAACATTTGGAAAGACCAACTATAATTCCAGAGGACTGATGAGGAAACATTGCCCAACTCCTGATAGAGAGGTGATGGCCTCATCAGGTGGTACAATGAGTTTTGGGACATGCCCAATCCAGGAATTTGTTTTGCTTGACTATGCCTATTTATTTCAAGTTTTTTCTCTTCTTTTTTCAAGAAGTTGGAAGAACTGAGGTTTTTATTTAACCTGGAGAAGAGGTGACTTAGAGGAAATATAATTGTCTTCAAACATTTGAAGGAATGTCACCTGGAAGAGGGATCAGATTTGCTCTGAGTGGGCTCCAAGGAGAGAAATAGGAGCAATGAGTGGACGTTTTAGATTTTGGCTACATGTAATTAAAGCATCCCTAAAAATCAGACCTGTTTGAGAGCGAGATGGAGTTTCTCAACAAGTAGCGATTTCCCCATCATTTGAGACTTTCAAGTGGGGTCTGGATAACCACTTCTTTTGGATATTGTAGAGGAAATTAATATCCAAGTAGCAGCTAGACTATATAAACCCTGATCTCTGCTTCTTAAAATCCAACCCATTTTCCAAGATTCTGCTTTAATGCCCCTTCCTCCATAAAGTCTTTTGTGGTATAACCAGTCCAAAATTATCTCTCCAAAATTTGCAGAACACTTTGAGCCTCTCTTAGTTTTTACTCTATTCATTTCTGCATGACATCTATCATATAGTTATTACATATTTGTGTATAAAACACATCATATTCATTTCTTATATATTCCATAATTGCCTGTGTTCATGACATCTCCAACCATTAAAATGTAAGTTCCTTGAGGGCAGGGACTGTTTCACTTTTGTCTCTGTATTCACAGAGCTTAACACAGTGTTGGCACAAAGTAAGTGCTAAATAAATGTTTGTTGATTGATTCAATGATGTGTATCATATGCCATATTATATCATGGGCAGCTAGTTAGCACAGCAGAGAAAGCGCTGGTCCTGGAGTCAGGAAGACTCATTTTCCTGAGTTCAAATCTGGCCTCAGACACTTCCCAGCTGTGTGACCCTGGGCAAGTCCCTTAACCCTGCTTACTTCAATTTCCTCATCTGTAAAATGAGCTGGAGAAGGAAATGGCAAACCACTCCACTATCTCCACCAAGAAAACCCCAAAAGGGGTCATGAAGAGTTGGACACAACTGACAAAAAAAAAGACTGAACAACAACAAATATGACATCATCATAAGTGAGATTATATCGTGCTTTAAGGTTGGCAAAGCACTTAAATACTTCATCCCCTTTGTCTTCATGACAAACCTGTGAGGCAAGTGCTATAGGTATCATTATTATCCTGGTTTACAAATGAGGATACTGAGGCTTGGAGAAGCTAGCTGGCTGCCCAGAGCCACAGAGCTAGGGTCAGCCGTGAGACTGAAGCCTGATTATTCCTATCTCCAAGCCTAGCTCTCTGTTCACTATACCATGGGAGCAATGGCCAGGTGTCAGTCCTCTTCACATTCTCTCCCCTATTCTCCTCCCCACACACGACGATGCTTTGCATGCAGTAGGCACTTAATCGATGGTTAAGGAATGACTGAGTGGCTTAATGGAGGCTGCAAAGCCCAGCTTCCTCCCTGTCTGGTGCCGTCCCCGGGGAGATCTGGGAAGAGCAATGTTGAGCTCACTCACTCACCAGACAGGGTCAGGGGCTTGTCAAGCTTCATGAGAGCAATGTCATAGTCGTCTTGCTCATCGGAGTAGTTGGAGTTGATGATGATCTGGGAGACAGAGGCTGCTTCAGGCAAGCGGTGCAGGTTGATAGTCCCTGCATACACTTTCCAGCCCTCTAGGATCTTCTCTTGGGTCCTGCCAGAAGAATAGAGAGAGCAGCTCTGTCAGCAGCCACCCACCCACCCTCCTGAGCGGCTAATGGTCAGCATCCGATTCAAGCAGACAGCATCAACCTATACCTATGGCAGCCTCATTAGAAGATCAGTGTGAATGGTAAGTCTTCTGGGAGGCCCCTTGTAGGGACAGTTTCCAACTCCTGTCCTTTACTATACACCCCCTCTGCATATGCGGAGTACCTATTATTGCTGCAGCACCTCACGCCCTCCCCTGCCCCCCCCCAAAAAAGCCAGACACTGGGACAGCCATCTGTCCCTGCCACCCCCTTTGTAGGGATGCAGGTAGGACATTGCTCCTGGTCTATCTTTTCCCTGTGAGCCTTGATTCAGCGGCTGCTGCCACAAACAAAGCTTCTTTAGTTCCATTTCACAGATGCGACCTCCAGCTTCTTACTATGTTGAGGATACTCCTGCCCCTCCCACCTCCCCATCCTGAAACATCCTAAGATTGATCAGGAGTAGTTTAGGAGAAAGAATGTTGAATGTGGAGTCCACAGAACCTGAATTTAAAACCTAGATCCCATACTTGCTACTTTCAGAATTCCGGGGCCATCATTTAACCTCCATGGGTCTCAGTCTTCTAATCTGCAAAATGAGCACGTTAGGCTAGAGCTCTAAGATGCCTTCTAGCTGTGGAGTTGTGATCCAATGAATCAGGTCACTTCATTCTCATTCTATAAATCAGGTGAAGCTCCTGAGAGAGTAGCAGCAGCAGCATCTTCTAACTTGGCAGAGGTCATCGAACCTGATTATGGGCTGTGAGCATGACTCTATCTGAGATGGCCCAGATGCATGGCGGGGTGGGGGGAGGGAGGGGGAGGGGGAAGGAGATCCTTCACTTGGGAGTGTGTCCCAGCACTCACCAACCATCCCTCTGCCCCCACCCCACCCCAGATCCTCACTTACACAAAGAAGCAATGGGCAGCTGTGAGCACCCACTGGGCATCAATGAGGGTGCCCCCGCAGATGTGAGTAGTGCCGAACTGGAGACTAACTTGCCAGGGCCACTTGCTCTCAGGGGCCAGGGCCCCCCCCAATAATCCGCCCGGTCATGCCCCTCATACCACAGCCTGTGGGGGAAAGAAGAAGGGAAGAAGCCTAGAGTTTCTGATTCTTCCCTGTTAACCCCATTCTTTAGCCTGGCCTCCATGCTCTTTCCCCTTGGGCCCAGGAAGGGCTGAGAAAGCCCCACCCCTGTAAAACATGCCACCCACACCTGCTGCATCATGTCCCACACATGACCTGACTTTATCATTTCCTAGTCCCACATTGCAAAACACGAAGGATGTGCCTTGGGCATCAGTCACTTTGAGAATCATCTAATATTTGGCGATTCCAATGAGATAACATATGTAAAGCACTTTGCAAACCCCAAAGTGCAACAGAAATGACTGGTATTCTTTTTATTATTCTCTCTGGCCTCAGAAGGCTCTGGTACTTCCTCCCCTTTTCAATCTAATTTAATATCACTCTTAAGCAAGATATAATTAGGGGAATAAATCTGTCTTTTAAAATAATCATGTGATATACTTCAAAGCCCAGATTAAATAAACTGTGAATTATATTATATTTTTCATTATCTACTCTGTAGCTTCCTTGCTTCAAGACAGATAACTGAGGGTTAACTAGGACACCTTATCCTGATTTAGCATGTCCAAACAATCCATTTCATCAGTGAGTCTCTTTAATGGTAGGTAATATGCAGGGGTGAAGTGGATACAGTGCCAGGCCTGGAGTTAGGAAGACTCGTTTTCCTGAGTTCAAATCTGGTCGCAGACAATTCCTAGCTGTGTGACCCTGGACAAGTCCCTTAACCTTGTTTGCCTCAGTTTTGTCATCTGTAAAACAAGCTGTAGAAGGAGATGGGAAAGCACTCCAGTACCTTTGCCAAGAAAATCCCAAATGGGGTCATCAAGAATCAGATATGACTAAAAAACAGCTGAACAACAACAATATGCTGGGGTATGCTGGTAAATGTTTAACAAGAAAAGAAAATATACACATATGTACATTTAATCAACATGAAGTCTTGTTCCTTAATTCTTGAAAATAATAAATCATGCCCTGATTTGTAGCAATTACCAATCGTTAGGGCAGGCTCAAGCACGTGACTGTTAATAGGAGAGCAAACCTCAAATCACAGACTGGGCAGACTTCCTCTGGAGGTCAGTGGACCAGAAGCCAATGCGGAAGTTTATACTTTTTGTGATGAGGCTAGAGGGAGCAAATAGTAGGCTAAGAGAGCCTTTGGGTGCTCTGTCCAGTGCCCTGGCAGCCTAAGACTTGGTTCGACACTAAAGAATGAAATGACATCTGGGCTAGTACTCCTCCCTGTTCCTTTGTTATTGTTTGTCCTTTGTTCCCGAAGAGGACTATGACATTGGGGTGATGCCATGACTTGCACCGAATTGGATTTAAGTGAGGGATGGCTATGCAAGGTCAACAACCTCACTGTCTCCTCCAGAGCCAACTGGGTCCAGTGGCAAGATATACATCAGGATGACTGGGGCCCAGGATGTTTAAGGCAATTGGGGTTAAGTGACTTGCCCAGGGTCACACAGCTAGTAAGTATCTGAGATCAGATTTGAACTCAGGTCCTCTTGACTCCAGGGCCAGTGCTCTTTCTACTGTACCACAGAATGTCAGACTCAAATAGAAAAGGGGCCACTAATCTGTACATAAGGATCCCTGAGGGCTACATATTGACTTAGTTTTCAAATGTAATATCGCTATTTTATTGTATTTTTATTTGTTTCATTTTATATTTCCCAATTACGTTTTTATATGGGTTGGGCTGAGTTTGAGAGTAAGCTACATGGTTGACACTTCCCTTCTGGGCTTGAGTGCCTTTAGCTTAGCTATTACTAGAATCAGTGGAAATGTGAAACCATCATTCTGGGAAAATAGTGTGACATTGAAAGATTCCAGTGCTGAAGCAAAAGCTTGTTGATCTACTCCACTCTGGCTTATGCTCAGTAATGTTATTAGTTAAAATAACAACTGCTATCTTTTTTTTTTCTTTTTTAGTGAGGCAATTGGGGTTAAGTGACTTGCCCAGGATCACACAGCTAGTAAGTGTTAAGTGTCTGAGGCCGGATTTGAACTCAGGTACTCTCTATCCACTGCGCCATCTAGCTGCCCCGCGCTATCTAGCTGCCCCAACCGCTAGCTTTTACTAAGTGCTTTAAGCTTTGCAAACTGCATTATCAATGTGATCTCATTTGATCTTCAGGACAACCCTGTCAGGTGGGTGCCATTATTATCCCCACTTTACAGATGAGGAAACTAAGGCAAACCAAGGTAAAGTGACTTATCCAAAGTCACACAGGAAATGGGTATCAGAGGCAGGATTTAAACTCAGGGCCTCTGGCTTTGCAGTACTTTTTTCTCCTGCATCGGAGTGATGTTAGACTGTCCAAATAATAACTGTAATAATGACGTGCATTTCTATAGCACTTCACAGTTTACAACGCACTTTCCTCACAACAGGCCTATGAAGTAGGTAATATATACATTATTATTCCCATTGCACAGATGAGAAAACTAAAGTTCAGAGAGACAGCATGGTATAAAGGATGGGGCACTGGTTTTAGAGTCAGGAAGAACTGAATTTAAATCCTGCCTCGAACACATTGGCTGTGTGACCCTGAACAAGTCATTTTAACCTCTGTTTGCTTCCATTTCCTCATCTTGTAAAATGAAGGGACTGAACTTAATGGCTTCTAAAGTTCTATCTAATTCTAATTCTTTTGACCCCATAGTCTCACCCACAGTCACATAACTATCAAGTATCAGAACTACAGCTGGTACTCATGTCTTCTGATTCTTTTTGCTACTGGTATTTCATAATAAAGCCATGCCTCTCACGTAGACTCTGGCACAGAGCCACTGAAGCCCAGCCACCCACCCCACTCAAGTTCCCTGCTGTAGCCCAAGCCTGTCTCCTTGCTGGAGCCAGGTCTATTCTGGTCCAACCAAAAAAGGAATCTTCTTACGAGTGCACTGAAGAGAAATGAACTGATGGGAAGGGCAGTCAGACCTAGAGAGGGAGATACACAAAGAGGTGAGAAGCAAGAACAAACCTACCTCCCCCAGGGGACTTTACCACCAGCCAACCTGTGTTGCTACTGATGTCAGAATTCACTTCTCATAAAAGTCTAATAAAATGAGACTTGGCAGACAGAGCTGAGCGACTGCCAGGCGAGCTGGCTATTAAACGCCATTCTTAGTCATCTACCCTTTCTCAACCATCGCTCTTGTGGCTAAAGACCTGCATGTGCCTGGATAGATGGATTTCACAACTTCTCTCTGTGTGAATGCGATTTGTGGAATCTAAGAGGGTGGTGTAGCTGAAAGGGAACTGAGGAGGGACTCGTAAGATCTTGCTAACAATCCCAGCTCTGCAACCTCCTGGCCCCTCCCTCTAAAATGAGGGTTTTGGACTGGTTGGTTCCTCAGTTCTAAATCCTACCACCCCATAAATTATGCTTGTCTTCTCAAGGCTGGACGCCCTACTCACAGACTCCTCAGTCTAGCTCCAAATAGGAGCTCAGAAAATGCTAACCATTGCCTAATAGCAAGGCCCTGGTGCTTACAAGCACAGGAGACCAAGCTGTATCAGAAAAGCCCATGGATAGAAAGTATTTCCAAGGCATAGTTGGGGACTCACCAAGCCAAGCCCTGCCAGTTCTTGGAACTCCCTCCACCCCAATGATACGTTCACCCTCCCCATCCTTCTATTCAAAATCCACTTCCTCCTAGCAGATTTATAGTGCAAACAGTGTGATGTTTACTTTGGCATTAGCCTTATTCAATGTTATATTGTGCTTGTGGGTTCAGATCAGCCACTCTGTCCTAAATGTCAGCTTTCCAGAAGCCCAGAAGGTAGGAATTATGGCTATGGGCCATGCCTACCCTAAGTAGGTGTTGCATATGTGCTTGTAGACTTATCAAGACGGGGAAGATTGAATTTCCTGTGACCTCCAAAGATGTTACAAAAATACAGACTAATAGGATCTCAGGATTGGAAGGGAACTCCCGAGTCACAGAACCACAGATTCCTAGAGCTAGAGCTGGAAGGAACCTTTGAGGCCATTTAGAGTTCAAGAACTTGCTACCCAGAGAGATTATGTGACTGTTCCCAACTGTACTTTTTTTTGGGGGGGGGGGCGCGGGGCAATGAGGGTTAAGTGACTTGCCCAGGGTCACACAGCTAGTGTCAAGTGTCTGAGACCAGATTTGAACTCAGGTCCTCCTGAATCCAGGGCCAGTGCTTTATCCACTGTGCCACCTAGTTGCCCCCTCCCCAACTGTATTTGAACAGGAATCCCCTTGATCACCTTCCCAACAAGTCGTTATCTACCTTCTGCTTGAAAATCTCTAGTGACTGGACCCTCTGCCTTCCAAAGCAGATCATTGTGTGTGGGTTTTTCTTTTTTGTCATTGTGTGTTTTTAATAGCTCTAATTATCTCTAACTATCAAGTTTAAATTTGCCTCTTTGCCATTACCCTTGCTCCTGGCTCTGCCCTGTAGGGCTAAAGAGAACCAGTCTCATCCCTCTTCTAGGCAAAACACTTCACAGACTAGCTGATACCGACCATGCTCCCTTCTCCCCTCTCCTACCTTCTCTTCTCCAGGCTAACGATTCCCAATTCCCACAAGTAAACCTTGCATGGTACATTCTCCATCCCTCTTAGCATCCTGCTCATACTTCTCTGATCTAGCACAATTTTGTTAATGGCGCCACTAAGATGTGAGGCCCACAATGGAACGTGGCACTCTACAGGTGATCTCCGACATTGACTGCTCCAATAACTACCAGTGATGACAGTGGGACTTTCCCTTCCCTTTGCTGGACCCCATGACTCTTCAAACACAGTTCAAGATGGCAGAAGTTTTCTTGGCTACCATGTCACACTATTGACTTTTACATCCATGGATATAGCCTAGAAGTCTCAAGTTCCACACTTAAGCCAAGGAGGGGGGAAAGATCCCTAAGATAGACACTGGTCCTCTTGTCCTGCAGCTCACCTGAGTGTGGAAGGGCAGGTGGGCTCTAGACAAACTGGCAACACTCTTCCTCAACCCTTACCTGTTGATGCTTTCCTGGATGGTGTTGTTGTACTCAGAAACAGAGTAACTACTGGTTAACCCTTGGTTAATAACTTCACCTGTGTAGTGAGCGCTGATGAAACAAAGGAGAAAAGAATGAGGACCTTTGAGCCACCAGTCCTTACCCCAGGACTCCGAATTCTGACCTAGTCCTGAAGTCAGGTGATAAGTGTTCACAATCATAGCCCCTTAACATCGATGGAACACTTTATTATACCCCACTTAACACATTCTTATCTTTCATCTTACTTCATCCTTACAGCCTCACTGAAAGATAAAGCAGGATTTACTCTCCTATTTCACAGATTAGAAACTGAGACACAAAGAAAATAAGGAGCCACTCTCTCTACTCCCTATCAAGAAAAGTTTAAGTTTCAACACTGGCTTCTGGGCAAATGCCCTTCTGACTTCTAGAGGAGGTTTGCCCAGTCTGTGATTTGAGGAATGTCACCCATGTTATCCATCATCAAAGAAACTCACTGATTAAATGAATTGTTTGAAGGTTCTTTGTATGGATAAGGAGTCTTAGACACATGAAGGTGAGGATCAGAGGACTGGTCAAAAGTCCTAGACCTGGTCTTTTATGGTGGCTTCTCTCCAAGGAATGCACAGTCGTCCTAATTAAGGGTTGTTTCTGTCAGGGGTACTTTGGACCAGGGACTGTTAACCTTTTTTGTGCTGTATATCTCTTCCACAGTCTGATGAAACCTATGGACTCCCTTCCTCAGAATAATGTGTTTTTTTTAATATGGTTACTAATTGTTTCAAAGTTCTGATTAAGACCTCAGATTAAGAACCCTTGATTCACATGAATGCTCTGTCACTTGGTTGTGCCTGGATTCAGAAAGACCTGAGTTCAAATGTGGCCTCAGATATTTACTAGCTGTGTGGCCTTGGTCAAATCACCTAACCTATTTCCCTCAGTTTCCTCAACTGTAAAATGAAGGTAATAATAATACCTACTTCGAAGGGTTGTTATGAGGACCAAAAGAGAGAATTTGCAAAAGCATAGCACAGTGCCTAACACATAGTAGGCCCTATATAAATACTTATTCCTTTCTCTTCTGTCATCTTCTAAGATCCCTTTCAAGACATAGACACCTGTGCCCATAAGCCCGTTCAAACACATTTAAGCATTTACATGCTTGACCAGCCCCTTGCATAGTCCTACATTAGTGACACCAAAAGCTTGAAGACAAAAAGGGCAGAAGGAGAGCAGATTTGGGGGGCTATATATCACAGACCCTTTAAAATCTAAATGTCACATGGCACATCCATGAACCCCAGGCATTGTCTATACCTACTTCAACCTAGTAAAGCAACTACTTTGCCCTCCCTCATAGAGGTTCCCAGACTCCTTGGTCATCTCTCCCCACATCTCATTGACCTTCTAAGACAACAAGATTATAGGATTTGAGATCTGGAAGAAGCCTTAGAATCACTTAGTACAGCCATGAGGAAACTGAGGCCCAGAGAGGTGAAATAACTTGCCCAAGATTTTATTTTGTTTTGTTTTGTTGTTGTGGTTGTTTTTGCAGGACAATGAGGGTTAAGTGACTTGCCCAGGGTCACACAGCTAGTAAGTGTCAAGGGTCTGAGGTCAGATTTGAACTCAGGTCCTCCTGAATCCAGGGCTGGTGCTTTATCCACTGCACCACCTAGCTGTACCCAAGATTTTGTTGAAATCCCTCTTTCTATGGCATGAGACACATTTAATCATTGAATATCAGGTACGAAAGGGATATGAGAAGACCTCTTCTCGTCTACCTCCCTGCCCAATGTAAGAGTCCTCCCTATGACATCTACAACAAGTGGTGATTGAGGCCTGACTGAAATCACCTCTAATGTTAAGAAGTGCACCACCTTTCAAGGTAGCCAATTAGATTCTTGGACAGCTTCAATTATCAGGAAGCTCTTCCTTTGGCCACAAAAACGGTTAGACAAGCAGGATGGCTTTGAAAGTTATAGGCTGGGAGGCAACTAGGTGGTGCAGTGGATAAAGCACCAGCCCTGGATTCAGGAGGACCTCAGTTCAAATCTGACCTCAGACACTTGACACTTACTAGTTGTGTGACCCTGGACAAGTCACTTAGCCCTCACTGTCCTACAAAGAAAAAGAAAGTTATAGGCTGAATGAATCGTTCTCTCTCTCTCTCTCTCTCTCTCTCTCTCTCTCTCTCTCTCTCTCTCTATATATATATATATATATATATATATATATACACATATATGTATGTATGTGTGTGTGTGTGTATTTGCAGGGCAATGAGGGTTAAGTGACTTGCCCAGGGTCACACAGCTAGTAAGTGTCAAGTTTCTGAGGCCAAATTTGAACTCAGGTCCTCCTGAATCCAGGGCCAGTGCTTTATCCACTGCGCCACCTAGCTTCCCCCCTACGTATATATGTATATATTTTTTAAACCAAGTTAGACATAATAGGGACCTGCAGATTCACCCACAACCCTCTTCCTGTTCTACTATGTATATACAAATACTCATTCTATTTGGTGTTTGTTAAGATCAGAATAAAATTTAAAACTAATTCTTAAAAATGTTCTTCCTTATACTTATATAACTGATGCAAAGTGAAGTGAGCAGAACCAGGAGAACATTGTACACAATGACAATAATATTGTAACAATAACCAACTGTGAAAGGCTTAGCTGCTCCAATAAAGGCAATGATCCAGTTTCAAAAGACCCATAATGGAAAATGTGATCCATTTCCAGAGATAAAACCCACGAATTCTGAGTGTAGATTGAAGCACACTTTTTTAACTTTATTTTTTATAGGTTCATGTGTGTGTGTATCTGTACATGCTTTTTCCCCCCCCCAACATTGCTAATATGGAAATATGTTTTGCATGACTTTACATGTATAATCAATATCAGGTTACTTGCCTTCTCAAGGGGTACAGAAGGGGTAGGAAGGAGGGAAAGAATTTGAAACTTGAAATTTGTTAAAATACATGTTAAAAATTACATGTAATTGGGAAATAGTTAACAAAATAAATACAAATATATTTACAGTAAAAAGTTCTTCCTTATATGAAACTGAAATCCGCCTTTCTGTTGCTTCTATCCATTTGTCCTACAACTCTCCCTGGTACCTAGAAAATCATTTCAGGATGAGTCCTTTGATTGGTGTTCTAGAACAGGCTCAAAACCAGAAAGCTTATTGTTAAATTTTCAGTGTGAAAATCTAACACCTCAGAAATCAGCAAACACTACAAATGGGGGCTTGATTTATTGTTTTGTTGATTTCCAGACTTAAGAACGTAATGAAGAAAATGTTAATAATGCCGATTAAACTTTAAAATGTCATGCATTGTTTTTGCCCCCAGAGAACTAAATATTTACCAGCACACCCTTAAGTCTTTTGGCTCCCAGCCATCCTATTAAATAGCACAGCTGCCTCTTCAGAAAATATTCTGGGCCAAGACTGGCTCTCAGAAGTCTCTTAGGCTAATATTTAGCTACTATCAGGCTTAGAAAGTTTTGGAGGCTGGAGGGGAGGTGTTGGAGGGAAAGTAATTTGATGTAAAAGCATGGGGGTGTGGGAAAAGGTGGCAGATGGATGAAAGGACACAGTACCTCTGAAAGCCAAGCTGTCGGCAGATCTTTTCAGAGTAGGAATTGTTCCAGCCTTCACTGCAGACAGGCAACCACTGGCGGTGGACTCCGGAATAGAGTCTAAGCATAGACTTATCCCAGTCAAATCTCACTGGAAAAAAAGGAGAGAGACCCTGAGGCTTGGGATCTATGGGGTTATAAGTCATCCTCCCAGGGCACAGATTGGGAGGAAGGGAGAGCTAGACATAGTGAGGGCCTGAACTTTGGTTTGGAGAGGAAATAAGGTTCCAAAACAAAACTCCAAAATAGGAGCCGAGCCAGCAAGCTCTCTCTATATTGGCTGAGGTCTGGGCATCCTGAGACAGTATATGAGAGAAGACCCCACAGCTGATGTGTTGGTTAGTTTTGCTGACGTACTTTTTTTCCTCTTTTTTTCTTTTTTTGTGACATGGGACAACTATCTAGGGAAAGGATATTCAGTTAGTCAACAAGGATTTATTAAATTCCTACTATGTTCCAGGCACTGTGCTAAGTGCTAGAGATACAAAAAAGGCAAAAAAAAAAAAAACCCCACAAAAAAACAGTCCCTCTTCTCAAGGGGTTCACAATCTAATGGAGAAAAGAACATGAAGACGATTATGTACACGCAAAATTTATGCTATTTGTAAAATAAGATGGAGAAGGAAATGGCAATCCACGCTAGTATCTTTGCCAAGAATACCCCTAATGGGATCATGAAGAGTCCAACGTGACTGAAATGAGTGAGCAACAACAGCAAAACAAAAACTGGAGGTGGTAGCAGGAGGAAAGCACTAAGATTTTAAGGAGGACTGAGAAAGGATAGAAGAGGGATATATTAGGAAATGAAGGTGATGAAACAAAATCAATAAAATTATTATTATTTTTTAAAACTTGTTTTTTATTGTTGATTTTTTTAAAGAGACTTCCATGGGGCAGCTAGGTGGTACAGTGAATAGAGCACCGACCCTGGAGTCAGGAGTACCTGAGTTCAAATCCAGCCTCAGACACTTAACACTTACTAGCTGTGTGACCCTGGGCAAGTCACTTAACCCCAATTGCCTCACTGAAAAAAAAAAAGAGAGAGAGAGACTTCCTAGGTCTTAGTTTCCTCATCTGTGAAATGAGGGGGTTGGAATAGCTAGTATTTGATGTCCTTTCCAGCTCTAAATTGATTCCCTATGCTCCTAATCCCATAGGCCTAATCCCACCCAGGACTGTGGCCAGGCTATCTGTACTTGGGAGGAACACAGTCAGTCACTGGGGATGGGATGGAAAAACTACTAAGTTTTTTCCTGCTCTGGGAAGAGGTGTGAGGCCCCTAGAAGAGAGAGCAGGGACTGAAATCTGAGCCAAGTTCCTAGACATCAAAGGATATGGCATCTTGAATTTGGAACTGGAAGGCACCTTAGAGACCAATGAATCCAACCGTACCCCTTTTAACCAAGAGAAAGCTAAAGTAAACTTTGTCAACCTGCCTCTCCCTGCACACACAAATAGGCACGTGTATCCATGCAGCTAGGCTCCCACGTGGATAGAACATAAACACATGTGCATGCATAAACATTGACAGGTGTGATTGTCCAGCACCCTAAGTGAGGCATAAGAACCACTTCTTTGCCCCACATTCACCTGCCCTTTTACAGAGCCCCAGGCTCAGGCAGGATCACTCCCATTTATACCCAGAGCACTGCCCATCCACCTTGATGCCGCTTACCACAGCCCAGCTCATCACTCTTAAACTTGCAGTCCACAACCCCATCACAGCGCACCGCGTTCCTGTGGCAGCTCTCAATGGGCTCCTTGTACTTGATCTCTGTGTGGCCCTTCCAGAAGTAAACTGGAAAAGGAACAGATGTGTCTTAAGCTGCTGGGACTAAGGACCCAGGAGGCTCAGCAGTCAAAGAACAAGAGGTCGGCAGAGACATGGAGCTGGCTTCCCTCTGGGACTCTGGGGTTCTCCTTCAGCATTCTCAAAGAATGAATGGTCTGGGGCAGCTAGGCGGCACAGTGGATAGAGCACCGGCCCTGGAGTCAGGAGTACCTGAGTTCAAATCCAGCCTCAGACACTTAACACTTACTAGCTGTGTGACCCTGGGCAAGTCACTTAACCCCAATTGCCTCGCTAAAAAAAAAAAAAAAAAGAATGAATGGTCTGGAAAGCTCCCCCAAAGTGATGTAGCATAGAGAACAATCTCAAGGGAACAGAGGCAAGTAATTTCCATTGCTCTGGGACTTAGTTTGTTAAATGAGAGACTTGGATTGATAGATTTCTCATGTCCCTTTAAACTACAAAGGGTCAAGGAAGAAAGGGGGCAAAGTAAAGAGAGAGCATTGAACTTGGACCTGGAAAGACCTAGCTTCAGATTCTGACTCTGATATACGAGTTGTGTGACCACTGGACAACATACTTAAGCCCTCCAAACCTCATCTGCAAAATCGCAGATATGATATCTATAACACCCACCTCATGAGAGTGGTTGGGAGGTTTAAATAAAGTAGTGTATTTTTATAATAAATAAGGTAAAAGTGAATTGAAAACTCTAAATGTTAATGTTTATTATAAGTGATTATGAGTCCAGCTGCATTTCTGCTGCCCCAGAAGGAGAAGCCCTCTATGCTATTGACGCTATGTCCTAGTCCCATCTTAAAGTTCCATCAGGATCCATCAGCCCTAAAATCCTCTTGCGATACTTCCTACACCACTAGCACATACAAAATCTGTCCCCTAATTGGCTTCCACCATCCCCCCCCAGAGCCTCAAAAGTCATTGGCTTCTTGTCATCCTTCTATCTATTCAATGAAATGGCCCCTCAAAATTCTATCCCAAGGTCTTTAGATTCATTCCCTCATTGATTGTCTTGGATTATCTCTAAAGACCCTTCTATTTCTAATGACTGATGACTACAAGTGGTACCTAAAGTGAACAAAGAGCTGACCTAGAAGCCAGGAGAACCTAATTTCAAGTCCCAACTCTGAAATGTACTAGGCCGTCTGATCCCAAATTAGTCATTTCAACTTTCAGTGTTCTAGGAAACTATCTAAGACTATGTGTTTCAGGGAAGTCACTCACTTGCATTGGTGAAGGGAATTTTCTTCCTGGTGAGTTCACCAATAAAATCACAAATAGACTATTAACCCTGAATCTATTGGTGAGGGAAAGCTCACCTGTGATCATAATTGTAATTACAATCTCTGTGGTAAATTGGATCATTTTAATGATTCACAAAGCTGTGAACAGTGAAATGAACACCACAAATTGCACCACAGTCCATTCCCTTCCTCTTTTAGTCATACCTGTTCTAGTAACTATACCCAACCCTGAAGTTTCATCCCAGTTCTAGTCCCTGTTACTTCCACTGACTCTAGGACATCTCCACATCCTCATCATCACTCACATTTCCATATCACTTTTAAGGTTTATACCTTCTGGGGCAGCTAGATGGCGCAGTGGTTAAAGCACCGGCCCTGGATTCAGGAGGACCTGAGTTCAAATCCAGCCTCAGACACTTGACACTTACCAGCTGTGTGACCCTGGGCAAGTCACTTAACCCCATTGCCCCACAAAAAAAAAAAAAAAAAAAAAAGGTTTCTACCTTCCTCACCATAGCCCTGTGAGGTAGGGATAATAAATATTATTAACACAATTTTACAGATGAGGAAACTGAGATTTGGGAAGGTTGAATGACTATCCCAAAGTTAATGTAGCTCACAAGTATTGGAACTTGGATTCTTAACCCAGTCTCTCCTGACTACAAGTCTACAACCATCCATCACACAATGCTATCCAGTACCTCCTCCAACCCACTGTCCACAACTGAGATCATGTCCACACCCTCCAAACCAATTCCCTCTCCTAAATTCCCTATTGCTGATATTGGTGCTGCCATTTTCCCAATATTACATCTGAAATCTTGGAATGAACTTGGACTTTTCCTTCCATTCATACCCTCTATCAAAACTGTTGTCAAGAGCTGTCAAATCTTTCTTTGCAATATCTCTCGAATTAGTTCTTTCCTCTCTGTTACCATTACAATCCCCCTAATCTAGACATTCACCTCTTGGGTAATTGTTATAATCTATTAATCAGTCTCCCTGACTCTAGTCCCTCTATTTTCTACCTGCCTTGCCCCCAAATCAAACCATGCTGAATACCACCTAATCAGTTTTCTTTATAAGACATTTAAATCATATCACTCCCTTTCTTAAGAACCTAAAACCTACACTGTGTATCAGATCAAGTCCAAACTAAGTATACTGAGACTCAAGTATGAGTCTGTAATCTGTCCTCATTTACCTAAATTACACCTCTCCCTTTTCACGGCACATTAGGTATCATCCTTTGCTCCATCAGGCAAAGCTGGCTCCTGCCCAACTTCCAAACTTGTTCCTACACTTATTCTTACTTCGTTCACCTTTGATGGAACTGTGCAGCCTACCTGGAATGTCCATCCCACCTGGAATACCTTTTCTCTTTCTTGTTACCTATCCAAAGTATAGCCTTTCTAAGTCTGCCTCATCTTTCTTCTTCCATGAAGCTTTCTCCTGCAAATTCCTCACCCAAAAGTCTGGTCTCAGATACTTCCTAGCTGTGTGACCCTGGATAAATATCTTAAATCCTCTGAGTCTCAGTTTCCTCATTTGTAAGATAATAATAACAGCAATAGAACAATAATAGAATTTATATAGCACTTTCATGTTTATAAAGCACTATGTGTGCATATATATATAACCTCATAATATGCATGTATATTCATATATATATACCTCCTCTGAGTCTCATACTCCTGTGAGGAAGGTCCCATTATTAGCTCCATTTTACAGATGAGGAAACCAAAAGAAACAGGATATAAGTGGCATGCACAGGGTTATACAGTTAATAAATGTCTGAGGCAGTATTTGAACTCCATTCTTCCTGATTCAGAATCCAGTTCCCCATTGTACCACTTTGCTGCCTCCTAATGGGCATGAAAGAGTAAAAGTATCTACCTCACAGGTTGTATCAAGATAATGTCTGTAAGTCGCTCTGCAAACCATTAAGAACTACATAAATGCTAGCTATTTTTTTTTGTGGGGCAATGGGGGTTAAGTGACTTGCACAGGGTCACACAGCTAGTAAGTGTCAAGTGTCTAAGGCCGGATTTGAACTCAAGTCCTCTTGAATCCAGGGCCGGTGCTTTATCCACTGCGCCACCTAGCTGCCCCGCTGTTAGGGTAAGAGTTGAGGGGGTGGTTCGCTGGCCACTTCTCGTCAAGGAATCACAGGAAGGAAGGAATCTCAAGCCATCTAGGTCACCCCACCAGGATCCACATGATCCCTCTATACCATACCACAGAGGTGACCATCTAGCCTTTATCTGAAGGCCTCTAATGGAGAGCTCTCTACCTCCCAAGACATTTCATTCCACTTTGGGCTAGCTCTAATCCAGACATGCTCTGCCTTGCTTGCCCAGCCCACCCATCAGCAGCAGAACTCACACAATAGGATGAGAGCGACGACCAGGATGATGAGCAGCAGGATACAGCCAATGAAGGTAAGTCTCTTCTGGCTTCCCTGCCAGGTGATCTTGGGCATAGACACACCTAGGAGCGGGGCAGCAGCAGAGGAAGGTGAGGCTCTCGGGAGGGATACAGGTGCCATGGAAGAAGGAGAAGGAAACAAGGCTGGCCCATTTGGGCCCTGTTAGGGCTTTGACTCTCCACAAAAGATTCCTCAACTAATTGATCGACTGGAGTGTCCCCAAATGACAACCATTTAATGCAAAGTACCAGGATGCTCATTCTCACTGTTGGGAGACCATCTGGATCAGGGACAGGTAGGCCACATGTCTAGGGTATTAGGGATAGTTGGGATGGGCTCGCAAGGCAAGCATGAATAATATTTGATTGCTATCAGGACCAATCCTAAGTAATCCATTCAGAATGACTGATTTCCCTGGAAATTGGTGGTTCTTAACCTTATTGGCCATCCATTAAAACCTATGAATCCCTTCAGTTTATTTAAATAATTGTGGGAAACACCAAATTTCACTTAGAGGTCATCAAAAATAAAGATGTGATATTTTCCCTTCCAAGTTCACAGACCCTTTGAAATCCATCCGCAGATTCCTCTCCCCACCCCCCCACAAAGAATCCCCTGCTGTAGAGGAATTATTCCCCCACAACTTCCCCCCATACCCCTGTGGTCTGGGCAAGCCATTTTTTTTCTCCCATGTCAGTCTCCTCCAAAACAGGGAAATTTTTTATCTTAGGCCTCCCTCACAGGTGGAGCTTACTTACCATCACTCCAACCCACAGCTAGCAGTATGTGGTATCAGGTGGACCCCTAGTTAGTTGAATGGAATCACCCAATGTAAAGAGCTGTGGTTTTTCATTCATTTTCTATTTTTAATGGATTACCTCACACCCAGGAAGTCAGAACATCAGACAGAACAATAGCAGTCGAAGTTCGAATCTGTCTTACTGGTAGCCTGTGTTCCCTACCCCTTGCATTGCCTAGGTGATCTCATATGTGACTATGGTCTCCTATTTAATGACTTCAGTATCTCAATAAATACTCCATGCTTGATCGATAGATCTTCATCGTCAGCTCTTCTTATTCTCTTAATACATACAAACACACCCAGATCCAACAAACAGCACCAGGAGCAGGACCGCCCCCCTCTTACGTGGGTTCGATAGGCCGACTATTTCTCTATGGCTCTCGGGCCTACTTTTGTTTCCCTCAACCCAATATCCCATCTTACTTCTGCTTTCTGAGGCTGCCCGTGCGGCTGGAGATGACCTTGTGGGAGTTGATCTGACAGTAGAGCTCACTGGAGATGATCTAACCAATCTGACTGGGGATGCTCTGGCAGGGGATGCTCTGGCCGGGGATGCTCTGGCCGGGGATGACTCAGTGGATGGTGACCAGGTGGGTGATGACCGGGAAGGCAAGACATTCTGAAAGGAGAGGAGATGGGTTGGGCATTTTGGGCAATTCCCCTGAGCTTTCACATGTGTATACCTCCCAAATATTCCCAAACTAAGAGACAGAAACTATAAGAAGAAAGTCTGTAGTTTCTACCAAAGTTTCTTCATAAACAAGGGTCTGAGATGAGCATATATTCTAGCAAAAGATCATGAAACAGAATTACCTCAAATCGCCATATGTTCCACCAAATTATCACTTCTAGGGATCTGCTAAGGGGAATATGACTCCCAAGGACAGTGTGGCATTTTTCCTCATGCCCTGGGAGGAATCCACCTTTTGAGTTCTTTCTGTGCAGAGGAGTTGAAGCACCCTAGACCAGGTGACCAGATGCTAAATGTTGCCTATTGTCTTGGTATTAAGGAAACTAGCCCTCACCACCAAGCAGAGGCTATCCCATTGTAATTTAAAGAAATCCTGCAGGGGACAATAGATGGATAGATAGAAAGATGGATAGATGAGAGAGAGAGAGATGATAGATATTGTTTATCCTTCATTTTCTTTTTTTTTTCAGGGCAATGAGGGTTAAGTGGCTTGCCCAGGGTCACACAGCTAGTAAGTGTCAAGTGTCTGAGGTTGGATTTGAACTCAGGTCCTCCTGAATCCAGGGCCGGTGCTTTTATCCACTGCGCCACCTAGCTGCCCCTACCTTCATTTTCAAAGATAGCCAATGACATCACAGGTAATATCTTGAATTGGATTTAAGGGAGGCAGAGTTGTACAAAATCATTAGTCTCACTCTCTTCCAGAGTCATGGAAGTCCAGTGGCAGGACAAAAGTCAAGACAACCAACAATGGTCTGGGTTGCAGTTGATGACGTCTGTCTTTAATGTCTGACCAAGCTCTAAGTGCTCCACCCCACCTGCTTCAGGAACCTTTATGGCCATTGGAATAAATTATTCTCATCCACCCATTCCACAGCAGAATCTTCACATGCGTGGTGTAAACATCTCTCTAACTCACTAAAGGTTTTGAGGCCTGCAGGTTACCCTCAACTTGGTTTAGCCTGTCTGCAGAAATGGTTAACCAGAGTGTGGCTGCTGCACATGCTACAGCTTCTAGGAGCCACAGGTGAGAGTTGGGTGAAAGGTGGATACCAAAGGTGGGTAAACAGCCCCAAAGAGGGTTCAGCATCCCTCACACCAGAGGTGCCAGTCCTCCCTGAATATTGCAAACACCTCAGATAGATTACAAACATACATATATACATGTAAATATACCTGCATAGATAGCATCCACTTCCCAGGGTTGTTGTGTGAGGATCAAATGAAACAATATTTGTAAAGTACTTAGCACAGTGTGTAGAACATAGTAGGTGCTTAATAATGCTTCCTTCCTTCCCTCCTTCCTCCCTTCCCTCTTCTCTTCCTTCTTCCCTCCCTCTTTCCCTTTTTCCTTCCCTCTCTCCCTCCCTCCTTTTCTTCCTTCCTTCCATTTATTATTTCCTATGTGCCAAGCACTATACTAAGCACTGATGACACAAATACAGACAAATGAAGCCTAAAGTTCACATTCTAAAGGGTGGAGACGATGCAAAAAGAAAGAATTGGTATGGGGAGGTGAGGCAGGATGAGGGAGGAGAGGGGCATGGCTCCTGCTGCTGAAGAGCTGGAGAAAACAGGGAGGGGGTAAACAAGAAGTGAAATGAGCATAACAGGGTCCCCCTCTGAAATGATGGTCGGGTCAAGGCTGGGGACTCACCAATCCTGAGAGCAGCCTCAGGACACAGACAGTGGGCTAGGCACCTATCACAGCTACCAGCAGGCATCACCACTAAAACCAGATCTGCCCTGAGAATAACAGGAAACCCAGGGCCAGTGGGTAATCTGAGGTACCTTAAGTGAAAAAGCTAGCTGGATCTTGGGGCCTGCAGTTGTCCTCAGCGAGCGTTTTGGAAGACACGGCCTCCCCTCCTAACCCACTGCTAATCACTTGGCCTATAGAACATCCAATTTTCCCTTCCAAGCTCTGGCTGCCACCCTGGAGCAGCGCCAGAGCTGGTGGTGCCAATACGTACAGAGCTGCCTGGTATTTTTCCAGTATCTGGGCATGCCTCTCACTGCTGATTCTGTTTGAGCCTGGCACCTGCTGCAGCTAGAGGGTGTCTTCTCTTGCTCTCTCCCAAGCAGTCTCTGTAGGGGTAGGAACTAGAGACCCAGCAAGCCAGTCTGTGTGTCTCTTTGTCCCTTGTACAATTTCTGATCCAAACTGTTTGGGTTCACAGGCGGGAGAGGTAGGAACAGGAAGAGTGGGCTCATGGGAGCGCAACATTAATAGTTGGAAGGGACCTCAGGAAACCATCTAGTCCAACTCCTCATTGACAGCAGAGGAGGATTCAAAACCCTGGGAAGGCTAAGGGAGAGGCAGCCAAGGTCACACAGGTCGGGAGTAGCAGGGCCAGGATGCAAACCTGGGTGCTGTATCTCCAAGCCTCACCCTCCTCTCACTGTACCAAGCCGTTAGTTTGGGAAGGATAAAGAAAGTTGGCTGTGAGATCTAACTTGCTGCACTATGTGAGTTGGGGGAAAAGGTCACCTAAGTCTCCATTTATTTTAAAGGTATAGTAGGACATCCCTTATAATTATTTAACTTTATTACTAGGGATAACAATTAATAAAAATGGTCTATCTAGTTATTAATGTCCTTGCCTCAATCCAACACTAGCATCCCTCTGGGGTGGGGAAACATCACCAGCATTATTCTTCTTATCATTATTGTTGTTGTTATCTTATTATTGAGAGAATAAGATGACAGAGTGGATAAAACCTGGGGTCAAGTTACACTTCTGACCCATACTGGCTTTCTGTCCTGGCACAAAGCACTTAACCGGATGTTCCTAGGTAACACTCATAGACTCTAAATTACAGAGGAGGTGCCATCAGCATCGGTAGAAGTACTTTCATTGCAAGTTGCCTGCACAGATGGAACCAGAGAAATGGTCCAAAAAATAAATCTTATTATTCACATCTCTGAGAATTGAAGGTAAATGATGTAGATATTTGTTCATTGCAGCGTTCTGAGGATCACATTCCAGACCCAGAAGTGGAGAATTCTGGGGTCTTGCGCCATATTCCACTGGCTAAGAATGGATCAGGAGGCTAGGTGTCTTGGCCAGCATATTGCTGGAGTTAATTACTGAATGTTTGCTAGTGGTGTGGATTTCCCAAATGATTTTTCTCAAATTAGATGTTCATAAAGCACTTAACACAGTGCCTGGCACATAGTAGGTACTTAATAAATGCTTGTTCCATTCCACTGTTCCATTTTCATGAGTGTCTGCCTTAATGTGCTCAGAGATATGTTTATATTGCTGCTGATGATGATTACTGACCCACCTAGGATGGGATAGTTTGTTTAGTAGGGATTTTTTCACCTCAGGGAGTGGGGAGAGATGAAGAGTCATGCAGCATGAAGGAGTCTAGCATCCGCAATCCAGCTCTGTAATCCTCTCCTTGACTTGCCTTCATCCTTAACTCCCATAGGGATATAAGTAATAGGCTACATTGGGAGAAGGACCTCTCTCAACCAAATTCTCTGAAGCCCCACCTTCCCCATGGGGCGGGGGGATGGGTTGTGGAGGGATTGTGAAGTATGAGGAATGTGCAAACCAGCCTCTGAACTACATCCAAGAAGAAGCAAACTCTCCTGGACGTTGGCACTCATGACATTGTCTTAGTTGTCCCACCCTGGTTTTTTGGTTCTGCTCTCATAAGCTAGGGACTGGCTTTGCAGAAATCTTCACAGTGAAGTCCTCTGAAGATTTACATGGGTGAAGAAAATGTGCTTACCCCATACATTTTTACCCTCCTGTTTTCTCAGTCACATAAATCATTAGCCATGGGAGAGTGACTAACCCTTGAAACACTTTTGCCAGAGTCCCTGAAGCCCTGGCCCAGTGGCCTAACGCCATAGGTATTTGCCCAGCCTGTCCTGGCTCCTCTTCTCTCTGTGCCCAAGGTGTGAGCCTTCCCCTGGTGTAGGGGATAAAAGGAAACATACAGAATCTTCTCTGAACTGTCCCCTAAAATATAAACCAGGCATCTAGTATAGTGCTGGGGTGCGGTGGGTGGGAGGAATGGTGTAGAGAGAGCAACAATATCCCTGATCCTTTGGGCTGGGAATGGAGATTGTCTGGTGGGCTCCCTTATAGTTCCTCCTGTCACCCTGGGCTTCCTTTCATCTCAAGAAGTCAGACTGGAGAAACTACAGGAAGGGGATGAGAAGGTCCTCAGAAGAACTACGTCATCTTTCCCTCCAGGGTCATTTTCTTCTAGCAAACAAACAGGTTTAAACTATCTGTCCACCCACTGCCTCAGCCCCAGCAGGAGGTGGAGGTGACAGACCCAGGGTTAAGGGAGGTATGTAAGGGGCGGAGTGACCAAGACTCAGTCCCATTTTCCCTAAAAAGGAAGATGGGGGCAGCTAGGTGGTGCAGTGGATAGAGCACCAGCCCTGGAGTCAGGAGTACCTGAATTCAAATCCAGTCTCAGACACTTAATACTTACTAGCTGTGTGACCCTGGGCAAGTCACTTAACCCCAATTGCCTCACTAAAAAAAAAAGGAAGATGGAAGATGGTAGGAAAGAAGGCCATGCTGCAGGTCGGCCCTGGCCTTAATAGTGTATGGACAGTTACCCACAGAACTTGGAGGCTAAAAAATAAATAATTAAGTAGATGAACCTTAGTTTCCTGTCACTCACTGTGAAGTGTTCACAGGCCTAGAGAGTGAAGGCAGTATGCTAGGAATTAGGTTCTGTCCTAGGAATGGAGTATGTACATGGAGGAGGGAAGGGAAGGGAAGAGGAGAGAATAAGGACTGGACAGAAGAGGCCATTTTAGAATTCAGGACAAGGGACAAGGGTCCTACTCTACCCCAACTCTGGAATTCCCAAGACTCAGCTTTGGGCAAAGGTAGCCACGCTCAGGGACTCCTGGACACAGAAGAGGGGGCAGCCTTGTTGGCAAAGCTGTTGGGGGCTGGGGGAGAAGGGAGATGGAAGCACTATCAGAAGAAACCACAGACATTAGCCACCTCCCTTTGCAGAATCCCCCTTTGGAAAAGGACTCAAGCAAAGCTCCCCCAGATAACGAAATGTTGAGTGAGTCTCCTAGGAGAGATCTATGCCTCCTTCACGGGGACAGAGTGGTAAGGAGAATAAAATTCAGAGGCCACTGGGGTGTACTGGAGTGGCTTTGGATTCAGAACACCTGGGTTCAAATCCTTGCTCTGCCTTTGACCAGTTGTGCGACTCCGGGCAAATCTCAACCTTCCTGAGCCTCAGTTTCCTCATAAGTAAAATGAATTAATTGAACCAGATTGTCTCCCAGGGCTCTTCCGGCTCTAACATTCTATGAAATCCTCAGTCAGAAAGGGAGGTATCCAGGTTTTCCAGTACAGACATGGATCTTAGGGTGGAATCACCACCAAACTGTTCCAGAAAGTACATGGAGTGATCTAGTTTGTAGGACCTACCTGGGAAGCCTGACGTTTTGCACACAGGGGACACTTATAATAATAAGTGTTTGTTTAATGAGATTCCACAGCCTTGCTCTTCACTTATTCTGGTATTTGGCATTCCTTCCAATAAGGAAATCCTTCTTGAGCCCTAAACTAGAGCAGCAGTAACTAAACCAAACTTCTTCAGTTCCACAAAGATTTGTTTTTATACTATGCAAAGGACTGCCCTGGGTGCTTGGAAGTATAAAGACAGAAAAACAAAGGAATAAGCAACAGCAGCTCCTGTCCTCGGGAGTTTGTATTCCACTGGAATCTAGAAGAAACTGGTGAGGTTCCATTATCATGGTCAGAGCCCTGACATCTTCCTCTGCCCCCAGAGTCACCTCATACTGATCCATCTCTGGAGACCCTAAGTGCTTTCATTCAATGATTTTATTCACTCAGAACCATTTATTCAGTACCTATTTTTATACTAGGTAGAGGCAGAGTGGGGCCTGGAGTCAAAAGACTCATCTTCCTGAGTCCAAATTTGGCCTCAGATACTTACTAGCTATGCAGCCCTGGGCAAGTCACTTAACCCTGTTTGCCTCAGTTTCCTCATTTGTTAAATGAACTGGAGAAAGAAATGGCAAACCACTTCAGTGTCTTTAACAAGGAAACTCCAAATGGGGTCGGGCATGACTAAAATGAGTAGACCACAAAATTGCGCTGTCTACTTTGTTAGATGCTAGGAATACAAAAATTAAAAAAAAAAAAACAGTTCCTGCCCTCAAGGAGCTTAAATTCTGAAAACAGTTTCTTATTTTTTCTCTGTCAAAGACCCCTTTGGCAGTCTGGCGAAGCCTATGGACCACTCCTGTGAATAATGTTTTTAAATGGATAAAATGAAAACATGTAGGATTATGATGATATTGAAATAGTTATAAAAATATGTTTAAGTTTATGGACCCCCCCCCAGGATAAGGACCCCTGTTCTACAAGATGAATCAACATGTACACAAATAAAGCTCTACATGCTAGATGATGAAATTTCCCAGTCTTGGAGAATTGCCTAAGATGCAGAGGTTGATTTGCCCAGGAGCAACCAAGTAGTATGTGTCAGAAGTGGGCCTGAACCCAGGTGGTCCTAGGCTAATTTTTCAACCACTATACCATGCTGCCTCTTTATATGCATATACAAAATATATACAAAGTAAATATAAAAAGAATCAGGAAGACCTGGGTTCAAATTCTCCCTCTGACAAACACTGGTTATATGATCTTGAGTAAATCATTGAACATCCCAGGCAACTCTCAGATGTTCAGTTGCCAATCTGCATTGGCAGAGGAAGTTTCCTTACTGGGAAATTCCTCCATTTATGAAATCACAAGTTCAGATTCATCCTCCCCGTCCCCAACCCCTAGGTGGAGGAGGGAGAGGGAGGAAGAGCCTTCCAGAAATGGGTGATAGCCAGAGCAAAGGCATGGTGAGGGAAGGCTATGTATGGGGAACAACAAGTTGGACAATTTGCCTGGGAAGTGGACTTGAGGATGAGGCCAGTGTCTTCCGGCGTCTAGATGAGGGAAGGTACTTCTAATGGATCCTAAGGAGAGCCCAACAGGACTGTTAAAATAAGTCTTTCCTGAGCTGAACAAGAGCCAAGAGAATGCCATCCTGGAGATCCAGGCTGACGACAATCATAGAAACCTCGGGTTTAGGGCTGGAAGATGCCTTAGAGATCCAACCAACACGCCACCCCTTATTTTACAGAGACGAAAATGAGGCAAAAAGTCTTCAAGTGCCTTGCCCAGGATCACACAGCTGCAAAATGACAACTAGGTTTCTGACTACAAATCCATGGCTCTTTCCACTACCCTACGCTCACACTTTCCTAACATTTTACAATTTACGAGACAGAATTAAGGCTATTTTTCCAGCCTGCTGAGATGCTTTGGGATGTTGACTCTGTCATCCAATGTGTTTGCTATCCTTCCCAGCTTTGTGGCAGCTATGTCTTCTCCATCTCTCATTTTGTTAATGTGAAGCAATTAGGCTAAAAAGCCTCTAAGGCAAGAGTGTCCTCAAGCTATAATCCATATTTGGGGCCAGGTTTCTTCCTACTCAACCTATAAATCTCTACTGCTTCCGCTATTGCCACTGCTACTACTACTACCACTACTACTACTACTACTACTACTACTAATTAATTATTAATGTTCTGGATATTTTAGTGAGCCTACAAAAGATAAACTTATAACCTAAAACTTTAATTAAAATTACCCCAAAAAAGTTATTTTAGCCACTGGTACAATTGTCCTCTGAACATTAAATAGAAAATGCTAATAACAGGATAGTGACTTGCCCTAGGACCATTTCTATGTGAATTCCATAGAAAAAGATGAAAACATGTGATGATTATTAATAATAATTGAACTGTTGTTTTATTAATACTATTAATAATACTAATTAGTATTACTGATAACATTATTAATCCTAATTCATACTACTACTACTAATAACAACAACAACCATTCATTTTCTGTAGTGCTTTCCTCACAGCAAACCTTTGTGGGTAGGTAATGCAAGGTTTATGATCCCCACTTTACAGATGAAACAACTGAAGTTCTGAGAGATTAAATGACTTGCTCCTGATCACACCGCTAGTAAATCTCAGACCTGGGATTTGGTTCCTCTGAGCTCCCTCAGGAAGATAGAGAGAGAAGGAATAGATAGGTACTGGAAAGAATAATGAATGGGTAGAATTTGAGTGTGTCATCTGGTTCCCCTGCAGGCCTCGGGGATATAGAGGACCTCCCTTCCCTAGCCTGCATGGCCCTGCCCACCCACCCACCATCCCTATTTCCACCTCCATTCCCTAAAACAGCTTCCCCATCCAAGTAATTACTCTGTGCCCTTTTCCCCCAAGGCAGTGGCCCCTATAACTCCCTGCCTTCCTCTTGCTGGTATCCAACCCCTTCTAGAGCTGAGGAGACCAGAGACCAGTATCTTAGCAGACTGTGGTAACAGACTTGCCTGATGTCCCCCCAGAGAAGAGCAGAGAATAAGCTCTAAGTGATGACAAAGAAATCTCTTCCATGCCTAGTGGGCCTGGTGCTTTTCAAAGCACTCACAATAAATGATTGCATTTTATCCTTCCCAACCCTATGAGATAAATGGGGAATATCATACCCATTTTACCCATAAAGAAATGAAGGCAGGGTAGCTAGGTGGCACAGTGGATAAAGCACCAGCCCTGGATTCAGGAGGACCTGAGTTCAAGTCTGATGTCAGACACTTGACACTTAGTATCTGTGTAACCCTGGGCAAGTCACTTAACCCTCACTGCCCCACCAAAAAAAAAAAAAAAGAAAAGAAAGAAAAATGAAAAGAAGGCACAGAGAGATTAAATGATTTGCTCAGGCCATAATTTAGTAGCTGAACCAGCATTAACCCCCTTAATTTTCAACCTAGTGCATCTTTCAGGGAAGATTTTCCTTTTAGAGGTGATTTTCCTGTTATCCTCTGCGTTAACCTGAGGCTTTTCAGCTTTTACAAGGGAAGAAGTAAATAGACCCCAGCCTTTTTGTATTTCCTGGGGACTTGCATTTCTAGCACAGTCACCTGCTCTAGAGAGGGTTTGCCACCCTTTGTGCCTTCCCATGAGAGGTGAAACCTTTATTCTCATAGTCCTGGGGCCAGGCCACCAACAGAATTTCCCATAAATGTCCAAGATTCCTAATTACCTTTTCTGCCTGGAACCTCCCAAGATACTTTATTTGGGGCCTTGATAACTGTTAGCTTGTGGATATGCTTATCTGTGCATGTGTCCTGACTCCTTGTTAGATTATAAGTCCCATAAAGCTCCCTATCTTACCTAAGTAGGCAACTGAGCTAAAGTGGAAAAATCCCTGGTGTTAAAATCAGAGGACCTG
Organism: Dromiciops gliroides; assembly: GCF_019393635.1. Taxonomy (NCBI): domain Eukaryota; kingdom Metazoa; phylum Chordata; class Mammalia; order Microbiotheria; family Microbiotheriidae; genus Dromiciops; species Dromiciops gliroides. The sequence continues at coordinate 359,445,277 of NC_057863.1, read as the reverse complement.
GGATCTAGTCCTAGCTATGAGACACAATGATTGTATACCTGGCAGCTAGACCCTTAAAACGGAGATATTAATGCTTGGATTGTGGGCAGTTAGGTGGCGCAGTGGATAAAGTGCCAGGTCGGGAGTCAGGAAGACTCATCTTCTTGAGTTCAAATCTTGTTTTAGACTTTTACTAGCTGTATGACCCTGGGCAAGTCACTTCACCCTGTTTGTGTCCATTTACTCATCTGTAAAATGAGCTAGAGAAGGAAATGGCAGACCACTCCAGCATCTCTGCTGACAAAACCGAAATAGGGTCACAAAGAGTCAGACACCACTGAAATCAGCTGCTGAACAACAACAATGCTTGTATAACTTCTCTGACAGGATTGTTATCTTATAGATACATTGTTGTACACACAGTAGACACTTAATAAATGGGAAATAAAATTATTTTGTGACTTTCTGGGATCCTGGATCTGAAACTGGAAGGAACATCAGAGGCTATCTAGTCGAACCTCCTCACTTAGTACTTACTAGCTGTGTGTCCCTGAGCAGGTCACTTAACCCTATACAATAATAATGGCACCTACCTTCCATGATTGTTGTAAGGATAAAATGAGATATTTATGAAGTGTTTTGCTATATAAACGCTTATTATTATTTTAGGAACTTGAGGCCTAGGGAGGTAAAGTGACTTTGCTCAAGGTCACACAGATAAAGTCATACAACCAGAATTTGAACCCAGGTCTTCTGACTTGATACCACTGATTTCTTCATTATGCCTCTAAACATAAGAGGCAAGGGCCTTATGTAACTCTTTCTGCACTATGTACAAGGGGTTGCCTCATGTTTTCTGCTCATAAGGAAGAAATCTATAAGGCTATGGCATGAGAGAGGCATGCAGAGGTGTCAAATAGGTCCCACGACATTCCCTAGTGTAGCCTGAACCAGATTAAAATGTAACTGGGAATTACGATATAAATAATAATACAATACAACACAGACAATATTAGTTTATGATTTTCTAAGTCAATATGTGGCCCGTGGACATCCATTTCTATTTGGATTTGATATTACCCATGTAGCAGATTTGTAGCTGGGTTTGGATTCTGGTTCTGCTATTTCCTACTTGTGTAAACATGGGTATCACATTCTCTGTCAGCATCTCAGTTTCCTTTCCTGTAAAATTGAGGGGACTATATTATATTATATCAAAGTTTTCTTTTATCTCATAATTCTATAATCCTACCCTGACTGGGAGGGCAGTAGTAGAAGAATGGGACTAAAATTCAACTCCTCTCTTAAGTTGACACCCTCCATCCCCAGCCCAGACTACTTTGGTGGTCCCCACATAGAGATGGGGAGGGGCAGGAATTAAAACATCCATCAAATAACAATCTTAGCATAGGGAAGAATTTTAGTAATCATCTAGTACAAGAGTTCTTAGCCTGGGCTATGTGAATTCTTTTTTAAAAATATTTTGATAATTGTATTTCAATATAATTTAAAAATCACAGAGGTAGTATCAGAGGGGAAATTTGAACCAAGACCCTCTGTTTCCATAGTCAGTATCTGCATTTGTGTCTTATTAGCTAGTTGGTTCGACCATGGGGCTAATAAAGTTGAGATTATAAGTGAGGTTCCCTGCAGATCTGTTAACTTTGAATTGAGAAATACTTCACTCCTGAGTCACTTCACAAGAAGGGTAATGGGAAAGATAAACACAAATTATTAAATGTAAGGGATGGGGGGGTCACCCTTCTTTATTTTCTCTGGGACATTAGTCTGCCTCAGTGTTTGGAAGAAAAGCAGTAGCTGAAATAAGCATCTGAGGTAGAATTAGAACCCAGGTCCTCTGACTCCCTATCTAATATTTATTTTACTATAATATTCTTTATCTGTATGTTCTGAAATGTTATTGTTGAGTAATATCTAACTCTTTGTAAAGCATGCCAACACTATCCATGGTGTTTTCTAGATACTGGAGTGGTTTGCTATTTCCTTCTCCAGTGGATTAAGGTAGACAGAGGTTAAATGCCTTGCCGGGGGTCACATAGCTAGTGTCTGAGGCTGAATTTGAACTCAGGTCTTCCTGACTCCAGGTCCAGCTCTCTTTCCACTGAGTGACCTGGCTGTCTCCGTTCTGAGATAGTTGTGGAACTGCAACTGGAAGATTAAAAAGGATCATCTGCCACTTGATGCTGAGGAGGAGTAAAGAGGATACTTTATTCCCTACTAACGACAACTGATGACAAAAATAATGAGAAGACAAGAGATTTCTCTGCAATACATGAGGATTATTGTTGCAAAATGGGGAAGAATCCTGCCAAAGGAGCCATGGAGAGGTTTTTTGCCAATATCAGGATAAAGGTCACCATTTTTCCAAAAGGAATATAACATTACTTCATCTGCTGCATCAACTAAGCCTGAGGCTGGAAGTGATAAATACCACATCTTGTCAAGGACTAGGCCTAGCTAAGAAGCTGAATAGATCATCAGAGAAGCAGCCCAACAGTTGTAATCATGCAGCAGAGACTGTGCCTAAAGAGGTGTTAGGTAGCCCAGTCCAGAAAGGATCAGCCCAGTTTAACAGTAGAAACACTTGGTTCAACACAGAAACTATACTCATTGGGTAACTTGTATGGCAGTATCAAAATCTTCAGTTCCAGAATTCTGCATCACCATGGTCACATGAATGCCTTACCACCTGGTGCCTTAAATGCGTACCCATTCTTGGGGGGCAGCTAGCTGGTGCAGAAGATAAAGCACTGGCCCTGGATTCAGGAGGACCTGACGTCAAATCCAGCCTCAGACAATTGACACTTACTAGCTGTGTGACCCTGGGCAAGTCACTTAACCCTCACTGACCCAACACCCCCCCAAAAAAATATACCCATTCTTGCTTACAGGGACTAAGGGCTTTGGTAGGAGAGTGTGACTCAGGTTTATGAGTGGAATGTTGTATGATTATTATGTGTTTGTTTTACATTTTTAGTAAATGTTTTAGTTAAGATTAAAGCAGTATTAGGGGCCTACATACTCATGGGAAATACCTTGGGAGGGATGGAAAGGAGGAGCTCATGAACTACAGTGTTAGCAACGCCCACAAGTATCACTCCTGGGGCTCTGAGAGCATTGAGTATAGCAGCTGCCCTCGCTCTGGTGAAACTCCTCCTAGCTAGCATGGAGGCAAGTTTTGTTTTGTTTTGGTTTTTTGTGAGGCAATTGGGGTTAAGTGACTTGCCCAGGGTTACACAGCTAGTAAGTGTTAAGTGTCTGAGGCTGGATTTGAACTCAGGTCCTCCTGATTCCAGGGCCAGTGTTCTATCCACTGCGCCACCCAGCTGCCCTTGAAGGCAAGTTAAAAGGGAAAACAGTGGCACAGAGAGAAAAGGGGAATTTCCCTGCGAGGGTGGGGGTACAATGTTATAACACATTGCAGTTTTTCTGATAGTCAGCCAGCCATACCATCTCATGGTGAGACACCTATGGGGGACTGGTGGTCTGAAGGTCTAGAAACCTCAGGATGGATGCCAGGGCTGGAGATGCCAGTGCACCTTATGGGATTTGGTGTCTGCTTCAATAGAGAGACTGCCACAAGGCAGGGCAGCTGTATGTGGCCAATTCACTGGGTACTGTCCCTCTTTTCCCCGGCACTCCCACATAGAAATGTGAACATCTGTCCAGGTAAAACACATAGAGGCCAGGTTCCTAGACCCTTACTTAGGCAAGTGTCTCCCAGAGAGTCCTTAAAGAGATAAAAGGACATAAGGAACAACAGGGCCTTCCACCCTAACCTCTCTTCAATCAGGGATGGGTCCTGGAGGGGGTGGGGAGGGAATGTTCTCCTCTCCTGGAAGCCCTAATGGCTTCAGAAAGGCCTGGCATTCCCCATAGTGACTGGAGGGAGCCCTTTTGACTGTGGAAAGATTAGCAAAATGAGATCAGGTTTGCATTGGATAGGACTGGGTGGTCCTGCTTTGGAGTGGATGGGATTGAATTCTCTCTTGTTAGGCACTCACTACCAGAAACACACAAACCCCCCAAGACAACCGACTCACAGACAACTGACTCCTTCTAGCCCAGGCAAGGAACATCTCCATCCGTGCTTTCCTGGCACTGGAAAGAGCGCCCGCTCTTCTCCTACCCTTCAGGAAGTGCACGGTGCCTGATCCCCCGCAGACCCGGGGCCGGTGTAGATGCTACTGGGGATGAAAATGTCAATCCTCTTGCTTCCATCCCTTCTAGTCCCCCACTTCCAGACTGGAGTTGAGGATGCCCCTAGTGCTGTCACTATCACCCATAAGGCTAAGGAGAACAGGTTTAGAGCCTTTAAGCCGGAGGGAGGTAGGCTGTCCCTATTCTCTGAGCCTGGTGCTTGTCCTCCCCCCCCACACACCCTAAACACCTTCCTGCATGCCTTGGATTGTCACCTCCACCCCCAATATTGCAGTACAAAGAGGAAGTTACATTTCAAGACAACAAGCCATTTAATTGTTACACAAATCAGAATCTCTAGACATTATCCTAGGAGCCATACACCTACACCTACACACACACACACACACACACACACACACACATACTCGATATTGGCTGTTCAGTACAAAAGGATGAACTCATTGGGGAGAAGGGGAGCCTGAAACCTAAGAGAGATACTTGACAGCATCAGACCCAAGGATCTGCCACCAGGCTTACCTAAGGTCTAGCTCTCCCAAGTAAGTCGCCAATGGCTTGGGAAGAACTTATATTTTGTATGCTTTGTAGGAGAGGTAGCACAGAACATCTAATAGACCAGTAGATGGGGAGTCAGAAAGCCCTAGGTCTGAATTATTTTTTTAAAATAAAAGTATTTTATTATATTTCCAGCTACATGTAGAGATAGCTTCCAGCATCTGTCTATCTGAATTATTTCTGATACATGTACTAGCTACGTAATATTTGTCATACCATTTAGCCTCTCTGAACCTCAGTCTCCTCATTAGTAAAGTGGGAGTAAAAATAATACTCACTTAAAATCACAGAATTTTAGAGTCATAAGGATCTTCAAGAGTTATCTAATATAACCTCTACCTCCAAAAAAGTCTCCACTGTGAAACAGAGAACCCACTTCCTCCCAAGAAAATCCATTTTGGATAGCTCCAAAAGCTATCATTTATAGGAAGTCTTTTTACTGATACCAAGTCTAGATTTCTACCTCACCAGGTTGACTTGAGGATCAACTGAGATTATATATGTAAAGCTCTTTGCAAACCTTGAAACACTATATAAACATTAACGATTACTCTAGGGGAGGTGGAAAGTAGGAGTCATAGAAACAGGCTTAGACCAATGATTTTCTATTTGCTGGTCTGACATCTTGGTATTGTGCCAGGCCTGCTCTTGGGAGAGTGTCTCCAGCCATTCCCACAGGCCTATAGCCTCAGTGTTATTAGGGTGATGTTTTAAGAAAGCTTGATATAAGAAAATCTAATTTTTGAAAACAAATGAATTCAGGGGTGGTTATTCTTTAAAAAGGAGTTAAACTTGAGGGCAGCTAGGTGGCACAGTGGATAGAGCACTGGACCTGGATTCAGAAGGACCTGAGTTCAAATTTGGCTTCAGACACTTAACACTTACTAGCTGTGTGACCCTGGGCAAATCACTTAACCTCAATTGCCTCACCAAAAACAAAAAAAAAAGAGTTAAACTTGAAGAAGGCCCAAAAAGCAGTGGAAAAATGAATGGCAAGTCTAAGGATGCTGTGTTAGCTGGCCATGAGAAAAGACATCAAATTCATCACCAAGGTCACATATACTGGGAAATGGAGGCCAGCCAACCATGAAGAGGAGTAGGAAAGAGCAGGTAGACATCCCCACTCTTGCACTGCCCCCCCCCCTGATTTTGGAAGAAACAGAGGAAGGCCACCAACCCCTTGGATGTATCTCACAAAGTAGACTTATGGAAGAATGTGGAGAAGCATGAAGGATGATACAGGATGAGGAAGTGTAAGCAGATTATAACCTAAAGTGAGGGAGACAGAACCCAAGCCATCAATCATTTCCTACCCACCTGGCTGTACTACTTTGGGACTCTTCTGATCCACTTCTCCACCATGCCCTGGGGACCTCATCATTAGGAAACCGCATCATCCTGCAAGACCAAATCAGCTTTGGTCCTCACTACCTTCTGCCCCTTTGTCTGGAGGATGAAGCCATGAACCACAACAACACCAGGGGGCTCAGGACAAACAATTTCTCACCAGGCTGCACTACATGAAGACTTCTTGGATGCCTCTACCATAAGATTCCTTCCCCTCCCCCCTTTCGGTTTCCTTTTACGTATTGTCTTTTTTTTTTTTTTTTTTTTTTTTTAGTGAGGCAATTGGGGTTAAATGACTTGCCCAGGCTCACACAGCTAGTAAGTGTTAAATGTCTGAGGTCGGATTTGAACTCAGGTACTCCTGAATCCAGGGCCGGTGCTCTATCCACTGCGCCACCTAGCTGCCCCCACGTATTATCTTTACTCATTAGATTGTAAGCTCCTTGAAGGCAGGGACTGTCTTTTTTTTCATATTTGTATTTTTAACATTTAGGATGGGCCTGGCCCAAAATAGGTGCTTAATAAATGTCTATTGACTATCAGTACATAAAGGAATCAAAATACTTACTTCATGAAGAAATTATTTGCTTAAGAAAATGGTTTGACCCAGTTAGTTTGAATATCAAGTTAACTTCATCTATATTTTACATGTTATATTATATTTACATGTTATATTTTACTTGCAAAAATTCAATTTGCTGAATAGTTTACATTTTTTCCCTTACTACCTGCCTGACCTTTGACAGGCTACTTAAGGCCTCTTTAGACCTCAGTTGCCTCAACAGTAAAATGAAAAGGTTAGGTTAGATGACACACAGACCATTAAAAGAAAATCTACTGTATAAGTTTCTACTGTACAGTGGAAAGGGCACTGGCTTTGAAGTCAGAAGAGCTGTATTCAAGTTCTGATTCTATTACTCACTATCTGTGTGGCCTTGAGCAGGTGACTTAACCCCTCTCGTCTCAGCTTCCTCATCTGTAAAATAAGGGGACAGAACTAAGGTCCCTAAATTGATTACCTTTGAAAGGCCCCATTTTCCTTCCTTGGATACAGAAGGGAAGGTAGTATCTCATCTCCTCTTCCATATTATCCCAGGAGACTCCAGAGAAAAATGTATTGAATGGCCATCACTAAGCTAGCAAGCTTTTAAGAGACCAGCTCCCATCCTACTAGAATGAATGTCTAAGGCTATCTTTGTGTTTCTTGTAGGACACAACAGAGCATGTAAAGCTCAGAGAAGACTAGTCACCTCTGCTCTGCCCTGACCCCAACCTCATGAGCCTCCAGACCGTACCTTTCAAAGGTTTTAAAGAGTCCTGCCTCCAAACGCCCTGAAACACTACCCAGTGGGGACGTGCCCCGACAAACAAAGGTATGATCTCAGAGACCACAGAGGAGGGAATGGTGATTTAAAGTCGCTCACCGCAGCAATGAAAGTCTACTATGCAGGGGCCTATATGGCACCTGCCACCCCATGGGGCACCTAGGAATTAATTGTTCATTAGTCATCATTCTTCTACTAACAAGAATAATCCCACTCTCAGCTCTCTCATGTTGGAAATAAGTGTCCTTAGCAAATGTTGACCCAAAGTCACCCTCACCGAGCAACCATGTGTCATGAAGCCTCCAATTCCAGCTCTCCCACACCCCAGACCTGCCCCTTCCTCACCCTTTGGGCATCTATTATGCCCTTTATGATTGTCAAGTTCCTCTCATCCAAATGAATGAGCACTGAAAGTATGGGACTCCAAGATGACTTAGCAAATTGGAGGAGTGGACAGGAGCAAACAAAACACAATCCATAATGGACAAAAGTATAGATACCTACCCAGAGTTGGGAGGGGGAAATGCGGCCAGAGAGACTAAAGGAAAGGATAGAAGAGTGACAAATATAGTTTTAAAAAATGATCGGGGGGGGGGGGGGCGGGGCAGCTAGGTGGCACAGTGATAGAGCATTGGCCCCTGGATTCAGGAGGACCTGAGTTCAAATCCAGCCTCAGACACTTGACACTTACTAGCTGTGTGACCCTGGGCAAGTCACTAAACCCCAATTGCCTCACCAAAAAAAAAAAAAATAACAATCTGGGAGCCAACTCCAAATTAGCTTTGTACCTCTATGAGGCTCAGATGAGATAATGGATGTAAAGCACTTTACTAAACTTAAAATGCTACATAAGTGCCTTTAAGTTATTACTATTAACCTACCATCACCAGGCCTCTCGTCTTATGATGACTTTATTCTCTGAGCTTTTGACTGTACTCCTGTTAAGCTCAAGCAAGGTTTATAGAACAACATAGGGGTACTCTGGTAAATGTTTAACACTCAGGAGAGGAAGGGAGTGTATGAACACACCCTTTAAAGTGTAATCTATTATTCACACTTTCTTAACTCTAGACAATCAACAAAACAATAAATCAAGGCTTGATTTATAGAGATTGACCATTTCTGAGGTCTAAATGTTCATACTGAACATTTAACAATGGACTTTCTCAGGCTGATCTGAGCTGACACTAGCACACTCCACATGTATAAGGAGAAGCAAAGCATGGAATACACCTTCCCTTTAAAATCAGTATTGGTTGGGCTTCTGGGCCCTGCTATAAAAGTAAAGAAATATAAAAGAAATGTTAGGACCCCTCACCAACCAGGAAGGGTTATAGGGATGGGAAAGCAGGATGGGAAACATACCTCAAAGAAAAGATTCAAGGAACTGGGATCATTTCACCTGGAGAAGAAAAGTCTGAGGCATAATTTATCAAAGGCCTTTGGATTCTCCTCTATCTTCTCAACTGCCTCATTTTAGAAATGAGGTGATCCAGAGCTCTCAAAGACTCTGGCAGAGCCTACCAATCCTAAGAGACCAGGCCCAATGGAGTACTTGTTCTGCTAGGTGGTGCAAACACCAGAGTGTTAAACATGGAGTGAAGAAGACCTGAGTTCAAATCCAGCCTCAGACATTTATAGCTGTGTGACCATGGGCATGCCACTTAACTTCTGTATGCCCTTCAGTTTCCTCCCCTGTAAAATGGGGATAATACTTCACAAGGTTGTTATAAAGATCAAATGACATAGTTTGTAAAGTACTTGGTATACAGCAGGCACTTAATAAATGCTTACTACCTAGCTAAATCCAGCAAGACTTGTCACCAATTCATGGGTGGTAAAGTAGTTGGATTTTTTTCCCCCCTACAATTCTCAAAGATCATCTCCTAAAGCCCAGAGAGCGTTGTAAAGAGAGTAATCACAAAGATATCACAGATATTTTTGAAGTGTGAAAAACTATCTCAAGTATCTAGGGCAGAGCAGTATGGTGGAAAGAGCACTGAAGGCAGAGGACTCGGGTTCAAATTCTGATTAGTGACTGTGAGACCTTGCGCAAATCATTTAACCTCCTTGGACCTCAGTTTCCTCATTTGTAAAATAAGTATTCATACTAGATGACTTCTGAGGTTCTGTCCACCTCAAAATATAAGATCCTCTGAAGTCTATGAGAAGTTCTTACATAGAGGAGAGGGTGACCAAGGGCAGAGCAAAGGAGAGAAGCTTATCAGGCGGGGTTATGGTTAGGTAGGTATAAGAAAGAATGGGGCAGCTAAGTGGGGAAGTGAATAGAACACTGGGCCTGGAATTAGGAAGCTCATCTTTCTGAGGTCAAATCCAGCCTCAGACACTTATTAGCTGTGTGATCCTGGGCAAGTCACTTAACCCTGTTTGTCTCAGTTTCTTCATCTGTAAAATGAGCTAAAGAAGGAAACAGCAAACCACTCCTGTATCTTTGCCCAGAAAACCCCAAATGGGGTCATAAAGAGTTGGACATGATGAAAACTACTAAACAACAACAAAATAAGAAATTTCCAATATTATAATAGCAAAGATTATTAAGTGAAAGAATGGGTGGCCAAGGAAGACTGTGAAACCTCCTTTAAAATGATAAAAGTTATGAAAAATTCACATCTATCCGAAATGATTTAAATGTCTAGAAGCAGAAATGAATAACATCATCACTAGAGGTCCTTTCTCCTTCCATGAATCTCTAAACCCCAGAAAGGTTATGATCAAGACAGATTTAATAGTAATTGGAAATGACTGAGTACCCACAGGGTGCAAAGTACCATCTGTAGCACTTCCAGAAAATACAGGAATCTTGACCAACCCCAGCTTGGCTACTCCCACTGACCAGACCCCAAGTCTCCATTAGCTTCTCTCCCCCCTCACCTCCTTACTGAGCAAAAAGAGATGGAGATCTCTGATTCAAAGTAGCCATTAAATGTAAAAAGTTGCATTTAAAATTTAAGGGGGAAAGAGAAAGGAAGGAAGGAAGGGAGGCAGGGAAAAATGGAGGGAGGGAAAAGGAATGGAGAAAGAAAGGGAAAAAGAAAAGAAGGAAGGAAGGAAGAGAGGGAGGGACAAAGGAATGGAGAAAGAAAGAAAGAAGGGAAGGAGGGAGGGAGGGAAAAGGAATGGAGAAAGAAAAGAAGTAAGGAACGAAGAGAGGGAGGGACAAAGGAATGGAGAAAGAAAGAAAGAAAGAAAGAAAGAAAGAAAGAAAGAAAGAAAGAAAGAAAGAAAGAAAGAAAGAAAGAAAGAGAAAGAAAGAAAGAAAGAAAGAAAGAAAGAAAGAAAGAGAAAGAAAGAAAGAAAAAGAAAGAAGGAAGGAAGAAAAGAAAGAAGGAAAGAAAGAAAGAAAGGAAAAAACAAATCTGAGGCAAATGATGAAACCACATGAATCTCCTTCTCCTAAGCCTTCCTTCCAAACCCTCCCTGGATCCTAACCACCTCCTGGGAGGGACTAGCTGAACAGGGCTTCCCAGAGCTAGCTTACCGAGTGGTTGTCCCCTTCCATGATTTCTGGTGGGATGAAACTTCCCCAACTCAGCTGATGGACAGATCCATGTTGTACTGGACTCTGGTGTCCCAGGGACAGGAGGGAAAAAAGGGGGCTGGCTCAAAAGCCTATAGGGCTGGCCCCCGTCAGGAGTGGGGCGGGGGAGCAAGGTGGTTGGGATGTGTGAGGTAATGTGATGTATAAACAACAAGGCAGAACTAGCTGGACCTGTCCCTCCACCCCTCCTCCAGCTGGATCCCCAGTTACTCAGCGAATACTAGGGACTTTGCCTGAAACTGTCACCCTACTGGCACCCGTGGGTAAAGCTTTGTGTGGGGGTGTGGGCCTGGTACTTAAGGAGAAAGAGCAATGACCCTTATTAGAGAGATGTAGATAGTGTTATTCCCCTTGGTACCTAAAAAAGATTCATTCCCCACCAAAGCCTCTCCAATATCACCTAGTCCACATAGGAGACACCATAAGAGATCCAGACCAGGAGAGGCTAAAACCTACGTCACTGCTTGTGTTCCATCTCGAGTCTCAGAATCCAAAGAAATAGAGGCAGAGTAGTATGAGAGATAGAGCCTTGGAATAAGGGGAGAACCTAGAGTTAGGAGAACAGAGTTCAAATCTTACTTTGGATTCATACTAGCTGTGACCACAAGCAAGTAACTTAACCTTTCTCAGCCGCAATTTCCTCATCCATAAAATGAAGGGGGAAATGGGTGAAAAGGGTGGTTGTGAATAAGTTTTCAGTACTTGCCTTTCATACTAGTTGTGGGGAAAGTCCTTTGTACGCCTTTTAAAAGGCACTATAAAATTATGAATTCTTTTTAATATGATGCAGCCAGTGAATAACTCTCCATCTCAAAACAAACCAAAGAGGGAGTTATACAAAATTTCAATAAGAAAGGTATAGTTGAATTTCCAAGAACTTTCCTAATGAGGTTGAAAGATTCAACAATAAAATGCATCCTCTGAAGAAATTCAGCAGAACTCATTGTTTTTAATCACCTAGGACAGAGTCAAGGGTATGAAGGGGTATTAATGGTACAAGGGACCATCCAATTGGGTGAAGTAAGAAAGGACAAAGGATATCCCTGTCCCCCAGAAAATCTGCCCCTCACCCCTGTTAGAATTTGAGGAAAAGGCAGGCTCTTAGTAAAGGAGGACCATAGTGATAGGGCCACAGAGGCAGTACCAGGCCCATGGATGGCATGTTCAATCAGTTTCAGAGAAGTAAGGTGCATAGGCAGTGGTCATAGCAGGGAGAGAGAATGGCCCCAGACAGGAAATATAACCATCATCTCAATGTCAGCAGCCAAGGGCAAAATTCTTTTTGCCCCATGCTAATTATAACCAGGTAGTGCAGGGCAGCTAGGTGGCACAGTAGATGGAGTACCTGGCCTGGAGTCAGGAAGACTCATCTTCTGAATTCAAATCTGGCCTCAGGTACTTACTAGCTCTGTGACTCTAGGCAAGTCACTTAACCCTGTTTGCCTCAGTTTCCTCATCTGTAAAATGAGCTAGAGAAGGAAATGGCAAACCACTCTGATATCTTTGCCGAGAAAACCCATATGAGGTCATGAAGAGTCCAGAAAACATGACTGAAAATGATTGAACAACACCAACAAAATCACAGCTTAGAAATTCAGCAATTCTCATCTGTATGGAGTGGTTTGAAAGACAGTATGGTATGGAAGAATCTGAAAACTAAGAGACACCTGGCTCCTAGTCCCTATATGTTTCCTTATCTTGTCTATTCCAGTCCCTATATGTTTATTTCCTTATCAATAGAATTATAGCAGGGCAAGGGGGTGGGTGAACTGAACTGTATGATCCCAGGGTTGCTTTGGGTGTTTATATTCTATGATATCTGGGTGGGGAAGTGGACAACATAGCATCTAGGGGGTCCAACTAAATATAGGAGTTTAGAATTTGGGATTATTTCCAAGTGCCATATCCTGTTTCCATCAGGAATAATCACTGTGAAGAGAATAGAATTTATATTCCTATTCATGGCCTGGTCATCTTACCAAGCTATTTATAGGTGTGACCCATGAGATGGTCAAGTACTGAACAGCAGAGCTAAGATGGAAGCACCTTGCCGGTCCCTTTCTTCCTCCTCCTCTTCCTTGTTCTTGGTGTTCTCCTGGGTAATCTAACCCTCACTCAGAAGAATGGCCACTCTGGCTGTCTTGGAGACATCACTTCCACACATGAATCAATGGGGAAAATGAAGGAGAAGGAGGGAGGAGCAGATACAACTTCCTTGAAACAGGTTAAGCAAATCTCTTTGATTCCAGGACTTGGAGCTTCCAGAAGCTGGGACCATGGCTACCCAATACCTCTATTCACCCTGGGGAAAGGGAGGTGGGGAGGACAAGTTCCCCAAAAAGCTAATGAACAAATGTCCCACTGCTCTCTAGAGGAATCACACATACCCATCTGCACTTAAAAAAAGCCGTCTCCTTGTAAGCTCCTGTGGAGCCCTATTCCTAGCCTCCTTTGATCGCAGCAGTGTGGAAGAGGGACAAGAGCACTGAGTTTGTAGTCTAGTCGGCTCAAATCTTGCCTCTGACCTTGGGCAAGTCACTTAACTTCTCTGAAGGAGAAAGGCCTGAGTTTCCTCTTCTATAAAAAGGAGAAATTGGGACCTCTGAGGATCTAAGATGACAATCACACCACACACACACACACACACACACACACCTCTGTAAGACTATTTCTAAATAAGCTTCAGGGACTCTCCTTGAGAGACAGAATACAGAGGTTCATGCCCAGTGACTTCTTAAGGAACCTAACTTTTTCCACCTCTTGACTATGGGGGAGGGAGCTTCCCTGTGGCCTGAGCCCATGGACATGCTGTTCAGGGAGCCAACATTATAGGCCCATAGTACAACTTGTCTACATACAATTATTCCACTCCAATGGCCTGGTATGTTGGGTACTTCTCCTCAGTCCCCTGGCTTCCCCTCTCTCCTTTCTGCACCTGACTCCTTCTGTCAGGTTTCACTCTGACTGACTTCTTGGTCTCTCAGCCACCTGCATCCTGCCCTGTCTTACCTCTGACCTCTCCCTTGGTCTCCCTCCTAACCTCACCTCCTGAGAGTGCAACTAAGAGTTCTTACTTACTCCTTGTCTCTCTGCTCTCTCGTCTCACCCTGCCTCCCCTGAAGGGTCCCTAGCCTGCCCCAGAGAAGTGAACCTGTTGACCTGGTTGGGCAACAGGCAGTGTAGCCCCAGCTTCCTCCACACTGGTCATTAAAAATAACCCATAATCAACACCCCGGGCCCTGCTAGGGGAAGGAACTCCATCAGGAAGGCCCAGGTTAAAAATAACACTCACCTTTTATTCCCTAACTGCTAAGGACTGCCCTTCCCTGGCAGCAAAGACACAGGCCCCCACCCTGAAAACCATGTCTATTTGATCTCTCGTCATTTCCATCTTGAGTCCAGGAAAATTTCACATTAAATAAAAATTATTATTATTATTATAACATAGAAACTGAAAATAAACTTCTATTTAAGATAAACTAGGCATTAGGTCTAAAAGAAATCAGGCAGTGGACCAGTGACAAAATGGCAGACTCTGCTTTGTTGGGCACTTCTACCCCTCTCCAAGGTCTTGAGGGCTACAGCCTCAGGAATGTCATCACAATTGTTGGCATTAATATAGTGAGGCTATCTCTGCTCTTCACATTCCCTGTTTCCCACATAACATCCTCTCCAACCTTCCCTTTTTTGGAAACTTCTGTGCTTCATACTTCCACAACAGTGGTTTTCCTTAGCCAATATCTAGAGCCTCCTTTCAATAACATGAGCAAGAGAGGAAAACGATCAGACACACCTGACTGAGACGTCCCTATAAAACTGGCCTAAGCTCTCATCTCCCTTAGGACTGCCCCAATGGAGCATTCACTCACTACTTACTACTCTGGTGTGGAAAGTTGCCAGTTACCCTAGTTTGGAAGTGGCAATGGGCCTCCTTGGTATGGAAGGGCCTATCCCCATTGTCTCATATATTAACCAGGAAAAGGGATAGAGAAGAATATAATGAATTAGCTAGCATTTACATAGCACTTTAAGGTTTGCAAAGACTATCTCATTTGTTCCTCACAACAAGCACTGGAAAATAGGTGTTGAGGAAACTGAGGCTGAGAAAAGTTGAATGACTTGCCCCCAGGATCACACAGTTAAGTAAGTGTCTAAGGCAGGATATAAACTCAAATCATCCTGACTCCAAGGTCAGGACCCTATCCACTGCAATACCTCAATGCCTGGAGAACCAGAGCTAAGTGTACCAACCCCAAGAGCCATCCTTCACTGAACCCCTTCTTCCACATGCTGTAGCCTGAAGGCCATCACTCCAGGGGCCTCTCTGGTTGCATGTTTCTCTAGTTCACCCTATGCCCCACATTCTCACCACCAAGTATATTGTGTTTGGCCTAAAGCTTTACCTTACTGAATTAAAACCACCATCATAAGGCCTAATGCTTGAATCACTTAATGGCCAATCTAATTCTTTAGGGCCACAGTGGACTGAGACAGTACTTCATGGTTCTTATTTCTCACACATTATCTCATTTGGTCATGCAAGGGAAGTGGTGAACAGTAGGAAAAGCCCTAAATCTGGGTTCAAACATTGTCTCTACCACTTACTGCCTCTGTGATCTTGGGCAGATCACTTGATCTCCCTTGATCAGAGTTTCCTCATCAGTTAAATAAAAAGGTTGACTTGTGAGGCCTCTTCCAGTTCTAAATCTATGACCATTTGATCCCTCCCTCTACCCATTCTATAGATGAGGCAACTGAGGTTCAAAGAGGGTCCTAAAGTTGCATGGTTATCAAGTGGAAGTAGTAGGATTCAAACCTAGGTCTTTTCTGCTTTCCACTGGGACCCCAGATGCTTCATGTAGCTGACCCATCTTCCTTTAACCCTTCTAAGTGCCCATTGGTCAGCCAGTCAGCCAACAAGCATTTATTAAGTGCTTACTGTGTGCCTAACTCTGGGGATACAAAGAAAGACAAAGACATCATTCCTGCCCTCAAAGAACTCACATTCTATTGGGGAAGACAATATGTAAATAACTGTATTCACATGCTCTACACATACATACACATGTGCAAACATATGGTAAATGTAAGATAATCTCAAGAGGAGTAGAGGTAAGAGAGGACTGGGAAAGGCTTCTTGGAGGAGATAAGATTTGAACTGGGTCTTGAAGGAAGCCAAAGAGAGGAGGGGAGAAGGAAGATAATTTTAAGTTTTGGGGAGAGTTGGTAACAATTCCTGGAATCAGGAGGTGGAGCACTATGTGTAAGAAAAGGCAAGTAGACCAGTCGGATCTTAGAGTGCATGCAGGGGACCAGATTATAAGAAGATAAGAAATGTAGGGAGGGACCAAGTTGTAAAGGGATTTAAATGTCAAACAGAAGATTTTGTATTTGATGCTGGGGGTAATACACAGCCCCTGGAACTTTATCAGTCAGGCTTGTATGTTGGAGAAATAACTTTGGCAGTTGAGTGGAGGAGAGACTAACGTGAGGAGAGACAGAGATGTCAATTAGAAAGCCATTGTAATAATCTAGGTGACGAGTAATAAGGGTCCCTAATGAGGGTAGTGGCTGTTTGAGAGCAGAGCACATATGGCAGAGTTCTTATAATGGTTAAAAAATGAGAAGATTGGACAACTGATTGTTTTTGTGGGGTGAAAGTGAGGAACCAAGGATCACATCAGGTAAGTAGAAGACTGATGGTGTTCTCTATAGTAACTGGAAAGTTGGAGATAGGGGAGAGTTGAGGAGTAGGGAGGGAATAATGAGTTTAGTTTTGGACATATTGAGTTTGAAATATCCATAGGCATCCAGTCTGAGATGTCTAATAGGCAGAGCTGGAGCTTGTGAGAATTGGAATGTCACTATCCTGCTGAGAAAGACATTGCAGGGAAGCTCCTCCCTGTGGAGAAAGCATGAGGTGACCTTTCTGGGGTTTTGAAGGTCAGATTGGTGTCCAGAAGTTACATCTATAGAACCGCCTGTAGTCATGTCAATCAAAGCTACCAGCCAATTAGCTTGGAGCTGTGTGTGCGGACAGCCCTGCTTCCTGTTTCACAAAGGGCTTCTGGGAGAAGCTGCTGAGAAGCAGTCTCTTTTTCGTCCAGGACTTTGGCATGGTGGGAGAACTTCACATGGACTGCTAGGAAAAGCAAGGGTTTCTCTCTAGCTATCCTGCATAGATCTAAACTAGGGTTTTCCATTCTTTCTCTTCACTAACTTCTAATACACTTTAATAAATACTTAAAAGCCTAAACTCTTGATGAATTGATCAGTCAATCTTAGCTAGTTTCTCCCCCATACTGGGGTTAGTTCAGGTGACCACACATTAGATTTTAGACATCACAGCTAGAATTTTAGGCTCCACAAGCTCAGGAGAGAGACTAGGACTGGATATATAGAACTAAGAATTATCTAAATGGAGATAATGGTTGGATCCATGGGAGCCAATGAGATAACAGAGCAAAACAGTACATAGAGGTAAGGTAAAAGAGAAGAGGGCAAAGGAAAAAGGGCATTAGATTCAGCAATGAAAATATCATTGGTAAGTTTGGAGAAAGCAGCTTTATCTCAATGATGAGGTCAGAAGAGAAGGGCACCTAGTGTAAACAGCTTTCCTGATTTTTGCCAAGAGGAAGAGAGATGATAGCCATTGGGAATGGTCAGATCAAGTAAGGATTTATTTTTTTCTTAAGGAAGAAGACAGAGGTATATTTGAAATCATCAAGGAAGAGTTTGGTAGATGAGAAGAGATCAAAGATTACAGTCAGAATGATAGGGAAATCTGCTGGAGAAGATAAGAGGGGATGAGATCAAGGGTGCCTTGGCAAGCATTCTTCTTGTGAAACCAGAATGAAAGAAGAGTTCTTGGGGGAAGATGTCTAAATGATATGAAATAAGGAGGTGCCAAGGCATTTTCTGGTGTTATGATAGTGGAGTGAGGAAGGAACCCTCTGAAGCCCTCCCAAATTTCCCCTTCAAACGACTAGAAAACCACCTCAGAATTGTTCCAGAAGCAGGTAAGCAGCTAACCAGGCAGGAAAGATAGATCTGTCTCACTGGGTTAGAAGGGGAAGGAGGTCCAAAAACAGCAGCAGTAACAGCAGCCAGCCCCCCATCAGCAAGGCTCTAAGCCTGGGGCAACCCGCCACAGAGGCCCTTCCCTCTTGCAAACCAGCAGCCCCCTAGGCAAGTGAGCAGTCTGAGCTGCACAGCAAGGCCCCACCCCAGCACAAGCCACCAGTAGTGAATCCCCACCTTGAGGCAGGCCAACAGTAGTAAAATCTTAACCTTGGGGCCTACCAACCGAGAGACTCCGTTTCCATAACAACCCAGCAGCAGGGGGAGGGGAGACTAATCCTCAGGCAGATCTGCAACAAAATTACTCCTCCAGGACCTGCTAGCAAAGAGGCCCCTGTTTCCATAGCAACCCAGCAGCAAGGCCCCACCCCTGGAGCAGGCCAACAGCTAAACCCCACACCCAGGAAAGGCCAACAGGGAGGATCAACCCTCCACCCCAATACAAGCCAGAAGGGAAGCCTACCCTACAGAGAAAGCAAGCAGCTAAGCCCTGAAACCCAGTGAAAGCCAGCAGTAAGATCCAGATCCCCAGAACAAAAACTTGGGACACTACAGGACTAGAGCCTGACTCTCACATAAAAAAACCAAGTTTTTTAAAAAGGTAGAAAAATGAGAGAAAAACAAATAAAAAAGCTGGACTATAGATAGTTACTATAGTGATAGGAAGGATCAAGGCATAAACTTAGAAGAGGACAATAGCGCAAAAATGGCTACATGTGAAGCCTCAAAGAAAAATTTGGCCTCAGGCCCAAAAAGAATTCCTGGAAAAGCTCAAAAAGAACTTTAAAATGCAAATTACAGAAGTAGAAGAAGAACTGGGAAAAGAAATGAGAGTGATGGAAGAGAATCATGGGAAAAGATATACAAAAATTTACTGAAGAAAATAACCCCCTAAAAAACAGAATTAGCCAAACGGAAAAGGAAATACAAAAGTTAACTGAAGAAAATAGTGCCTTAAAAATTAGATTTGAGCAAGTGGAAACTAATAACTCTATAAAACATCAAATTATGATAAAACAAAATCAAAAAAGTTTTTTGTTTTTTTCATTCATGATATATAAATTTTATACTTATATCAAACATAGATATAATATACACATACACAAATATATGACATATATAATGTATATTTTCTACTTTATTACATTTAGATATACCTAGATATATTCTAGTACATATAACTTAGTATTTTAAAGCCTTCCTCTTCCTTTTCTTTTTTTTAATAGAGTTTTCTTTTTAAAAATTTTTATATAGATAAATAACTGTTTTATAAATAATGTATACATATTAATTTATATAAATAATATATATGACATATTAGTTTAAATATAATTACTATATAAATAAGAACAAAATAACTAATATATGTACAACATATATATTTATGTGTGTATATAGATACATATATACATCCTGTACACTTCCCAGCACACCCCTCCCACACATTTTTTTTCAGGTTAAATATTTTTATTTATATTTTTCTATACACTCTCTAACCCTCTTTCCCTGCCTCCCTTCCCCCTTTCCCAAGGCGGCAAAC